>NC_090437.1:1278591750-1278894781 GCF_031143425.1 Pleurodeles waltl
AGAACAAGAGTGAACAGAAAAGTTCATACAGGGGGTGACAAAGATGGCAACAAAAAGAAGGATGGTAAGTCTTCTGACAAGGGTGGGGACAAATCTAAAAATGAGTCTTCATCAGGCCCACAAAAACACTCTGGTGGGGGTGGTGGGTCCAAATCCTCCTTTAATCAGAACAAGGAAAAGAAACCATGGTGCTATTTATGTAAAATAAAAGGCCATTGGACAACAGATCCCAGTTGTCCAAAGAAAGGCACCACAGCTCCTACCACTACAACCCCTACTGCTACACCTAGTGTCCCTACTAATAGCAGTGGTGGTGGGAGCAAACCTACTAATAGCCAATCCAAGGGAGTAGCTGGGCTCACTTTTGGTAATTTAGTTGGGGTTGGTCTGATTAGGGAGACCACAGAGGCTACTTTAGTCTCTGAAGGGGCTATTGATTTAGCCACTTTGGTTGCTTGCCCCCATAACTTGGAGAAGTACAAGCAACTAACCCTAATAAATGGTGTTGAGGTCCAGGCCTACAGGGACACAGGTGCCCGTGTCACAATGGTGATTGAGAAACTGGTGCACCCTGAACAACACATACTTGGACACCAGTACCAAGTAACCGATGCTCACAACATAACACAAAGCCACCCCATGGCTGTTGTAAATCTCAACTGGGGGGGGGGTAACTGGTCCAAAGAAAGTTGTGGTAGCTTCAGATTTACCTGTAGACTGCCTATTAGGGAATGATTTGGAGACATCAGCTTGGTCAGATGTGGAGTTGGAGGCCCATGCAGCAATGCTGGGCATCCCAGGGCATATTTGTGCTTTAACAAGGGCTCAGGCCAAAAAGCAAAAAGGACAGGGAAGCTTGGATCCTGGAACAATGGACCAAGTGCTCCCTAAAGCTAGGGCTAGTAGAAGCAAACCACTTCCTACTATCCCTCCCTCTACAGTGGATTCAACTTCTGAGGAAGAAGAATTCCCTCCCTGTGCAGAACCTACACCAGAGGAGCTGGAAGCAGACACTGCTGAGCTTTTGGGTGAAGGGGGGCCTGCCAGGGAGGAGCTGAGTGTGGCACAGCAAACCTGTCCCACATTAGAGGGTCTCAGACAGCAAGCTGTCAAACAGGCTAATGGGGATGTCAGTGACTCTCACAGAGTTTACTGGGAGGACAACCTCTTGTACACTGAGCATAGGGATCCTAAACCTGGAGCTGCCAGGAGATTAGTGATTCCTCAGGAGTACAGAAAGTTCCTCCTAACACTGGCACATGACATTCCCCTAGCTGGGCACCTGGGTCAAATAAAAACTTGGGACAGATTGGTACCATTGTTTCATTGGCCTAGGATGTCTGAGGACACAAAGGAATTTTGTAAGTCCTGTGAAACCTGTCAAGCCAGTGGCAAGACAGGTGGCACTCCAAAGGCACCCCTTATCCCACTGCCTGTGGTTGGGGTTCCCTTTGAAAGGGTAGGGGTTGACATAGTTGGCCCCCTTGACCCTCCTACTGCTTCAGGCAATAGGTTTATCTTGGTGGTAGTGGACCATGCCACAAGATATCCTGAAGCTATTCCTTTAAGGACCACTACAGCTCCTGCAGTGGCAAAGGCCCTCCTGGGAATATTTTCCAGGGTGGGCTTCCCAAAGGAAGTAGTATCAGACAGAGGAAGCAATTTCATGTCTGCATACTTAAAGGCCATGTGGAAGGAGTGTGGTGTAACTTACAAGTTCACAACACCCTATCATCCACAAACAAATGGACTGGTGGAGAGATTTAATAAAACTCTCAAAGGCATGATTACGGGTCTCCCTGAAAAACTCCGCAGGAGATGGGATATCCTTCTACCATGCCTCCTTTTTGCCTACAGGGAGGTACCCCAGAAAGGAGTGGGCTTCAGCCCCTTTGAACTTCTTTTTGGACACCCTGTTAGGGGTCCACTCACACTTGTAAAGGAGGGTTGGGAACAACCTTTAAAAGCTCCTAAGCAGGATATTGTGGATTATGTACTTGGCCTCAGATCAAGGATGGCTGAGTACATGAAAAAGGCCAGTAAAAACCTTCAGGCCAGCCAAGAGCTCCAGAAGCAATGGCATGATCAGAAGGCTGTTTTGGTTCAGTACCAACCAGGGCAGAAAGTGTGGGTCTTGGAGCCTGTGGCCCCAAGAGCACTCCAAGATAAATGGAGTGGACCCCACACAATTGTTGAAAAGAAGGGTGAAGTCACCTACTTGGTTGACTTAGGCACTGCCGGGATTCCCCTTAGGGTGCTCCATGTCAACCGCCTGAAACCCTACTATGACAGGGCTGATCTCACCCTGCTCATGGCAACAGATGAGGGACAGGAAGAAGACAGTGATCCTCTACCTGATCTCTTCTCTTCCACAGAACAAGATGCTCTTGTGGAAGGTGTAGTTTTGGCTGATTGTCTTACTGCTGAGCAGAAAGATAATTGTATAAATCTCCTAGGACAATTTTCAGAACTCTTCTCTACTGTGCCAGGCACCACCTCTTGGTGTGAGCACACTATAGATACTGGAGACAGTTTACCTGTCAAAAGTAAGATCTATAGGCAGCCTGACCATGTCAGGGACTGCATAAAGCAAGAAGTTCAGAAAATGTTGGAACTAGGAGTGGTTGAGCACTCTGACAGTCCATGGGCTTCTCCTGTGGTACTGGTACCAAAACCCAATTCTAAAGATGGAAAGAAGGAAATGAGGTTTTGTGTAGACTATAGAGGTCTCAACTTGGTAACCAAAACTGATGCTCACCCTATACCCAGGGCAGATGAGCTTATATATACACTGGCATCTGCCAAGTATCTAAGCACTTTTGATTTGACTGCAGGGTATTGGCAGATCAAATTGTCAGAAGATGCTAAACCTAAGACTGCATTTTCTACCATTGGAGGACATTACCAGTTTACTGTAATGCCTTTTGGTTTGAAAAATGCACCTGCCACTTTTCAGAGGTTGGTGAACACAGTCCTGCAAGGGCTGGAAGCTTTCAGTGCAGCATATTTGGATGATATAGCTGTCTTTAGCTCCAGCTGGGATGATCACCTGGTCCACCTTTGGAAAGTTTTGGAGGCTCTGCAAAAGGCAGGCCTCACTATCAAGGCTTCAAAGTGCCAGATAGGGCAGGGTAAGGTGGTTTATCTGGGACACCTTGTTGGTGGGGAACAGATTGCACCACTTCAGGGGAAAATCCAAACTATTATTGATTGGGTTCCCCCTACCACTCAGACTCAGGTGAGAGCCTTCCTAGGCCTCACTGGGTATTACAGGAGGTTCATTAAGAACTATGGCTCCATTGCAGCCCCTCTTAATGACCTCACATCCAAGAAAATGCCTAAAAAGGTATTATGGACAGCAAACTGTCAGAAAGCTTTTGAGGAGCTGAAGCAGGCCATGTGCTCTGCACCTGTCCTGAAAAGCCCTTGTTACTCTAAAAAATTCTATGTCCAAACTGATGCATCTGAATTAGGAGTAGGGGCAGTCCTATCACAACTTAATTCTGAGGGCCAGGATCAACCTGTTGCTTTTATTAGTAGAAGGTTGACCCCTAGAGAAAAGCGTTGGTCTGCCATTGAGAGGGAGGCCTTTGCTGTGGTCTGGGCTCTGAAGAAGTTGAGGCCATACCTGTTTGGCACTCACTTCATTGTTCAGACAGACCACAAACCTCTACTTTGGCTAAAACAAATGAAAGGTGAAAATCCTAAATTGTTGAGGTGGTCCATATCCCTACAGGGAATGGACTATACAGTGGAACATAGACCTGGGAGTAGCCACTCCAATGCAGATGGACTCTCCAGATATTTCCACTTAGACAATGAAGACTCATCAGGTAATGGCTAGTCTTATTGTCCTTCGTTTGGGGGGGGGTTGTGTAGGAAAGTACCATCTTGCCTGGCATGTTACCCCCATTTTTCACTGTATATATGTTGTTTTAGTTGTATGTGTCACTGGGACCCTGGTAACCCAGGGCCCCAGTGCTCATAAGTGTGCCTGAATGTGTTACCTGTGTAGTGACTAACTGTCTCACTGAGGCTCTGCTAATCAGAACCTCAGTGGTTATGCTCTCTCATTTCTTTCCAAATTGTCACTGACAGGCTAGTGACCATTTTTACCAATTTACATTGGCTTACTGGAACACCCTTATAATTCCCTAGTATATGGTACTGAGGTACCCAGGGTATTGGGGTTCCAGGAGATCCCCATGGGCTGCAGCATTTCTTTTGCCACCCATAGGGAGCTCTGACAATTCTTACACAGGCCTGCCACTGCAGCCTGAGTGAAATAACGTCCACGTTATTTCACAGCCATTTTACACTGCACTTAAGTAACTTATAAGTCACCTATATGTCTAACCTTTACCTGGTAAAGGTTAGGTGCAAAGTTACTTAGTGTGAGGGCACCCTGGCACTAGCCAAGGTGCCCCCACATTGTTCAGAGCCAATTCACTGAACTTTGTGAGTGCGGGGACACCATTACACCCGTGCACTACATATAGGTCACTACCTATATGTAGCTTCACCATGGTAACTCCGAATATGGCCATGTAACATGTCTATGATCATGGAATTGCCCCCTCTATGCCATCCTGGCATTGTTGGTACAATTCCATGATCCCAGTGGTCTGTAGCACAGACCCTGGTACTGCCAGACTGCCCTTCCTGGGGTTTCTCTGCAGCTACTGCTGCTGCCAACCCCTCAGACAGGCAGCTGCCCTCCTGGGGTCCAGCCAGGCCTGGCCCAGGATGGCAGAACAAAGAACTTCCTCTGAGAGAGGGTGTGAAACCCTCTCCCTTTGGAAAATGGTGTGAAGGCAGGGGAGGAGTAGCCTCCCCCAGCCTCTGGAAATGCTTTGTTGGGCACAGATGTGCCCAATTCTGCATAAGCCAGTCTACACCGGTTCAGGGACCCCTTAGCCCCTGCTCTGGCGCGAAACTGGACAAAGGAAAGGGGAGTGACCACTCCCCTGACCTGCACCTCCCCTGGGAGGTGTCCAGAGCTCCTCCAGTGTGCTCCAGACCTCTGCCATCTTGGAAACAGAGGTGCTGCTGGCACACTGGACTGCTCTGAGTGGCCAGTGCCACCAGGTGACGTCAGAGACTCCTGCTGATAGGCTCCTTCAGGTGTTAGTAGCCTTTCCTCTCTCCTAGGTAGCCAAACCCTCTTTTCTGGCTATTTAGGGTCTCTGTCTCTGGGGAAACTTTAGATAACGAATGCATGAGCTCAGCCGAGTTCCTCTGCATCTCCCTCTTCACCTTCTGATAAGGAATCGACCGCTGACCGCGCTGGAAGCCTGCAAACCTGCAACATAGTAGCAAAGACGACTACTGCAACTCTGTAACGCTGATCCTGCCGCCTTCTCGACTGTTTTCCTGCTTGTGCATGCTGTGGGGGTAGTCTGCCTCCTCTCTGCACCAGAAGCTCCGAAGAAATCTCCTGTGGGTCGACGGAATCTTCCCCCTGCAACCGCAGGCACCAAAAAGCTGCATTACCGGTCCCTTGGGTCTCCTCTCAGCACGACGAGCGAGGTCCCTCGAATCCAGCGACGCTGTCCAAGTGACCCCCACAGTCCAGTGACTCTTCAGCCCAAGTTTGGTGGAGGTAAGTCCTTGCCTCACCTCGCTGGGCTGCATTGCTGGGAACCGCGACTTTGCAAGCTACTCCGGCCCCTGTGCACTTCCGGCGGAAATCCTTCGTGCACAGCCAAGCCTGGGTCCACGGCACTCTAACCTGCATTGCACGACTTTCTAAGTTGGTCTCCGGCGACGTGGGACTCCTTTGTGCAACTTCGGCGAGCACCGTTTCACACATCCTCGTAGTGCCTGTTTCTGGCACTTCTCCGGGAGCTACCTGCTTCAGTGAGGGCTCTTTGTCTTGCTCGACGTCCCCTCTCTCTGCAGGTCCAATTTGCGACCTCCTGGTCCCTCCTGGGCCCCAGCAGCGTCCAAAAACGCCAAACAAACGATTTGCGTGTAGCAAGGCTTATTGGCGTCCTTCCGGCGGGAAAACACTTCTGCACAACTCTCCAAGGCGAGCGGGATCCGTCCACCAAAGGGAAAGTCTCTAGCCCTTTTCGTTCCTGCAGAAACCTCAGCTTCTTCTGTCCAGTCGAAGCTTCTTTGCACCCGCAGCTGGCATTTCCTGGGCATCTGCCCATCTCCGACTTGCTTGTGACTTTTGGACTTGGTCCCCTTGTTCCACAGGTACCCTAGATTGGAAATCCACAGTTGTTGCATTGCTGGTTTGTGTCTTTCCTGCATTATTCCTCTAACACGACTACTTTGTCCTTAGGGGAACTTTAGTGCACTTTGCACTCACTTTTCAGGGTCTTGGGGAGGGTTATTTTTCTAACTCTCACTATTTTCTAATAGTCCCAGCGACCCTCTACAAGGTCACATAGGTTTGGGGTCCATTCGTGGTTCGCATTCCACTTTTGGAGTATATGGTTTGTGTTGCCCCTATCCCTATGTTTCCCCATTGCATCCTATTGTAACTATACATTGTTTGCACTGTTTTCTAAGACTATACTGCATATTTTTGCTATTGTGTATATATATCTTGTGTATATTTCCTATCCTCTCACTGAGGGTACACTCTAAGATACTTTGGCATATTGTCATAAAAATAAAGTACCTTTATTTTTAGTATAAATGTGTATTGTGTTTTCTTATGATATTGTGCATATGACACTAAGTGGTACTGTAGTAGCTTCACACGTCTCCTAGTTCAGCCTAAGCTGCTCTGCTAAGCTACCATTATCTATCAGCCTAAGCTGCTAGACACCCTATACACTAATAAGGGATAACTGGGCCTGGTGCAAGGTGCAAGTACCCCTTGGTACTCACTACAAGCCAGTCCAGCCTCCTACAGAAGCTAAGGTATTGCCCACCATATTATCACATAGCAAACCACCAGGATTTCCAGGGCGGTACCAACACCATCAAAAGCCTTGCGGAAACACTGCACAGAAGATGAAAGACTCACCTTCAGCGACACAGAGGAGACCTCCACCGCCATGGAACCGGAACTTCAAGTCTTCCTGATGCTCTTCTACGCCATGGCCCTCCTGGAACACCAACGCCGACGAAGACGATGACAGTGAGTACAGCCACCTAGCACACAAGGGAGGGAGGGAGGAAATAGGGAGTGACACACAAGCACAACACAAACCACACCATACACAGATCCAGCTGCAGAGTAAAACCAATGTCACAGGACACATGTTAAATTAAAACAAGGACCACACTGAGAATTAACGAATACTGCAAATTGATGCCAACAGCCATCATATTGTCTATTGGAAAGCAAAAGCAGGCATCAATGTCCAGAATGGGCCAATGGCCAGTACAAAGTACAAAGGGGCCACATGGCCACAGGCACAGTCCAAGGCCCAACTTGACTCCTGATACAATCCAGAATCCACTGTGCAGGGGCATCATGTTGGAAATGGGAAGGCACCTCAGGGGGGAGGGAGGGGGTGTGGGGCACCTCAACTGAAGTGGGGAACATGCCCACTGGTTTTGGAGGGGGCTCCTTGCCCAATTGTCTCTGGTGGGGAGTGTAAGGCCACAGTCTCTGAAGTGGGGAATATGCCCACTGGTTCTGAAGGGGGCTCCTTGCCCCATTGTCTCTGGTGGGGAGTGTTAGGCCACAGTCTCTGAAGTGGGGAACATGCCTACTGGTTCTGGAGGGGGCTCATTGCACAACAGTCCCTGGAGGGTGGCCTTCATGCCCTCTGCTGGAGGTGAGGGCTGCTTTGTCTCTGCTGGAGGTGAGGGCTGCTGTGCATCTGCTGGAGGTGAGAGCAGCTGTACCTCTGCTGGAGGTGAGGGCTGCTGTGCCTCTGCTGGCCGTGATGGCTGCTGTGCCTCTGCTGGAAGTGAGGGCTGCTGTGCCTCTGCTGGAGGTGGATGCTCCTTGCTCTCTGCTGGTGGAGGGGGCCTCTTGCCTCTCTTTGGTGGTGGAGTGGGAACCTTCCCTTTCTTTGGTGGTGGAGTGGGAACTTTCCCTTTCTTTGGTGGTTGGGCGGGATCCTTGGCAATCTTTGGGGGTGGAGGGGGATCCATGTGTCCCCTCTTGTGACGGGTCCCCTTGGCCTTGAACATGTCACTTGTGTCCTTGCCTCTAGGACTAGTAGGTGCCTCCACTATACCCATTGCCTGTCCCTTGGTTTTCACCACCCTAGTCCTCCCTTTCTGAGGCGGAGGTGTGCTCACAGTAGGAGTGGCAGCCGTCACACTCTGGGGCCCCTTTGTGCCAGCAGCTGATGATTTGATGGGAGTAGTGGCAGGCTGTTTGGGACCATGCTCTTATGGGCAGGACAGGGGGTGGAAGGAGAAGGAAGAGGTCAAGATGTGCAAGGAAAAGATTCTTCGGGATGTAGGGGAGGGATGAGAGTGGAGGTTGAAGGAGTGGGTGTCGGAGGTGTACGTCTGCTGGACTTGGGTGCAGGTGCATGGGCAGTGTGCGCGTATGAGGTGGATGGCTGTTGGGACTCTGAGGGCATGCGTTTGTGTCTCTTAGGAGGGGGCAGACAGGGTGGGAGAGGACAAAGGGGACCCGTGGATGGATGTTGTGGAGGTGTCTGCAAGTGAGGTGTGTGTGCTGCTTGATGTGGTGATGGTGGTGGTGGCTGTTTATGCAGAGCATGCAGGTGTGAGTGCAGATGTTACTGTGAGGGAGGAGGAGGAGGGGAGACAGTGGAGTCAGTGGATGTTGTTGTGTGTGCAACTGTCTGGTCTGGTGTTTGTGTCAGTGCTTGTGGCCTGAAGTGTGCTGCCTGTGTTTGACTGTGCTACTCTTGTGTGATGTTTTGTGTGCATGCTTCTCTGTATGTGTTTATGGGATGGGTTGGGGTTGAGGAGACTGGGACTGGGAAATGGTAGTTGGAGGGGGGACGGTAGGAACAGGGACACTGGCTGCCATCAGAGAGGAGGCCAGAGCCTGAAACGATCGCTGTAGGGCCGCCAACCCACTGTGGATGCACTCCAAGTAGGCATTGCATTGCTGCATCTGGGATGCCAGCACCTTGACGGTATTCACTATGGTTGACTGCCCTACAGAGATGGATCTCAGGAGGTCAATAGCCTCCTCACTGAGGGCAGCAGGGCTGACTGGGGCAGGGCCTGAGGTGCTTGAGGCGAAGGAGATGCCTACCCTCCTGGGTGAGTGGGCATGGGCAACTAAGTGGGGGGCTACAGGGAGGGTGCTGGAACAGGGGGTGGCGGCTATACCTATAGCTGGGGTGGTTCAAGAAGTGTCCGCCATCACCATGGAGCTCCCATCAGAGGAGGAATCAGAGTCAGTGTTGTCAACTCTTGTCTCCGCCGTGGTGCTCCCCTCGCCCTCTGTCCCACTGGTCCCTTCGGCGTCAGTGGACTCTGCCTCCTGGGTCATGTGGGATGCAGCTCCCTCAATCTCCGGTGACCCTGCTCCTCCGACAGATGATGCTAATGAACACATAGACAGGATGACAGAAGAAAATGGGGGTGGAGAGAGAAAGGAAGCACTGGGTCAATTACAGCACAGATGGCATACACATTACCATCACATACAGGGATCAGGATTGAGCACTATGCATCGCAGTGGCATTCCATTGGCTAAGGCCCAGAGCAAGATGAGAGCCAACCACCGCCAACTGCTCCCCTCCAGGGACCCAATAAGCTGTCTGACATGGAATGCCACCTAGCTAGGTTACAAGATTTTGCTATGCACCCATGTACCTTCAGCTGGACCACGCAGCAATGTCTGAGCTGGCATTAAGGGGCACCCACTAACTGAAACTCACATCCAGGATCCCATGCCAGGCAACAAAAATGGCTGTCACGCTCACTGTACTCACCCCATTGTGGCTGCTGGGGGGTCAGGTTGCTACGGGCACCCCACCCTCGTTGGGAGGCCATCCCCAGCTGGGCCTCCGCGATGTTCCGGGCCCAGCGTTTCAGGTCCTCCCACCTTTTCCTGCAGTGGGTGCTCCATCGGCTATAGACCCCAAGGGTCCGCACCTGCAGAGAAAAAATCCCTTTTTCTGATGGGCGCTGACCTGCAGAGATAATACAGACAGGAGGAGACCATTAACCATACAATCCAGCCTGTCACACATATGGCCCACAAATAACATTTTCATCTCCATTGGCACACACATCACCCGGAGCCCTGCATGTACACTACCACCAGACATACCCCCCACCCAAATGACACACCGCCAGCACACACATCTCCATGCAACCTTGTTGCATGCATCATCCCCATAGTGTACTCACCTGTTGGTCTGAAGGTCCATACAGCTGTCCATACAGAGGTAGGACCCCATCCACCACTACTCCTAAGCGAAGGCAGGGGCCCTTTCCCCTGTCACACGGGCCCTGGCAGGATCGAGACACAGGTCACAGAAGCACATGCAGTGTAGGTGTTGTCCTGTGGTAAGTCAAGAATCAAGTGAGGTTATAGACAGAAAATGGCGGTCACATCCGCGGCAGTGTACACCGTCACCGCCGCTGGTGATCCCCAGTGAACACTGTACTCCATAGATCCCCATTTTAGGCAATGAGGAATAGCACAGCGGTGCAAGACCGCCTTCTGCCAAGATGCCCAATGTGACGGAGTTACATCATTTCCACCTGTCCATACTTACAGGACAGGCGGTCACCATTTTATGGTGGTGGACAACTATCAGAAATTGGAAACTGCGTTATTGCTGTAAATTGTACATACATTGCCATTATCATTGTCCGATTACATACATACTCAGTTACACTGAGGTGGTGGTCCCATTCTTCAGTTTGTGACACCCTTCTCACTCTTGTGTCCCTTAGATACCTACCACTGTGGAGGAATAGGAGGAGGAGGCAAGACCCAGTGTACAGACCCCTTGTGGACTTGGCTAGACTGGAGGACAGGCACATAATACTATCAGTGTTCCATTTCCTGGCGACTGATTCTTCCAAGTGATAGTGGCTTGGCAGCAGGAATGTCACAGCCAATGTTTTCAATAGTGCTGGCAAGGATTTTGTCTGCCTTGCTTAAACACATGTGCAGCTACATAGCTTTCCCCCAAGTGGAAGATTTGGCCACTGTGAAGGCTGGATTCTATGCAATGGGACATATTCCTAATATTATCGGGGCAATTGAAGGAAGACATATTGCATTTGTCCCCCCGCACAATGAACAGGTGTTCAGGAATCTGAAGAGTTTCCACTCACTCAGTGTGTAGATGGTGGGCCTGGTGGACCAATATATCTTCCACGTCAGTGCCAAGTATCCAGGGTCGGTGCATGACACCTTCATCCTGAGGAATAGCAGCATTCCAAATGTGATAGCACAATTACAGAGGCACAGGGTGTGGCTAATAGGTGAGCCTGAGTACAAATCCAATATATGTCAGTGTATGCCTTCAGGAGTCATTCCCCATACCAATGTGTAAGTCTAATGTTTGTCCCTCAATTCTTGCAGGTGACTCTGGCTTCCCAAACCTGTTGTGGCTCCTGACCCCTGTGAGGAATGCCAGGACAGGGGCTGAGAATCGGTATAATGATGCACATGGGCAAACCAGGCGGATAATAGAACGTACCTTCGGTCTCCTGAAGGCCAGGTTCAGATGCCTCCATCTGACAGGTGGATCCCTGTGCTACCCCCCTGAGAAGGTCTGCCAGATAGTTGTAGTATGCTGCATATTGAACAACCTGGCCCTCAGACGAAATGTGCCTTATCTGAAGGAGAAGGAAATTGGAAATGCCCCTGTGGCAGCAGTGGACACTGAGGACAGTGAGGATGAGGAGGCAGAGGATGAGGATGTGGACAACAGAACATCAGTAATACAGCAGTACTTCCAATGACACACAGGTAAGACAGTGGAACTGACCATTCCTCTAATTATTTATGTTTTCAGTGTGGCTGTAGCAGGATGGCATGCATTTCCTTTGCATCTCAACTGATTGTCACCTATACCTTCTCAATTTGCAGATGTTGGTGTTATTATAACTGTGTACTGCTGTGATGAGTACAGACGGCTACAGATCATTATTTGTTTGCTATCACAAAGTTCAGGTCAATTGCACAAGATATAACTCTTAACATAATTGCACATTTTCATCACATAAAGCACTATCACTCAAGTTGTGTTCAAGGGTGTTTATTGTAGTGAAATATATAGAAGGAATAGTGCAATGGAATGGGGTGATGTTAGAGGTAAGTCCAGGGTACTGGTCCAGTAGCACAGGTACAGTGTCCAAGGGGCCATAGGAAGGGGAGCAATGGCAGTTCAAAGTGAACAAGGTGAGGCAGTGGAACACAAGGGGGACATTCAGGAGGGGCTCATTTCCTGGCGTTGGACTTGGTCTTGGCAAGTGTCTCTGGCATATGTCTAGGTTGCAGGGAACGTTTGCGGGGTGGTTCACCTTCTGCAGGGGGAGGGGTGCTGGTGACCTGTATGTCCTGTGCCATGGCCTCCTGTCCACTAGCTGCAGCAGAAGTGGTGGGCTGTTCAGTTGACTGGCTAGTGGAAGGGGCCTACTGGTGTGCTGTATATTCCCTCATGATGTTGGCCATATCAGCCAGCACCTTGCTATGGAGACCATGGTGGTGTTGAGAGCCTGCAAATCTTTCCTCATCTCCTGATGGTGTACTCCTGCAGCCGCTGGTTCTCCTGCATGTTTTTAAGAATCTGGCCCACCTTGTCCTGGGATTGTTGGTTAGCCCCCAGGACATTAGTGAGTGCCTCCTGGATAGTCGGTTTCCTGGAGCTGTCCTCCCCCTGGTACACAGCTGTCCTCCGAGTGTCCCTGTCCCACTGTGCCTCTGTCCCCTGAACGGTGTTCCCACTGCTACTGACCCCAGAATCCTGTGTGTCTTGGCTGTGAGGTACGGACTGCGGTCCCTGTACAGGTGGGTACACTGCTGATTGACGTGTCCTGGGGACAGAGGTGTTGGGACGTTGGGTGGGTTCTGGAGTGTTGGATACTGGAGGGGGGAACTCTGTGGTGGACTGGGAGTGGGCTGGGGTGGCCGACTGACCAGTGGTCCCTGATGGGCCAGGTAGGTCATCCAGATCCAGAAGTCCAGAGTTACTGTCATCACTGGGGGCATTTTCTGTTGGGGGACTGGATAGTGGTGGCTTCTCCTCTGGGATGTAAGTGATGTATTATGCTTCATGTCTGTGACATACTCTACATCCCTAGCTTCCCCTATATCGTTGCTGTTGCCCAGCCACCTTTCTTTGTTTATGGTGATGTATTGTAGGATTGTTAGTTCTCCATGCTGTGGATGCATTGGTGGTGGGTGTACATGCAGGGTTGGGAGGGCCGTACATGAATTGGTATGGCATGCAGGGCTTGGCATTGGGGTTAGTCAAATATGGAGGTGTACTGTGTGGGATGGAGTAAAGTGATGGGAGTCAGGGGTGAGATGGCAAGAAGGGATGGGGGTTGATAAGTAGTAAATATTGACTCACCAGTGTCCAGTCCTCCTATGAGTCCCTAAGGATGCAGTATTGCCAAGACTTGCTCCTCCAATGCTGTCAGCTGTGGGGAAGGAGGTGGGGGTCCACCACCAGTCCTTTGGATAGCGAGCTGGTGCCTTACTGCCATGGAACGTACCTTCCCCCGTAGGTCGTTCCACCTCTTCCTGATGTCGCCCCTTGTTCTAGGATGCTGTTCCATGGCATTCACCCGGTTCACGTTTCTCGGACATAGCGCCATCTATCTTGCAATGGATATTTGCTATACCTGTGCTCCAAACAGCTGTGGCTCCACCCTGACTATTTCCTCCACCATGACCCGCAACTCCTCATCTGTGAAACTGGGGTGCCTTTGGGGGGACATGGGTGTTGTATGGTGTGTGTTGTGCTGTGGGTGTTGAGTAATGTGTTGGGGCGATGACTGGGTGATAGTGGTGTGTGTAGTTGTTGCTGTTATTTGCATGGCTATCTCTTGTTTATTTTTCATGTTTGTAATGGGTTGTTGGTAATGTGGGTGTGTATTTTATAGTGCTGTTGGTGGGTGGGTGTGGTGTGTGTATCAGTGTCAGGTTTATGTTTTTGGTATTGCCCAGTGTTATGTTGTTTTGTATTTGAGTGAACATTCTGACAGGTCTGTGTGTACCACCAATGGTTTACCGCCGTTAAATGTCCGCCGTGGTGATTTGTGGGTCATAATGTGGAGGGCACCGTTTTGTTGGCATGACGGTATGGGTGGCAGTATCAACACTTTAGCACTTACCTTTGGACTGGTGGATATGTGTTTGTGGCAGTATTCGGTCGGTTTAGTGTGTGTGTGTCATAATATGACGAACGGATGTTTGCCTCCGCAACGCTATGGTGGCGGCCGTCACCGCGGTGGTAAGCAGCATTTACTGCCAATGTCATAATGATGGCCTCTCTCTTTTCAGCAAACTCAAATACAAACTACTGGAGGCTATAGAAAAGGCTCCAAATCCAACAAATAAAGACCAATTACGGTCATTTTTAGGTTTAGCAGAAGTTTGCGTAAAATTTGTTGACCATTTCTCAGATAGAGTAAAACCTAAGACGGAACTGATGAAAAGGGAAGTAAATTTGAGTGGTCAATGGAATGTCAAAATGATTTTAATGAAATCAAGAATTGTATCATCAATGTGGTAGCATTATCACCATATGATCCAGAAGATAAGTCTATCATTGAACTGATGCTTTTATGCATGGATTAGGTGCTGTACCCATGCAGGAAAAGAAAAATGGACATGAAGGAGGGATTACATTCGCTTCTGGAACATTAAAGGGAGCACAACTGAATTATTCCACTATTGAAAAAGAAACTATGGCATGTTGGTGGGGTACACAACATGTCAGGAATTTTGTATTGGGAACAGAATTTGAGTTGTGGACTGACCACAAACCCTTAATTGATGTGTTCACAACTAAAGGGGCAGGAAAAGCAACACCACAAATGTTGAGACGGGCCACTCACCTGAAAAGCAGGATGTCTGCAGGAACAATGGTATGCCCCGACCTCCTGGAACACCTCTCTGCAGTTCCTCGTGGACACAGAAACCCCAGCAGGTGTTCCAAAAAGAAAGGGGGAGTGGAAAAGAAAGAGGCAAAACACTTCCTTGTCTTGCGGTCCAGCCAGGCACCCTGTATCTTCAGGGGGGACAGGTCGTTGTTGACAGAGTGATAGTAGAGTTAGTGCACTCAACTTCCTTGAAACTGAATCTCTCTTTCTGATATGGGCACGGGAGCGGCAGAAGAACACCGGGATGCTCCAGCACTTTCCTTGGATAATAATAACTGTTGGCACAATTACTAACACTGCTGTTAGAAATGGGGTCTTTGGTTGGCAGTCAGGTTACCCCCTGTCCAAGCAAGGACCCTCACTCTAGTCAGGGTAAGTCACACACAATCCAAATTATCCTGTGCCCACCCTCTGCCAGCTTGGCACTGAGCAGTCAGGCTTAACTTAGAAGGCAATGTGTAAAGTATTTGTGCAATAAATCATACAATAACACAATATAGCACCATAAAAATACACCACACAGTGTTTAGAAAAATATAAAATATTTATCTGGATATTTGCAGGTCGAAACGATAAAAGATGCAATAAGAATTTGTAAAGATATCACTGGAAAGTGATATAGGCCCTCATTCTGACCCTGGCGGTCGGCGGAGAGACGGCGGTCGGACCGCGAACAGACCGGCGGTATTAAAAAAGGCATTCTGACCGCGGCGGTCCCCGCCGCGACCGACCGCTACTTCTCCGCTCCGACCGCCGCGGCGGTCATGACCGCGGGGCTGGAGTTTGCGCACTCCGGCCCCGCGGTCGTCCCAAGACCGCCAAGGGTATTATGACCCTGCCTACCGCCGCGGTTTCTTGCGGGCGGGAACCGCCGTGCGAACCATGGCGGTAAGCACTATCGGGGCCAGGGAATTCCTTCCCTGGCACTGATAGGGGTCTCCCCCACCCCCCACTACCCACCCGAGTCCTCCCCCCACACCCTCCACCCCCCTGCCACCCCCCAGAGGTGGTACGAACCCCCTCCCCACCCCCACCCCGACATGCACATACATGTACCCCGACATGCACACACCCCCAACATGCACATATACACACCCCCTACACACACATACACAACGGGGACACATACCCGCACACATACATGCCGACATGCGCACCTGCCGAACAGCACACATTACCCATAGACACAACAGCACCCCTCTACACACTCCCACGCACACCCCCATGCACGCACACATCACACAACACCCCCCCACCCCCTCCCCTCACGGACGATCAACTTACCTTGTGCGTTGGTCCTCCGGGAGGCGACGGGAGCCATAGGGACGTGACCGCCAACAGAAGACCGCCAACAGAAGACCGCCACACAGAAATGTGGGTCGTAATTCTGTGGGCGGTGTTCTGCTGGCGTGGCGGTGGAGGTTGACCAGTCTCCACTTTCCCGCCGACCGCCAGTGTGGCTGCTGGCGGTTTTCCGGCGGAACGCTCCCAGCGGTCAGAATGCGCACAGCGGCACACCGCCGCGGTCGGCGGTCTTCACCGCGGCGGTAACTCGGCGGTCTTGCGAAAAGACCGCCAAGGTCAGAATGAGGGCCATAATGTTTCTTAAGTCTTTAAAAAGCAAATAAAGTCTCTTTCAAGCACAAAGTACCTGGTTTGGAGTGAACAATCTCTGCAAAGGGCCGCAGAAGAGGAGATGCGTGGAAAATGGTGTGTGCGTCAGTTTCGCCCCTTCACACACGGACTTGGGTCGTTATTTTTCACCGGGGGAAGACGTTGCGTCAATTTCCGGTGCGCGGACAGGTCTCCTCTGTGGGTCGCCGGGTTTTCAGACACCCCGGGGTCTGTGCGTGGAATCCTGGGCTTGTTGACCGGCTGCGCGTCATTCCGGTGGGCTGTGCGTGGAATTGTCTCCCTCACGGCAGGAGCTGAGTTGATTTCCCCTCTGGAAGTCGGGCAGCGTTGTCCAGGCGGGCCGTGCGTCGCAGTTCCGGTCGCACCGCAGGCGCCGCGTCGATCTTTTCCTCGCAAAGTCGAGCGGCATCTTTCCGGTTCGGCGTGCGGTGAATTTTTCACCACAGAACAAGCTGTGCGTTTAATTTGTCGCAGTACAAGGAGTCCAGTTGCAAGAGAGAAGTCTTTTTGGTCCTGAGACTTCAGGGAACAGGAGGCAAGCTCTATCCAAGCCCTTGGAGAGCACTTCTGCAGCAAAGCAAGGGAGCAGCATGACAGCAGGGCAACAGCAAGGCAGCAGTCCTTTGTAGAAAGCAGTCAGGTGAGTCCTTTACGCAGCCAGGCAGTTCTTACACAGGCCTGCCATTGCAGGCTGAGTGAAATAACGTCCACGTTATTTCACAGCCATTTACCACTGCACTTAAGTAACTTATAAGTCACCTATATGTCTAACCTTTACCTGGTAAAGGTTGGGTGCTAAGTTACTTAGTGTGTGGGCACCCTGGCACTAGCCAAGGTGCCCCCACATTGTTCAGGGCAAATTCCCCAGATTTTGTGAGTGCGGGGACACAATTACACGCGTGCACTATACATATGTCACTACATATGTATAGCGTCACAATGGTAACTCCGAACATGGCCATGTAACATGTCTAAGATAATGGAATTGTCACCCCAATGCCATTCTGGCATTGGGGAGACAATTCCATCATCCCCCGAGTCTCTAGCACAGACCCGGGTACTGCCAAACTACCTTTCCCGGGGTTTCACTGCAGCTGCTGCTGCTGCCAACCCCTCAGACAGGTTTCTGCCATCCTGGGGTCCAGCTAGGCTTGGCCCAGGAAGGCAGAACAAAGGACTTCCTCAGAGAGAGGGTGTTACACCCTCTCCCTTTGGAAAAAGGTGTCAGGGCTGGGGAGGAGTAGCCTCCCCCAGCCTCTGGAAATGCTTTGATGGGCACAGATGGTGCCCATCTCTGCATAAGCCAGTCTACACCGGTTCAGGGATCCCCCAGCCCTGCCCTGGCGCGAAACTGGACAAAGTAAAGGGGAGTGACCACTCCCCTGACATGCACCTCCCCTGGGAGGTGCCCAGAGCTCCTCCAGTGTGCTCCAGACCTCTGCCATCTTGGAAACAGAGGTGCTGCTGGCACACTGGACTGCTCTGAGTGGCCAGGGCCAGCAGGTGACATCAGAGACTCCTTCTGATAGGCTCTTACCTGTGTTGCTAGCCTATCCTCTTTCCTAAGTAGCCAAACCTCCTTTTCTGGCTATTTAGGGTCTCTGCTTTGGGGAATTCTTTAGATAACGAATGCAAGAGCTCATCAGAGTTCCTCTGCATATCTCTCTTCACCTTCTGCCAAGGAATCGACGGCTGACTGCTCTGGACGCCTGCAAAACCGCAACAAAGTAGCAAAGACGACTACTGCAACCTTGTATCACTGATCCAGCCGCCTTCTCGACTGCTTTCCTGGTGGTGCAAGCTGTGGGGGTAGTCTGCCTCCTCTCTGCACTAGAAGCTCCGAAGAAATCTCCCATGGGTCGACGGAATCTTCCCCCTGCAACCGCAGGCACCAAAAGACTGCATCACCGGTCCTCTGGGTCCCCTCTCAGCACGACGAGCGTGGTCCCTGGAACTCAGCAACTCTGTCCAAGTGACTCCCACAGTCCAGTGACTCTTCAGTCCAAGTTTGGTGAAGGTAAGTCCTTGCCTCCCCACGCTAGACTGCATTGCTGGGTACCGCGTGATTTGCAGCTGCTCCGGCTCCTGTGCACTCTTTCAGGATTTCCTTTGTGCACAGCCAAGCCTGGGTCCCCGAAGCTCTAACCTGCAGTGCACGACCTCCTGAGTTGTCCTCCGGCGTCGTGAGACCTTCCTTTGTGACTTCAGGTGAGCTCCGGTTCACTCTTCTTCGTTATGCCTGTTCTAGCACTTCTGCGGGTGCTGCTTGCTTCTGAGTGGGCTCCTTGTTTTGCTGGACGCCTCCTCTGTCTCCTCACACAATTGGCGACATCCTGGTCCCTCCTGGGCCACAGCAGCATCCAAAAACCCTAACCGCAACTCTTGCAGCTAGCAAGGCTTGTTTGAAGTCTGTCTGCACGGAAACACCTCTGCAAGCTTCTTCACGACGTGGGACATCCATCCTCCAAAGGGGAAGTTCCTAGTCCTCTTTGTTCTTGCAGAATCCACAGCTTCTACCATCCAGTGGCAGCTTCTTTGCACCCTCAGCTGGCATTTCTTGGGCATCTGCCCACTCACGACTTGAGTGTGACTCTTGGACTTGGTCCCTTTGTTCCACAGGTACTCTCGTCTGGAAATCCATTGTTGTTGCATTGCTAGTGTTGGTCTTCCTTGCAGAATTCCCCTATCACGACTTCTGTGCTCTTTGGGGAACTAAGGTGCACTTTGCACCCACTTTTCAGGGTCTTGGGGTGGGCTATTTTTCTAACCCTCACTGTTTTCTTACAGTCCCAGCGACCCTCTACAAGGTCACATAGGTTTGGGGTCCATTCGTGATTCGCATTCCACTTTTGGAGTATATGGTTTGTGTTGTCCCTATACCTATGTGCTCTCATTGCAATCTATTGTGACTGTACATTGCTTGCATTGCTTTCTATTGCTATTACTGCATATTTTTGGTATTGTGTACATATATCTTGTGTATATTTGCTATCCTCATACTGAGGGTACGCACTGAGATACTTTTGGCATATTGTCATAAAAATAAAGTACCTTTATTTTTAGTATATCTGTGTATTGTGTTTTCTTATGATATTGTGCATATGACACCAGTGGTATAGTAGGAGCTTTACACGTCTCCTAGTTCAGCCTAAGCTGCTCTGCTAAGCTCCCCTTTTTTATCAGCCTAAGCTGCTAGACACCTCTTCTACACTAATAAGGGATAACTGGACCTGGTGCAGAGTGTAAGTACCCCTTGGTACCACTACAAACCAGGCCAGCCTCCTACAGTTGTGGTGTTGTGAGGTTCAAAGTTGGTGATTTTGTGAAAGTAAGAACATTTCATGAACATAAGAAGGGTGAATCAAATTGGTCAGATCCAAACATTATTATAGGAGGGATGAGGTGTTCTGTAATTTTAGATGATGGAAAAGTTTGGAATTTGAGGAATGCAGTGAAGTGTAGTGAAAGTGAAGTAGCACAGTATTTTTGAAAAAATGGGTAAGCCTAAAGTGGAACAAGCGAGAAGCAAATCTATAGAATTTAAAATGGATCAAATTGAAGGAGAAACTCTTTGTAGGAGTGATTGTCAAATGTTGACTCCATGAAAGTTAAAGGATTACATTTAACCTTTAAATTTAGGGATTACATTTAGACTTTTAATAGTATGTTGTAAGCACATACATAAGATATAAAATGTCCCATTGGAATATAGAATTTAGTTTCATTTTTAGTATTATTATTAAATGCATAAAAAAGTATTTATTATGTGTTTGTAAAATATTCCTTGTTGAGGAAGATATCTTACATATTTACCTAGCTGAGTTGCATGGTTGTCATGACGAGGTCCTGTCATGACAACGATGTAATGATGAGAATTTGGAATATGGAATGCGGATGAAAATCTGGTCAGTTGTGCCTGCCTGGAGTCTGGGCTGGCCGTTAAGCTGTGAACTAAATAAAAAATCTTCACTATCCAGAAAAAAGTGTCATGGATTTAATGAAGAATAAGGATGTTTTACACACCCTTTCAATCAATCAATCAGTCAATCAATCAGGGGGTTCTTGTAGAGCAGGAGCTTGTCACCCTGCAGGGTCTACAGAAGCTGGTTTGGTGCTGTGGCCCTAACCTGGCTGTTGAAGATGGTGGTCGAAAAGTCAGGTCTTGAGTTGCTTTCTGAAGTCCTTCAGGGAGGGGGCCGTGCGAAGGTGGATGTGGAGGTCGTTCCAGGACTTTGCGGCGAGGTAGGAGAAGGAACGTCATCCAAAGCATTTGCGGTGGATGGGTGGACTGTGGGCCAGAGCGAAGGTGGCTGAACGGAATTGAGAAAACGAGAGAAGGTTGTTGATATAGGTGGGTCCGATGTTATGGAGGGCCTTGTATGTGTGCATGAGGACTTTGAAGAGGCATTTTTGCTGTACAGGGAGCCAGTGGAGAGTCCTGAGGTGGGGAGCAATGCAGGTCCTTATGGATAGGATGAGGATGAGTCTAGCTGCAGTGTTTTGGATGATTTGTAGGTGGTTTAGGAACTGTTTGGTGGTCTGACTTAGAGTGCATTGCCATATTCAATATGGCTGGAGATGAAGGCCTGGGTGGCTGTCTTCCTGGTGGAGCTGGGTATCCATCGAAAAATCCTCTGGAGCATGTGAAGGATGTTGAAGCATGCCGAGTAAACAGCATTGATTTGTTGCTTCATGGTCGAGTGGGTGTCCAGGATGATCCCGAGGTTGCGTGTGTGGTTGGTGGGTACGGGTGGAGAGCTGAGGGACGCAGTCCACCACAAATCATCCCAAGGGGAAAACTTGCTTCCAAAATGAGGATCTCCATCTTATCTGAGTTCAGCTTGAGGCAGTCGGACTTCATCCAGGCAGTGATGTCTGTCATGGTGTTTTGGACGTTTGTTCGTCTGGAGGTGGCGTTGTCTGAGCGGGAGAGGATGAGCTGGATGTTGTTGGTGTAGGAGATGATGTTGAGTCCGTTGGTACGGGTGGTGTCGGCTAGCGGGGTCATGTAGGTGTTGAAGAAGGTGGGGCTTTGGGCAGAGCCTTAGGGGATGCCATAGATGATGTATTTGGGGGCAGAGACGAATGGTGGGAGGAGGATTCTCTGAATTCCATTGGTGAGGAAAGAGGAGATCCAGTTGAGTGCTTTATTTTTGATGCCGATAGTGTGTAGTCTGGTGATAAGGGTGTGGTGGTATATGTTGTTGAATGCTGCAGAGAGAACAAGGAGGATGAGGGGCACAGTTCCCCTGACATCGAGGAGGCACCTTATATTGTCTATGGCTGCGATCACGGCAGTCTCGGTGCTGTGGTTTGGCCGGAAGCCAGATTGTGACTGGTTGAGTAGGTTGTTGTGTTTGAGGTAGTCTGTGAGCTGGCGGTTGATGGCTTTTTCGAGGACTTTGGTGGGGAATAGGAGGCACAAGATTGGTTGGTAATTTTTTAGCTTGTTTGGGTTGGCTTATGTTTTCTTCAGTAGTGGTTTGACTTCTGCATGTTTCCAGTCATTAGGAACGGTAGCTGTGGTGAAGGAGGTGTTGAAGATTTCTCTGAGGGTTGGTCCGATTACTTCTTTTCCTAGGTTGTAAATGGAACGGATAAAAACGTGCAAATGTGGTTCAGGCAGGGCTCTGTGGGGGAACCAGAGTGGATGGAGGTCATGATGGTGAGGGTTTTATCTACGGAGAACTGCTTCCATTTGAGGATCTGGGAGATGATGGTGCTGGTTGGGGTGTGGGGTCTTCGAAGTTGGTGGGCTGGGTCTCAAAGTTGGTGTAGATATCTGAGATTTTGTGGTGGAAGTAGTCTGATAGCTTGTAATAGAGGGCTTTGGAGAGGTGGATTGCATTAGTCGTGGCGGAGGGGCAGGAGAATTCTCTGACGATCTTAAAGAGTTCTCTGGCGTGGTTAGAACTGGCTTCGATGTGGAGAGTGCTTCCTTCTTGGTTTCCCTGAGTTGGCAGTGGTATGTCTTGAGCGCAGCACTGAAGGAGTTTAAGTTGGTGGAGGTCTTTTGGGTGCGCCCATGTCTCTCTAATCAACTGCAGTAGTGTTTGAGGATCCAGAGTTCTGGCGTGAACTATGAGGCTTGCTTGGTGGGTTTGTTGTTGGAGGTGCTTTTCAGAGGGGTAACGGTGTCGGCAGCGGATGTTCGCCAGTTGGAGAGATTCTGCATGCTGGGTTCGAGGATGTCTGTGGACCTGGATCTGGTATTCTTGAGGGCAAAAATCCAGGGGGTTTTAATAACTTTTTCCCAGTAGCAGCAGGGGAGGGAGGGATGTCCCATTGAGATGTTGCGTGGTAGGTCGATGGTGAAGTGTATTGTTGGAAAATGGGTTATTGGTAGGGCAGGTAGGTACCTACACCTAGCAACAAGCCACAAACCTCCACGTAAGTACAGTTAGGTCTCAATAAATTAATCCCAGCTCTACCCTTGGTAGCTTGGCATCGAGCGTCAAGGCTTAACTTAGGAGACAAAGTGTAAAGCATTCAAATATCACACAACAGTAATTAAATAAAACACAGGAAACAGTTTAAAAATCCAAAACCAATTTATAAAAATAGCTTATATTTTTATCTTTAAAATGACACAAAAACAATTAAAATCGGTTCAGGGGAACCGGAGATATGAATTTTTAAAGTATTATTATTTTCTAGCGCTCAGAAACGAAAAGCGCCAATCGGGTCATCTGGTTGCACCAGGACCGAGGCAAAGTCAAACTTTCAGGCCGACCGCGATGGAGCCCTGCTCGGCTACAAGTCGCGGGAGGCCTCGGTTAAAAAGTTACCTTCTGACTTAGTCTCTTTTTCGATGTTTTTCTTCCCCGGGACGAACCTGCCAGTTGGATCTGACCTCCTGGAGCCCTTGTCCGGATACGCGAAGTCGGTTTCCTCGGTGGTGATTTTTACCTTCGGACTTAGTCGTTTTTTCGAGATGAAAATCCTTCGACCGGGGTAAACCTGGATCTTGATCCGACGTCCGTGGAGCCCTTCTCGGATACGATGGCTGGAAGGTCCCGGTCAACTTTTTACGTTCGGACTTAGTCTTTTTTTCGGATGTTTTTCTTTACCGGGACGAACCACGAAGTCAGGCCGGGTCGCGGTTGAGGCAAGCCGGCTAGAATTTCCGCGTCGGGTCGGTCACTTTATGGAGCTTTTTTCCAAAATTTCTCCAATCTTTTCTAAACTTCTGGGGCTTCACCCAGATGTTCTTTTAAGGTTCTTTTGGGGTCCACAGCTCACCCCAAGGGTCCAGAAGTTCTGTGATGGTCCTTGGGAAGTGCGGACTTCAACTCCCAGAGTGCACCTGGCGCAAACTCCTTTTTGGCCACTGGACAGTGGTCAGCTGGTCACTTTTTCAGGAGTTGGTGCAGGGGACTCTGGTTAGCAATTTTTCACCTGTAGCAAACAGGGAGTCCCTCCTTGAACCAGTGGAAGCCAGGCAAAGTCCTTCTTGTGGTGAAGCCCAAGTGTGCAGCTGGTGCAGTCTTTCTGAGTGCAGGGTCCAGGTGCAGGCCAGGGGTCCAGCAGGGCAGTCCTTCTTCTCCTTGTAGTTCTTTCTTCTTGAAATTTGGTGGGGATCTGAGGCGTGGGTGCAGGTCTGCCAGTTTTATCCTTGCTCCTGGGTGAAAAGCAGGGGGGCCCTGGTCCTCCAATCAGGGACAGGGTCGTCCCCCTGTGATGACCACTTCCTGGGAAGTGTGGCAAAAATCCATCCCAGAAGGCAATAGTCTCTAAAAATCCAAAATGGATGAATCTGATTTTTAGAGGAGAGATCTGGCTGAGCCCACCCACTGGTGTGGCTAAAAATCATAAACACACCCCTCTCCTGCCCTCTCCTAATCTAATCAAGGGGGCACCTAGCTGTCTGGGGTTGCAGGATGTGGGGGTGTTGCTGGGTGCTCCAGATGTCCTTCTCTGCCTTTGAAGACCAGTTTGGCAGCCCTCCCCCTTCCTGCTTCCCCATCTGCTGAGGGGAGATTCTCTCCCCCAAGCACATTCCTTTGTGTAAAGCCAGGCCACTTCACACCTCATAAAAGTGGCCTGGCAGAAGCTGCTGCAGGCTGGCCAATCAGAGCACAGCAGCAAAAACAATGCAGAGCTGAAATTGGCAACTTTTTAGGTAAAGTCTAAACTTTTTACCTGCACTAGTTATATTAAATCCAACAACTGGAAGTTGTGGGATTTATTATAACAATCAATTTGATACCAAATTCTTGGTATGCAACATTTAAGGAGACTTTAAAATTTAAAATAAAGTCTGCCCATTCTAGCCTATGAAGGCCATTTACTTCAATGAGCGAAAAACGAATTTGGCTGTTTTTACCTCACCAGGGCTTATAAATCTATTTTTATAAAGTCCCTGCTTATAGTTACATGGCACCCAGCCCTAGGGGCACATAGGGCACACCTTAGGGGTGACTTATATGTAAAAATAAGGTAGTTTAAAACTTTGGAAGTAACTTTAATTCCAAAGTCGAATTTGCATATAACTTTAATTTAAAAGCAGCCAGCAAGGCAGGCTTGCTTTTAAAATGACACTGGGCACCTCAGCAATGCACCTAGGTGTGCACCACCTATGCTGTGGTCCCTAAACCTACATGCCCTACCATATACTAGGGACTTATAGGTAGGTTAACTTAGCCAATTATAATTAGCCTAATTTGCATATCCATTTTACACAGAGCACTGGCCCTGGGACTGGTAAGCAGTACCCAGGGCACAGCCAAGAGTCAGTAACCACCAGTACCTATCCAGAAAGAGTGGGGGTGATCAGGCAAAAAAAAAGGACTTTCCTACACTGCCCCCCCCCAGATGAAAGGTGATGGGTACTAACCTACACCCTGGTAGTCCTCATCAGCTAAGTGGAAAAACCTGGAAAGGCCATCTGCATTGGCATGAGCAGTCCCAGGTCTGTGCTCCACTGTGAAGTCCATCCCCTGTAGGGAAATGGACCACCTTAACAGTTTTGGGTTCTCCCCCCTCATCTGCATCAACCATCTGAGAGGTCTGTGGTCAGTTTGTACACGGAAGTGAGTGCCAAACAAGTAAGGCCTCAACTTCTTCAGGGACCAAACCACAGCAAAGGCCTCCCTCTCAATGGCACTCCATTTCTTCTCTCTGGGGAGTAGTCGCCTGCTGATGAAGGCAACTGGGTGATCATGGCCCTCTTCATTAACTTGTGCTAACACTGCCCCAATCCCTTCCTCTGAAGCATCTGTTTGCACTACAAACTCCTTGCTATAGTCAGGGGCCAGTAACACTGGTGCTGAACACATAGCCTGTTTTAGGGTGTCAAAAGCTTTTTGACACTCTGGGGTCCAAATGACCTTCTTGGGTTGTTTCTTGGAGGTAAGCTCAGTCAGAGGGGCCACTATGGTCCCAAAATTCTGAACAAACCTCCTGTAATACCCAGTCAGGCCAAGAAAGGCCCTGACCTGAGTCTGGGTTTTTGGAGCCTCCCAATCCAGGATAGTCTGGATCTTGGGCTGGAGAGGTTGTACATGGCCTCCACCAACAAGGTGGCCCAGGTACACAACAGAACTTTGCCCTATCTGGCACTTGCTTGCCTTGATAGTCAGGCCTGCTTGAAGCAGGGCCTGAAGCACTTCCTTCAGGTGGACCAGGTGGTCCCTCCAGGTGGAACTAAATACAGCTATATCATCTAGATAAGCTGCACTAAAAGATTCCAACCCAGATAGGACTCTATTCACCAACCGTTGGAAGGTGGCAGGAGCATTTTTCATCCCAAAGGGCATCACCTTGAACTGAAAGTGGCCCTCTGGTGTGGAAAATGCTGACCTCTCCTTGGCTCTTGGACTTAAGGCAATCTGCCAATATCCTGAGGTCAGATCAAATGTGCTCAGGAATTTGGCAGCCCCCAACCTGTCAATGAGCTCATCAGCTCTAGGTATGGGGTGAGCATCAGTCCTAGTGACTGCATTTAGACCTCTGTAGTCCACACAGAATCTTAATTCTTTCTTCCCACCTTGGGGACTAGCTTTGGGCACCAGTACCACTGGACTGGACCAAGGACTATCAGAGTGCTCAATTACCTTCAGATCCAACATCTTAGCCACTTCAGCTTTGATGTTGGCCTTGACCTGGTCAGACAGCCTGTACAGCTTGTTCTTGACAGGCAAGCTGTCACCAGTGTCAACATCATGGACACACCAATTGGTGAGTCCAGGGGTCAGGGAGAACAGACTAGCAAACTGTCCCAAGACTTGCTTACAGTCTTGTTGTTGCTGATCTGTCAGTTTGGGAGAGAGTACCACTCCCTCCACTGACCCATCTTTTTCCTTTGAGGACAGGAGGTCTGGCAGAGGTTCACCCTCCTCCTCCTTCCCTTCATCAGTGACCATCAGCATGGTCATGTCTGCCCTGTCCTGGTGGGGTTTCATCCTATTAACATGCAGGATCCTGTGAGGATTCCTGGGGGTGCCAAGGTCCACCAAGTAGGTGACCTCACCTTTTTTCTCTAGGATTGGATAGGGCCCAGTCCATTTGGCCTGTAGTGCCCTAGGAGCCATGGGCTCCAAAACCCACACCAGCTGTCCTGGGTGATACTCAGGCATGGTAGCCTTTTGATCATGCCAGAGCTTCATGAGCTCCTGACTGGCCTCCAGGTTCCTGCTTGCCTTCTTCATATACTCAGCCATGCGAGACCGCAGGCCTAGTACATAATCCAGCACATTCTCCTTGGCTTCCTTGAGAGGCTTTTCCCAAGACTCTCTCACCAAGCACAATGGGCCTCTTACAGGGTGCCCAAACAGTAACTCAAAGGGGCTGAATCCAACCCCCTTCTGTGGCACTTCCCTGTAGGCAAACAGCAGGCATGGGAGGAGGACATCCCATCTCCTCCTGAGTTTGTCAGACAAACCCATGATCATGCCCTTCAGGGTCTTATTGAATCTTTCCACTAGACCATTGGTCTGTGGATGGTAGGGTGTGCTGAACTTATAAGTAACACCACACTCCTCCCACATGGCTTTCAGATAGGCTGACATAAAGTTTGTGCCCCTATCTGAGACCACCTCCTTTGGGAATCCCACTCTGGTGAACACACCAAGTAGGGCCCTAGCCACTGTGGGTGCAGTGATTGTCCGGAGGGGTATTGCCTCAGGGTACCTGGTGGCATGGTCCACTACCACCACAATGTACCTGTTACCTGAAGCAGTTGGTGGGTCTAGGGGACCAACAATGTCAATCCCCACCCTCTCAAAGGGAGTCCCAACCACTGGCAGAGGAATTAAGGGAGCCTTTGGCTTGCCCCCTGTCTTGCCACTGGCTTGACAGGTGACACAGGAGCTGCAAAACTCCCTGACTTTTTCTGACATTTCTGGCCAAAAAAAATGGTTGACCAGCCTGTTCCAGGTCTTGGTCTGTCCCAAATGACCAGCTAAGGGGATATCATGGCTTAAGGTAAGGAGGAATTCTCTATACTTTTGGGGGACCACTACTCTCCTAGTAGCCCCTTCTTTGAGGGTCCTAGCCTCAGTGTAGAGAACTCCATCCTCCCAGTAAACCTTGTGGGTACCACTGGTATCCCCTTGTTCTTGCCTGGCAGCAGTCTGCCTCAGGCCCTCAAGAGTGGGACACTCTCTTTGTCCCTGGCACAAATCTTCTCTGGTGGGCCCACCTGCCCCTTGCAGTTCTGCCAAGTCAGGCAGAGTTTGCAGGGAAGGTGTCCCTCCCTCAGAGTTCAGATCCTCCCCCTCAGGGTTGGATTCTTCCTGACCCTCTGTACTTGTTGGGGCTGGTAAGCCAGACCCAGTGCCCTTTCTCTTCTTCTTGGAGGCTTGGCCCATTGTTCCAGGGTCCAAGTGTCCAGCATTTCCCTGTTGTGCTGCCTGTGACCTGGTCACAGCACACACCCATTCAGGGAGATCCAGCATCTTTGCATGGACCCTTCTCTCCACTTCTGACCATTCAGATGCTTCAAGATCATTTCCCAGTAGACACTCTACTGGGAGGGCAGGAGCTACAGCTACTTTTTTAGGGCCAGTCACACCTCCCCATTCCAGACTCACCATAGCCATGGGATGGAGTTTGGTTCTGCTATCTGCATAAGTCACCTGGTGGAAGACACCAGGTAAGACCTGCTCTGGAGAAACCAGCTTTTCTGTGACCATTGTCACACTGGCTCCTGTATCTCTCAGAGCTTCCACTTCAGTCCCATTGACTTTAGGCCTCTGCCTATACCTCTGCATGATGGGAGGTAAGGTGGCCATAGTTGCAATGTCCACCCCACCCACGGATACTAAGGTGACTTCAGTGTACCCTGATTCCACCCCTGGGCCAACTTCCACCCCCAACCCTACACTAGCAATCCCCTGGGATTGCCCACCAGTGGGGGGCTTCTTGGTGCAGATAGCATCTCCTCTTTTATGTCCTGGCTGATAACAGTCAAAACACTTGCCGGCCTTAGCAAGCTCCTGAAACCTTCCTGCTTTAGCAGGATCAAAATTCTTTCCCTGATACCCTTTCCCTTTAGAAGTGAATTGGCTCGGGGCTCCCCCTCCCTGAGAAGTTTTTGGGGACTCTTGTGAGGACTCTTTGGGTTTTTTGTCATCTTTCCCCTGGTTCTTCCCCTGAGAAGAACCATGTCCTCCCTTTTTCTGATCACCCCCTGGGGGTCTCTGGTTAACTCTAGTTCTTAACCAGTCATCTGCTGCCTCCCCCAGCTCTCTGGGGTTGGTCAACCTAGAGTCTACTAGATACTGGCGGAGCCTCTCTTGGACACAATTAGTTAGAAGGTGCTCCCTCATAATCAAATTGTACAGCCCCTCAAAGGTACTTACCCTGTTGCCCTGTATCCAGCCCTCCAGTGCTTTCACTGAAATGTCCACAAAGTCCACCCAGGACTGGGTGCTTGTCTTTTGGGTGTCCCTAAACTTAAGCCTATACTGCTCTGGGGTTAGACCAAACTTCTTAGTCAAGCAACTCTTCATACTGGGGTATGAGTCTGCATCCTCCCCACTCATGGTTAGGAGCCTATCCCTCCCAGAGTTGGGAACTAACTCCCAAAGGAGTGAACCCCAGTACTGAGGCTTGACTTTCCTCATCTGGAGGGCCCTCTCAAAGGCCCCCAGCCACTTATCGATGTCATCCCCCTCTACATAGGCAGGAACCACCCCTTTGGGTAATCTGGGGGCAAAACCCCCACCCAGGGACACCTCAGTTTCTTTCTCGCTGCTTCCATCTTTTTTTTCTTTGCTTGCCCACTTCTTTTTTTCTAGGGCAAGCTTATCTGCCTCCAAAGCTATGTAGGCTAGCTGGGCTTCCAGCTCTCTCTCCCTGATGGATGGGTTCTCTCCTCCTGAAAGGACCCTCTTCCTACCACTAGCTTTGGGTCTACCCCTAGTGACTGTGTCCAGTGAGGACCGTTCCTCCTCTTCCTCACTTGGGGTCTGATGCCTTTCCTCCCCTGAATGGTTAGAGTTAGCATCATCTTCTTTTGGTTCCTCCTCTGGAGCTTCCTCTGTCTCTACCTCTTGGGCCTCAGCCCATGCTGTCAGGGATTTAATCAGGATTTCTTTCCTGAGATTAGTGGTTGCAGGCAACCCCCTCTCAATACACAACCCCCTAAGCTGGACTACTGTCAGTGTGGGTAGGCTAGCCAGATCAAGCTCCATGGTTCCCTAGTTTTGTGTCAACAAAAACTTTTTGCAAAAATTGGAAACAAGAATTAAAAAAAAAATTAAAATTAAAAAATTAAAAACAATTTTTGCACTAGGACAATTTAAAGGATTTTTAATTTGTTTTATCTAAAACTGTAACGTGATATTGAACACAAGTACAGGATCCCGTCGCTGCTTCCAATTATGTTGGAAAATGGGTTATTGGTAGGGCAGGTAGGTACCTACACCTAGCAACAAGCCACAAACCTCCACGTAAGTACAGTTAGGTCTCAATAAATTAATCCCAGCTCTACCCTTGGTAGCTTGGCATCGAGCGTCAAGGCTTAACTTAGGAGACAAAGTGTAAAGCATTCAAATATCACACAACAGTAATTAAATAAAACACAGGAAACAGTTTAAAAATCCAAAACCAATTTATAAAAATAGCTTATATTTTTATCTTTAAAATGACACAAAAACAATTAAAATCGGTTCAGGGGAACCGGAGATATGAATTTTTAAAGTATTATTATTTTCTAGCGCTCAGAAACGAAAAGCGCCAATCGGGTCATCTGGTTGCACCAGGACCGAGGCAAAGTCAAACTTTCAGGCCGACCGCGATGGAGCCCTGCTCGGCTACAAGTCGCGGGAGGCCTCGGTTAAAAAGTTACCTTCTGACTTAGTCTCTTTTTCGATGTTTTTCTTCCCCGGGACGAACCTGCCAGTTGGATCTGACCTCCTGGAGCCCTTGTCCGGATACGCGAAGTCGGTTTCCTCGGTGGTGATTTTTACCTTCGGACTTAGTCGTTTTTTCGAGATGAAAATCCTTCGACCGGGGTAAACCTGGATCTTGATCCGACGTCCGTGGAGCCCTTCTCGGATACGATGGCTGGAAGGTCCCGGTCAACTTTTTACGTTCGGACTTAGTCTTTTTTTCGGATGTTTTTCTTTACCGGGACGAACCACGAAGTCAGGCCGGGTCGCGGTTGAGGCAAGCCGGCTAGAATTTCCGCGTCGGGTCGGTCACTTTATGGAGCTTTTTTCCAAAATTTCTCCAATCTTTTCTAAACTTCTGGGGCTTCACCCAGATGTTCTTTTAAGGTTCTTTTGGGGTCCACAGCTCACCCCAAGGGTCCAGAAGTTCTGTGATGGTCCTTGGGAAGTGCGGACTTCAACTCCCAGAGTGCACCTGGCGCAAACTCCTTTTTGGCCACTGGACAGTGGTCAGCTGGTCACTTTTTCAGGAGTTGGTGCAGGGGACTCTGGTTAGCAATTTTTCACCTGTAGCAAACAGGGAGTCCCTCCTTGAACCAGTGGAAGCCAGGCAAAGTCCTTCTTGTGGTGAAGCCCAAGTGTGCAGCTGGTGCAGTCTTTCTGAGTGCAGGGTCCAGGTGCAGGCCAGGGGTCCAGCAGGGCAGTCCTTCTTCTCCTTGTAGTTCTTTCTTCTTGAAATTTGGTGGGGATCTGAGGCGTGGGTGCAGGTCTGCCAGTTTTATCCTTGCTCCTGGGTGAAAAGCAGGGGGGCCCTGGTCCTCCAATCAGGGACAGGGTCGTCCCCCTGTGATGACCACTTCCTGGGAAGTGTGGCAAAAATCCATCCCAGAAGGCAATAGTCTCTAAAAATCCAAAATGGATGAATCTGATTTTTAGAGGAGAGATCTGGCTGAGCCCACCCACTGGTGTGGCTAAAAATCATAAACACACCCCTCTCCTGCCCTCTCCTAATCTAATCAAGGGGGCACCTAGCTGTCTGGGGTTGCAGGATGTGGGGGTGTTGCTGGGTGCTCCAGATGTCCTTCTCTGCCTTTGAAGACCAGTTTGGCAGCCCTCCCCCTTCCTGCTTCCCCATCTGCTGAGGGGAGATTCTCTCCCCCAAGCACATTTCTTTGTGTAAAGCCAGGCCACTTCACACCTCATAAAAGTGGCCTGGCAGAAGCTGCTGCAGGCTGGCCAATCAGAGCACAGCAGCAAAAACAATGCAGAGCTGAAATTGGCAACTTTTTAGGTAAAGTCTAAACTTTTTACCTGCACTAGTTATATTAAATCCAACAACTGGAAGTTGTGGGATTTATTATAACAATCAATTTGATACCAAATTCTTGGTATGTAACATTTAAGGAGACTTTAAAATTTAAAATAAAGTCTGCCCATTCTAGCCTATGAAGGCCATTTACTTCAATGAGGGAAAAACGAATTTGGCTGTTTTTACCTCACCAGGGCTTATAAATCTATTTTTATAAAGTCCCTGCTTATAGTTACATGGCACCCAGCCCTAGGGGCACATAGGGCACACCTTAGGGGTGACTTATATGTAAAAATAAGGTAGTTTAAAACTTTGGAAGTAACTTTAATTCCAAAGTCGAATTTGCATATAACTTTAATTTAAAAGCAGCCAGCAAGGCAGGCTTGCTTTTAAAATGACACTGGGCACCTCAGCAATGCACCTAGGTGTGCACCACCTATGCTGTGGTCCCTAAACCTACATGCCCTACCATATACTAGGGACTTATAGGTAGGTTAACTTAGCCAATTATAATTAGCCTAATTTGCATATCCATTTTACACAGAGCACTGGCCCTGGGACTGGTAAGCAGTACCCAGGGCACAGCCAAGAGTCAGTAACCACCAGTACCTATCCAGAAAGAGTGGGGGTGATCAGGCAAAAAAAAAGGACTTTCCTACATGTATGATGTTGTGGATCGTCCATGTTACCTCAGCAGTGTGAGAGAATTTGGCTCTGTCTCTGGTGGAGAAGATAGGGTCCAGAGTGTGTCCTGGGCTGTGAGTGGGGGTGGTAACCAGCTGGGTGAGGCAAATGATGTTCATGTGTTTGAGGCGGGGGTTGGAGTTGGTGTTGTTTGAGTCTTCTTGGTGGAAGTTCAGGTGCCCTAGGAAGATGTAGTGGTCAGAGTCAATTGCCAAGGGGGCAAGAAGTCCAGTATGGTGGTGTAGAAGTTGAGAAAGGGGCGGGGGCATGTAGGCGAGGGTTCCTTTTATGGGGGTATTGGCATCTGGTCTGATCTGGAAGTTGAGTTGTTCCATGATTGGTGTGGTGTCTTCAGAGGCGGTGCAGTGTAGAGAGTCTTTGGGGCGGTCATGCTGGGTCATCTTGTATCTGGGGTGTTGCTGTGGCGATTTCTGGGGTGGATGCGGGGGTGAGCCAGGTTTCAGTGATGAACAGTAGGTTGGGAGACAAGGTGTCGATTATTTCCCAGATTTCCGTGGCTTGTTTGTACAATGATCGGATGGTGAGTTGAACGCAGTGAAGTCGTGGTTTGTTGTTGGGGGTCCATTGAGCGGAGGTAATAGTGGTTCCTACAGTGCAGGAGAAGCAGCAGTTGCGTCAGGAGAAGGGGCCCTTTGTGGATCGAGGTGGAGTGATGTTGCAGTCCGTGTTGAGTTTCTTCAATCTGAGGTTCCGGATCTAGTCGGGGGTGTGGCAGTGGCAGGTTGTTGGACCATGGGTTCTGGTACTGGGTGCAGTCCAGGCGCAGACAGGAGTAGACAGGCTCACCTTTGGCATGCCTTTGGTGCGACTGCCATTAAGTAGGTCCTGACGGGGGTGGGCCGAAGTGGTAGGAGGATGGACGAGGAGTACCGGGCCAAAAACGTCAGGAATCATGTAGCACGGCCGGGGGCCGGCAGGGAGGCACAGTGACCAACAAGCACAGCAGACAACAGGCACAACAAACAAATGGCACGGATAAACAGACAGACAGAGGCAACAGAGGACCACAGGAAAAAGGACAGAAAAATGAAACAGTAAGGCATAGATAAAGAGACAGACCAGATGTACAAAGGCACAGCTAGAGAGCAGCAGAAAAGGAAACAGTGAGACAGAGAGGCAGAGAGGAAGAGACAGAGCAGATGCACAGAGGCAACAGAGGGCAACAAGAGAGCGACAGAAAATTAAACAGTAAGGCACAGATGGAGAGACAGACCAGATGTACAGAGGGCGAGGAGAAAAAAAAAGAGCAGCAAAAGAAACAGTGAGGCAAGGATGAAGGGATAGACCAGATGCATGGGCGGGAGCTCGGGGCACGGACTAAGCTTAGCAGAGCTCAGAGGCGGCAGCAGGGGGAGGGAGGTGCAGCACCTGCTCTGACCTTCACTTTTCACTCACATACACATGCTTACACACATGCACACTCTCACACACTCTCACCAGCACGCACACACACAAGATACATTTAAAATCATTCTTTACTTACCTCAGATGTCAGAGAAGGTCCTAATCTAGCTAATATTTTTACTTTTTATTGCACAAATAGTGAATAAAGTAATATTTTTCACTATTAGCGTAATAAACAAAATTAGAGTGGAGGAGCTGGGCAGTGTTCCTTGTGCTGATTTTGCCATTTTTGAGGACAGGGGTGTGATGTTGCTTTCATTAAATGGGAGAGTACTGAATCCAGATAGGTTTATTAAATGTCGAAACATCTCAGCACAGCTCAAAGAAGCGTCCAGTCTGCTCTCCTCACTCCCAGCACTGTCCTTTCTGAGTTCCAAAGAACAGTGCTTGGAACCTAGGGAGCGTGAGGTGGAATGAAGGGGACACACAAGAATAAACATTACATGTCAATACATTTAAGCTATATAGCACTTACAATATATAAAATAAACATTACTTAAATATGTGGAGACATAGCAGGGGGTAAAAAAGGCAGTACCAGGCCTGGTAAGGGGCAAGAGCAGCGACTGTACATTCTAAATAGGCCCCTAATTAGATGCAAAAGCCTATATCCATACTTTTGGCATTCTTGTTTTGCCCATTCATTTCTCTGTATCCCTTTTTATATCTGTTCACTTGCTGTCTGACTGATTCAATGTGATGGATGGTGCCATAAGTGTGTCTCTTAGTATATTGCCTGTGTGAGTCAGCCTCTGTTTGTTGGTATCGCTGACATAATATTGATGCATACAATAACAAAACACATAAATATCGGAAATTAAATATTGATAATAAAAATATTGGCTTCCTATACTGAATTAGTAAAAACCACACATATCGAGAACACACATATCGTTGTTAAAAATATAGGTTTTTAAATATTTTGAAAACAAAAATATCGGATGCAATCGGCCCTGCACCCATGCTCCTCCCAGCTATGCCACAGGACCATGCATCGCCTCGGTGGCTCCACCAGTCAGACCCAGCACAACACATCTCATCACTATTCTTACTTAAATCTCTAAAGTTGCATGTCTCCCATTCTACTGATTATATCTGTGTCAATTTCGGCTCGTTTTACTGAGCTCTAAGTTGGTGTGGGATTCTTCCTGTGTTGTGTTTTCACTTTATTACTATTTGAAGTGCTGCACAAATACTTTACACATTGCCTCTAAGTTAAGCCTGACAGCTCTGTGCCAAGCTACCAGAGTGCCGAACACAGGTTAATTTGGGGTTTGCTTATGACTTCACCCTAACAAGGATTGTGGTTGCTAATTGAGTAGGGTTTCACCCACCTCAACCAGAAACCCAATTTCCTACATGTTATAATTGCAAGTTTTAGTGCTTACTAGCACTGATAAAGCTCTAAAGTGCTCTGCCATAAGTGGCACACTACTCCATAACCGAAAGATAGAGGCAAATAGGTAATAGAACAGTAATATGTGTTTCCTTTTCCTGGTAGTATTAGTTGTATTAAGCTCGTGCTCTTGAGATCCCATGCTCCAGTGTTTTAAATAGGGATAGACTAATTGAAATGGATTAGTAATGGAAAGATGTGTGATGTTATTGAGAGGGGGCACATGTGTGCCTGTTATTTGGATGGGTAGGTAGATAGAGAAGAGTTTGAAGGCGTATATGTGAGATGGGAGTTCATTGTGGTCTGAAAGCTTTGGAATTAATCAGAGAGTGGAGAAAAAGGGAGATGTGAAAGATTTTTGTCACATATAAGTTCATGAGTGTAGGCATACATATATCAACATATGTGTATATGAGCTGTATGAATATATTTGAATCACTATTCTTTTTCAAGATGCTGAAGGAATTATTTCTCTGTATTGTCAGGATATGGATATACTTTTTTCTTCTGTCATTTTATTGTCTGTTTTTTTCTTTTTACTCTGACCTACCCAGATCAATCAAGAAATGAAGGAAGAGAGACATTTTGACAAAGTTTTGATAACATTGTAGTTTTGATTGATAACAACAGCCCATCTATATAAGTTCAGGTTTTAAAACTATGGCCTTGATTAAACGTTTGGTGGTAAGGTCACTGCTGTGGAAATAGTCTGATTTCTTTGAGTGCCAATTCATGTGGTCCACCCACCCAATTACAAGTTAAGTGGGTGCACATATGAAAGCCAGCCATGGCACCACCGTCACCACCAAAAAATTCAGACTGCAACAGCAGCGGTCAAGGTTAATGCGCATGTCTGAGGGCGGACCGCCAGTTCTACCCCCGGTCCAATCATGATGCACCTTGCAGCCGACATTACTGTGACTGCCAAACCTCCACACCTGAACTGACAGAGAAGGAGGAATAAAAGATAGAAACTCACCTTCACTCACCTGCACATGTCCACTGCGGTCATGGAGCCGATTATACACATCCTGCCGCTGCTGGTGCTGCTTGATGATCATCAAAACCCACACTGTTGTGGGCACAACTGACAGTAAGTCCCACTCTCACCTATTTCGACTTACTTTCCCATTAACAGTTTCACAGACAGATTCAAAATAAGGTTCAGAGGGGGCCTGGGTCAAAACTATTTTGTGCACCCCTGTACGGAACATCTAATAATGTTTGCTCCCAAGTCACCTCTCTGATGCCCTCTTTGGCCAGCTCACTGACACTGCACAGGGACACTCCTTCAATATTTAAATGTGTGCCCCAAAAATTGTCAGGGATCGTGATATGTGTTCATAGTACAGTAACACAACAGCAGGTACATACTAACATCACAGCAAATAATCACTGAGGCACCCTTCAACTTCAGTATTGATTGACAAGAAACTTAAGTAGGGATGTTGCATGAAAGTGAAACACACTTTCTATGTTACATTACTGAAATAGACTCTCATACCTCAAACAAGCCCATTTGTAAAATGCTACCCTAAATAATACACCTAAGAAGTAATGCAAGCCCACCATGGAGGCATCCTCTGCAGAACAGGGTTGTCTCAATCAGGGGGCACCGTGAAAGTCTGGGTCCTTGGGTCACAGACCACTTTGCCCATGTCCCAAAACGTCTCTGTGCACAGGCCCCCTGGCTTAAAGTATAGCATGGACAACCAATAGCATCCAGTGGTGGTTCTTTCATGGGAGCAGAGGAACGTCGCTCCCCCCACACTGCTGTGCAGAAAGAGTTTAAAAAATGGTACTAAAATGATTTTATCACCATTTTATTTTTTATGCTTACTGCCAGCAACTTGAATGTGAGGGCAGGGCAGGGCCAGTGCATCACTGCTGCCAATGATTGGCAGCAATGAGAAATGGCCACTTAAGTTTGACGTTGGTTTGGCTGGCTACCTTGCTATGGCCAAACTGACATGCACAATTCAAACCTCTCCAATCCGGCTACCTTGGACAGTTGGGGTGGAGAGCACGCACAAGCCTACAGTGCCTTTTGGAGCATGGAAACTGCCCGCTCCAGCCAATCAAGTTGCTTTATTTATGCTGCTTAACAACAAGAAAACAGTGTCTTGATTGGATGAGGGAGCTGGCAGTGGGCTTCGCACTTGGAGGACGTGCTGCAGAACAATGGGGACGAGCTGCAGAACATCGAGTAAGATAAGTGTTTTTTAATATGTATTTTAGTGTGCATATTATTGTGCATGTTATGGTTATGTTTTATGTTTGTGTTTTTTGCATCCCTCTAGTGTAATTTGCCACCAACCGCTACTGATAGCATCACCAAGTGCCATGCATATGTGTTCAATGTGGAAGTGTAAGATATGTGAACAAACACATCAGTAACTGCATTCCTCACATTCAACTAAAGTAGGTGTGACACAAGTCACAAAAAGAAGACAAAAAGCCATGTTAACCAACCACCCTCCAGGTGTGAATAAATAAATGACTAACTTGCACACAGTCAACACATATCCAACATACATCATAGGGAGACGTGCAAGACAAATGAAGTAGACAATGTACAAGACTAGGTGACCCTTTACCATTTGAAATGCCACACAAAACAATGGCTGGCACAATTTGGAGACATCACATATACACATCCATTCAACAGCGCCCCTTAACCTCTGTAAGTCCTGTACTAGTCACACAATCAAAATATACAAACCTGGTCACATTGATCACCATTAAGGGAGAAAGTAACACACCTGCAGTTACACATCCTAATGTCTCAAATCACACAAATTAGACAGGGCAAGTGCTCATCGCCATGATGAGTGCCTGCTAAGAAAAGTCCATCCCCAAAAAATACCGTTACAATTTGTGCATGTTCATAAAAAAGTACTTCATAAATATATGTGGAGCATAACCTGCCATAATTTGCAGACACAATGACATTGTGTCACAATCAAACTGTTGTCACGTTTGGATGAAAGTATCTAGGGAAAAGTAAAAAAAGAACCAATGTGTTCCTGCAAACAACTAATTGTGAACTAAACAAAAATGAACACAATTTACAAAGGTCAATGGACAGTCCAAAAAGAATGTTGTATGCACAGTGCTGTGCCACAACACTTGCCTCATCAGACACTGCCAGGTAGCCTCCTCACAAAGGGGCATCCATTGGGCAGGGCAGGCACTTCCAAGATTTCATTCAGGTGGGCGACATTTGGGTTTGGGGGTGGACTTGGTATGTGAAGTGGTGGGTTGGGAAGAGAAAGGGGTGGATCAATGCTTAGGAGGGAGAGCTGGGAAGTGGAAGGGGTGGGTGAGGGGATACTAGGGGTGGTGTGGGAGGTGGGAGACGTGGTCTTGGGTGTGGGAGGGGAGGGGACCTTTTTGGAAATTGGGGTTCGAGGTCTGGGAGGGCTCAGGTTAATGAAAAAAGAAGGGACATCAACAGTGAACTTAGGAGTGGGTTTGGGAAGGAGTAGGCTCTTGGAGGGAGTGACTGGTCCTGATGTGCCTGGGACTATTGAGGATGCAGGTGCATGTGTGTCTGGTGAATGTGCTGCAAGTATGTGTGTGTCAACTAAACATACTGTGTGTTGGGTGCTTGTTTGTGTATGTCTGTTTTTTGTGTGTATGAGGTCAATGTTGTGTCAGTGCTGCTTGCTGCTGTGGAAGTGGTGGGTGTGGTGGACGTTGATGTGATGGTGACTGCGGGTGTGGTTGTTTGTTGTGTGTGAATACATGTGACTGAGGGGTTGTGGGTGTGGTGTTATCAGTACTGGCTGTGGATGTGGTGGTAGGTGTATGTTGTGTTCATAGAGTCAGATATGCTATGTGTGGATGTGATGGAGAGTAGTATGAGTAAGTGGATTTTGTGTTGTCAGCAGTGGTTGTGGTGGTAATGCAGGTGACAAGTCTGTAGTGGTGTGTGTAGTGTCTGTGTGTTTGGATGCGTGACTTTTTTTTCTTGTGTTTTTTTTCCAATGTGTGGATTTGCTGTTTGCGTCTGTATGGGTGTATGAATGTAAATGTGTGCATGTGCTTTGGACAGATGGGGGCATAGGTATAGGGAAGGGGTGGTGGAGGAACAATAGGTTGGGGGGATTTGAGGCTGCACAGAGGGAGGAGGCCAGAGCCTGAAAAGATCTCTATAGGCCAGACATTGCACTATGAATGCCTTCCAGGTAGGCCACCATCTGCTGCATTTGGCTGCCTTTCCCGTGGATGACATTCAGAATGGCAGTCTGACCCACAGAGATTGTACTCGGGAGGTCAATAGTCTCCTCACTCTGCGGAGAGGGGGGCAGGGGCAAGGGCTGAGGTGTCTGAGCAAAGGAGACGGGTCCCCTCTTAGGAGAGCGTGCCCGACCAACTGTGTGGAGAGCAACAGGTAGGGTGCTAATGGAACTGGTGGTGGCAGACATTGATGGAGATGGTAGAGATCCTTTGGGGTCTGCCACCATTCGGGATTGTCCACTGCAGGAGGACTCAGTTAATGAAGAGCTTGAGCTATCCTCTTCTGTGCCACTGCCCACACCCACTCGGCCACTGGGTTCCTAGGTGTCCTGGGACTCGTAGCCGGAACCACTGTGACCACATGCTTCCCTAACAACATTGGCACTGTCTCCTTCACTTGCCCTAGATGAACCTGAAATTACACATTAAAATGGTTGCATGGCTCTGCATAAACACTCCTGACCATCAGATTCAATCAAAACATTTACAGAAGGCACAGATTACTGCAACTGCATGGCTCACTACATGGCCTTCAACATTAGCAGGGGCATGTACATGCATGCTGGATTAGCACAAAATAGTTGGTCACAGTGATGTCATAATCCCTCCAAAAATCTATACCATGTCTTAACGAATACTCGCTCCTCATATACATAGTAGTACAGTTGACTACCTCGTATACTTTGGCCCTTGTAGCACAGGACTCTAAACTGATGAACAAGATATGAAGGCTAACAACAGAATATCACAAGTGTCCACACAAGCTCCAGGTTCCCCATAATGCTAATTTCCCTGACACAACATCATGATGTGATAATGGGCAAGTTGTTCAGTAAGGTAGATGCAATAAGTGCTATGGCAGGAATCATGTCCCATGCAAAGGCTCAGTTCACACCGATTTAATTTTTCTGGTGATAATTTATCATACATATGTCCAGTTTCAAGATAGTAAAATCAAAGATTTAATGAGAAAGCTCGACTACCTATCACATGTAGCGTAGAAGAGTAGGCTGGAGAGAATCCTGGACTGGAAATTGGGAGAAATCTACTACAAATGTACACCTCATAGTTTTACACATGGCACTATAAACAACCCCAATCAGGCTTGGAACTGGTGACAACACCATTCTCCAGTTGCATTTCTAAAAGCCCATACACCTCTGTCTTCCGTGTAGGAGACTCAGACTATCCCAACTGGCCTTGGTTGTTGACCCCGCTGAGGAATCCTACAATGCCAGCTTCAATAAGGCCCATGGAAGGATAAGGCGGCCAGTGGGGTGGGCTTTTTGGGCTCCTGAAGGCCAGATTCCGCTGTTTGGACAAAACTGGAGGAGTCCTCCTCTGCTCACCTGGGAAGGTGTGTTAGATCACCGTGGCCTGCTGCATACTCCACAACCTAGCATTGCGATGGAACATCCCTTACATCGCAGAGGACAGTGCCCCTCAAGTGCCACCGGGTGATGATCCTGGAATGCCAAATGATAATGAAAGTGGTGAAGAGGAAGGAGTTAACTTGTGGCAAGATCTCATCAGCAACTACTTCTCATGAGTGTAAGGCACATACTTATGGAAAATGGCACACAACTGCACTAATGCAGTTGTGCGTCATTTTTTATAACGCCTGCTAATGCCATTCCCTAACGCCATCCGTGCACCATATTTATAAAATGGCGCACAATGGCACTAAGAAATGGTTAGCATCTAAAAAAAAAAGCGCTAGCCGGTGAGGGATGGCATTAGGGGAAATGGCACTAGTGGGTCAGAAAGGACATTAGGCTGGTTATCGGCAAAATGTCTGCTGCTAGTCAGCCTAGCATCACTTTTTAATGCACAAGCAGCCAAAAAATGACTCCTGTCTAACTATAGACAGGAGTCATTACCCCTAGCCCAGTGCCCACCATAGGGGACCCGGTGTCCCCTACATACCGAGTGCCAGGCAGAGGGCCCCATGTATGGGGTCTCCAATGGCACACCACACACATACACAAACACTTACCTGCAACTTACCTGGGATGGGCTCCCTCCTCCTGTAGTGTCCCTGTGGTGTGGGTGGTGGTGTTACTGGGGTTTGGGGTGGACATCTTTAGGCCCATTCCATGGTGGTTCTCCATGAAAATGGGCCTACCTGCACTTTAACGCCTGGTCTGACCAGACGTTAAATAATGGCGCTAAATGGGCTTAGCACCGTTATTTAGGCCCGCCTTACAGTAGCATGTTGTTTCTGCGTCAGGAGTTAAATATGCCCTATGGGGGCTAGCGTCATTTTTAGGAAGGGAATGCCTACCTTGCATCTCATTGTTGCAAGGTGTGTTGGTGCTTCTTAAAAATGGCGCTAACTCCATAACTTTGACCCTAGACGGTTTAGTGTCCAACTATAAATGTGGAGTTAGGTTAGTGCTGCTCTAGCGGCAAAATAAATGGCACTAAGACGACGCAAACCTTCCATAAATATGGGCCTAAGTATTTTGGTAACATGTCATGACTTGTACTGTAACAACAACTCTTGTTGTGATGATGATAGGAGTATGTTATGGGAAATAATCAAGGGAGACAAGCTCTGGTTAGTTCAGGTAGAAGGTGTTTGGTGAACAAGGTTATGACACATGGTGTTGATGTTTGTGTTGCTTTGTTGTGCTCTGATATTTTGTCATGGACTGTGTACTCCAGGAATGGACTATCTGAATTGTAACACCTGTATGGTTTGACAGCCAATTTTTATTTCTTATCTGCTTCAGCTACCTTCAGCATGGCATCACCTTTTCACCATTTCAGAGTTGTGACATTGTGAGTATATGGTATTGTTTAGATGTACAATGAGGACAATGGTTGTTCCTGAGTATGACATACATAGGCTTTTGGTGTACAAATCCAGTACCAGGTGTGCTTGCACAGTGATAGGGTGGAAGTAATGATGAAATAATTGGATTTGTTTCTTGTCATGTGGTCATCCTAATGCAATCTGTGTGCCATCATGTGCTACAGCAAAATGTTGTGGTGGAGGCAAAATATGCTATCCTCCCTCCAGAATGAATAATTCTTCATTGTGTGTGATGTGTGTGTAGCTGTTGATGTGGCTCATCATTGTAGGGAAAGGTGCTTGTAGCCCAACACAGATATTTGTTGTTGACATTCCAGCAGATACTGGTAACCTACTTTGGAATAAATAAAATAAATAAAAACATTGTGAGCACTGTTCATATTATTGGTGTCATGTTTGAACTGCCACGTTTCTTATATGAAGCCTGGCTATTGATGCTGCAAATTACTTAAACTGGTATATGAGTAGGCACTTCTGTGTATGTGTGGGTGAGAGATGCTTGTTGTCCTAAGCTAAGCATTTTACATAACCAACATAGTCATACTTACACAAGTAGATCTTTCTGCCATTGTCCAATTCATGTTGAATTGCATGCATACATTGCAAGATGTGAGATGTACAACAGCAGGCAATGAGTTCAATACTGGTGGATTTATTTTAGTGAACAGGGATAAAAGAAACTTTGGATAATGCAAAAATTAGAAAATGAAAAGTGAAGAAGTCAACAATGGTGAATGAAACCATAGTTGGATTTGCCACATTATTTGGAGTGCAAAGTCCAAAATACTGCTGCTGACAGAAAGGTGGATGTGTCCAGAAATAGTCCACAGGATGAATGTGTAACAAACACTAGAGCAAATTAGGTTTGAGGTTTCTTGGTTGTGGAGGCCTTGCTATCCTCACTTCCTGGTAATTTGCATGGATGTCCCTGCTTGGCAGTGCGGGGGGACCCACAGCTGTAGGGACAAGGGTGTCTGACGGTGTGTCTTACTCTGGCAGGGCCTCCCTTCCTTTAGCTGCAGCTGATGGTGATGGTCCAGATGTAGTTGTACCACAGGAAAAAGTAGATAGTGCTGGAAAAGCCCTGCACAGGTGGGTATCAATGCCCATCAGCTCTGCAATTTGTGAGCCCATATTGGAGTTATGGACCTCCAACTGATTGTATTTGTCTCTATGCAGCCGCTTCATCTCCCTCAGTTCGGTGAATACCTGTCCCATCACACCTTGGGACTCCTGGTAGACTCCCAAAACTTGGCAGATGGGGTCCTGGGTGTGAGTGTCACCAGAGGCCTTACGCTGCCTGCCCACAGTTACCTTCCTATGACTCCTCCCACCACGAGCCTTTGGCCCAGGGTGCCCACTCTCACTGGTTCCTGGCTCCTCTGTAACTGGGGTGGTGATTGTCACATCAGAATACATGAGTGGCGGGCACATGATGGAGATAACTGTGCTACATACACAGATAGTGGTGGATGATGCTTGCAGATGTGTTGTGGCTGGGGTGGGAGGGGTTGTTGAGGGCCCAGTGACACTCACAGTTGATGTCTGCCCAGGTTGGCCAGATAGAACAGCACCGTCCTCCTCATCCAGATCACCAGGAGTGTTGTCATTCCTGAAGGCTTGGTCCTGGGGTGATGTGGATGGCTTCTCTGTCTGCAAGCTCTGGCCAGGTGTTCTGTTAGATAGACCTATTGTGAAATAGAGAACAATGTTATTGGTGGAAGTGTGTTTTCTCCCTCCTAAACTTTTGTGACACAGTAAGTAGACAACTAGGAGTAGAAAAAATAGATAGAGGTTACTATTGTGATATACTTTAGTGGTCTTATAAGGACCTGAGCGGAGTGCAGAGAGTTGTGCTACGCGGAACACCGTGAAGTGGCACAAAAACTCAGTTGAGTTCCGCATTGCTCCTATTCGAGTCGCGTTTTACATCAAACGCAATGTGAAGTACGTTCTTGCATTCAAAATCTTATGTGAGCAGAGCCAGGAGGTTTGCATGGGTGCAGCCATCTTGTTTTTCACTTTGTTTATAGTGCGGAGCCTGTTTTTTTGTCCCTTAATAATCTTTTCAATCCTCCGCCCTCCTAATTAATCTATCTCTCATTTTCATTCATTGTATTAGTGTGTCTTTTTGTGTCAGTGTAGTTTTTATGTTTTTTTCATTTTTTTGATGCTGCTTGTGACTTTTTATATTTTTGTTTATTTTTCCCTTTACTTCCTTAGTTATTAATCCTTCCTTCCTTCTCCTCCTGTTTGTTTCTTAACCCCACCACCCAGCACCATGGCAGAGCAGGGCGGTGCCTGCGAATAGTGGAGCAGCAGTGCCAGGTCACTCTCGGACAGCCAGCAGCAGCCGTCTACCTTGTGGAAGGTGGCACCACTAAGGTGTGCAGCACTAGCCCATCTTTTGTGAGGAGGAGGTGGCAGCACTGGTTTTCTACGTGCATCGCTACTTCCCCCTCCATGCTGGCAGCAGGTGGCAAGCCTGGCAGCGGATACCTCTGCAGGAGAGTCGCCTGTGTTGGGCTAGGTTCCTGGCACCACCCAGGTCCAGCGCACCACCCAGCAGCTGACGCACTGCTGGACAGATATCTTCGACCGCAATCAGGACCTGCTTGACCGGCTAGGTGTGGAGATTCCGGGTCTCAGTGAGTTTTAACTATATTATTGTGTTTGTGTTCTACAATACTAACTTTTTTCTGAATAACAAGCAGGTCACACGCAGAGGTAAGTTACAATTAGTTTATATTAAGAATATTAGTTATTATGTGATTCAGTTAGAGGTAGGCTGGTGCTCAGCGTTACATCATTATACTCATAGGTGCTCGCTTTGGCTGATTATTTAAGAAGCTACTGCAGTGCAGACTCCTCTGTCCTCCTGTCACCATAGTGAATTAGTGATATCAGTGAGCTAGCGTTGTCTGTGACTCTCTTTATGTAGGTCGTACTGTCCCAAGCAATTTCACAGTGATGTGTAGTAATACTATGCATCTATGCATCGCAAAAATGTGAGGCTGAGTTCGCCTATCAAGGGGGTTGAGAAATGAGAATAGAATCAAAGATCATTCATTGCAGTGCATTAGTTCCATATGTAGTTTTTGTTTTAAAAAATTGGAATAAGGATTTTAAGAGCATAGCCAACTCAATGGTAGTCAATCATAATAGTACCGTAGGCATTCTGATTTCTGGGTTTGCTCTTTATATAATAATTTTGTGGAGATCATTTGCACCACTAATATAGTTTTTAATCTTCTTTATTTCTTACATCAGCACACAAGGGCAAGAAGAGGGACACCACAGAGGCGGATCCAGCAGCATCCGGGGAGGTGGCGAACACCAGCATCAATGCTGAGGGCTCTGCTCATCCAGGTAAGTCCTATTATTGAATAATATCATTATTCCCCTAACTTTTACCTCTACCCACTATTATACTCCTTTTAATTTTGCCCTGTTTACTTTTTTTATACTGTCTCCTATTTTCATACTCCCCTATCCAATTTTTGTATAATTCCTATTATCCCTGCATTGTCTTTTTTCTGGCCTTTATTGACCATTATTCCACTCTTTCATTGCACTTCAATGATTCCGACTCATCATCATCATAGGCTATAGCTCTGCCCCTCCATCACACAATGTTTTTGGTTGGCTTGCATGCCTGGCTTTTCTAACGTTGTGAACCAACAAAATGCCCAGAGTGATATTTTTGGTAGAAGATACTGCAGTGCTAACTGGAACAATGTATTGCGGTTGCAATTTTTTTTATTAAAGCGAGGTGTACCTGGCATCTAAAAACTGTATAATGTATTTTTTCTAGCCACACTGACCACCAGTGGAGCCGTCTCAAGTTCCCCTGCAGGAGCAGATGGAACAGGGGAGAAACCGCGGCAGGGATAGGCAGTGGTAAATCAAATTGCTTGTTAATTGGCAATTACTATTACTCAATAGCTACAGGAGTGCCATCCTGATTGTGAACCCCCACATTACTAGCTACAGCAGTGGTTGGTTTACTTATGGCTTTTTCTGTCTACAACTCAGCAAAAGCATGCATATATAATGTATGCTAAAAATGATGGCTTGATTGGAACAGGAAAGAACAGAAGGTTAAAATAAAGGATGTGTGAAATGAGTGAAAGGAAAGTATGTGTGGGTGGGTGAAAGGATGCATGGGTGAGTATTAGAAAAATGGATGGATAGGTGAAAGGAGATTGAAAGAAAGGGTGGATAGTGGATACTGAATGGATGGATAATGGGTTGTGAATCTTAGTGAATGACTGGATGAGAGAAAGTAGAGCTTACATCATGGTGGCTATGGGTTATTATAGTAGGGAAAATAAAAGGATGATTGAATAATTGCTTGGATGAATAAACAAGGTAGCTCTCCTGTAGAGGGTATGCCGGTCACCTACTTCACTTACTTTATGTTTTACGGTTATGAAAACTATGATTCAACGTGGGTAGTATTTTAATTTGTGTTCTAATCCCTTGACTCACTGTATTTGCTGAACGAGGCATATATGTATCCCACTCATCATCATCATTTATCAAATCCCCTTCCTGCCCATGGCGTTTCTCCACCCATGACAGAAGAAGTGCAGTATGGTTCAATTCATGCCCACAGTGTGAGCTGTGCAAAGTGCATCTGCTTCAGTTAATGCAGCATTTATAAAGTTTCCAATGTATTGCAAAACAAACATCCTAGCTGTGTTGTTTTCTCTTCAACCACTTAGTCACCTCTTTTATCCCAGCCTCCCAAACAAATTGAAAAACACATTCTTGGCATGTGCCACATTTTTATGGCTTTCCCCTATACAGTGACTGAATAAGCCAAAGCTTAGGCACATGATGAATCATTCTATAGCAAAAGCTCTACCTACCCACCTAATCCCTCTGCCTTACTCTGCAGTAGAGTAAATCAGGTTTCCTTTCCTTACTGTCCAGTGAATTAATTTGTCAGAAAGAAATTGTGGTGTTTGGCGAGGCCAGTGAGTAAAGTAGGACTAGTAAGTGCCCAATTTGATTTCAAGTTTGGCGTAAGGGGTACTCTGTGATGAACGTGCCAAATACAATCTATATAGCATGTTCCTTATCCTGTAGTGCAGTCCATCATTTTCCCCATTGTCTACTTATGGCAGACATTGGAACTATATCTGCATTTTAAACATGACGTAGCTTATTTATTCATCTGCCTTTTTGGAGTCGGGATAGAAACTAAGTGAAAGGCCTTTGGGGAAGAGCAGGGCCATTGGAATTAAAGATAGATAAATGTCAACTACAGGTGCCCCAGATGCAGACAGTAAAAGAGTACTCGAAGTGCTGGCTAGTATGCCTCCAATAATTTGGCACAACAACTTGTACTCAATTGGGCATAATGCCTTGCTCATAAATGAGATGTAATTCAAACTTACTTTCCCACTAAAAGTGTTTATTTAGTTACTAGAAAAGCCTTTAAAAAATGAAATCACTGCTTTTTTAATCTGGTGTTATTCTGCCTTAATTCTCTTCTACCAGACAGTCGGTGCTGTGCTTTTTATGTGAGGCATGTGTGGGTAAACAAATAAAATTGGCCCTGTGACTCTCCTAATCAAATTCACATCAAATTCCAATGTCCCTAAGGGGTCCAGCAATGTAGTGCTACTGTGTCACCCACTACCTACTTTTGAAGAAGTGTTTGTTCAAAGCATTGTTTGCAATTTGTCTTTTATTTTTGTTTTTCTCAAAATAGCTACTCTTGTTGGTCTACCACAAACCAGGGAGGAGACAGACGCCTGTCTGCAGCGACAAAGGTTGGAGAACATCCAGGCTGAGTACTGATGACTAGTGGTCCTGGAAAAAAAAGAGGGTAAAATAGCTCCATCGGACTCAGGACCCAGCTCAGCAGCATGCCAGCCCCAGCCTCCCAGTCATTAAATGGCCAGAACTGCTGCCAGCTGTCAGGGTTCTGACTGCACCTGGTGCTACCCACTTTCGCTCTGACAGGGCAATGCTCCACGGCATCCTGCAGTGGATGAACCACATGGAGAGGCGGCTTGCCATGATCGAAGAGAGCCTGGACCAGTTCCGAACCTATATGGACAGTGCCCTCTTCTGAGCCCTTCTCTAAGTTTTCGAGGTGAGAGACTGGTCCTTCTCACTGTTACAACTGCAGCAGATGCACTGAACACATGGCCAGCTGACACTCTTGCTACAGTACAAGCCAGATGCTTTATTGCTAGCCTGCTCAGCTGTGGCCATCGGCCCATCGGCCCATACCAATACACCAATGGGTTTTGATCCACATACACCTCTTTTTGGTCATCCAGATACTCCTGCAACATTCACTGAAGAAGTATCATTGGTGCTGCCGCTTGCTCTGGCTCTTTTGCCTTTGCCTCTGCACTGGACTTAAGACCTTCCACTTGAAACCAAGCCAATGCAGAGGTTGGGACCAATTCTTCTGATGCTATTGTTGCAGGTGTTCTTGTTGCCGGTTTTGGCTGCTGTGAGAGAAGACTGCCCTCTCTGGGAGTTGAAGGTGGCCCTTCGGAACTGCAGAGTTCTAGCCGTTCTTCTTCCAGTTCTCCAGCTAGCTCAATAATTCACCACTTTTATTTTGCAACATCACCGTCAGAAAAAAGAATGAAAGTGTTAAGAGAATTGTTTTGTAGCGTGGATCAAGTGCGATGGCATATATGTACTCTTGGGACAAGATAATATCATTTTGCAGCCTTGCATTACAAGCCAAATGAAGAATTAAGCTCTCAACTAAAACATGCACTTTAGGGTTTTCATTCACACCTCCTAGAACGTACCTTTTAGACACCTTCTTTAGCTGACCCTGTAGCATATGCAACAACGGGATAGCTTGGCCCATTGTACTGTCCTCTTTGTTAATGTCTCTCGTGAAAACATCAAAAGGTAGCAGCATCCGTGTCAGTCATTTGACTAGGCCCCATTTGTCCGCATCCATGGTCATAGTTTTCCCAATTGCATTCCCTCTTAGGATGACAGAGTCATTGATATGTTTGTACTGTTCAAACAGACATTACAATATATAACATGTTCAGTTCCAACATGTTGGCACCTCCTGTATCAGGGTTTTAACTAGTACTCTCTTACCATGCTGAATAATTCGCAACTGCCTCTGGGCTTTAAAAGAATAGCTAAGTGCAGATTGCTCTGCAGGTGGTCAGTATGTTGCTGACTATGTCTTCTTTTTTGAGAAAGTCTTGGACAACCAGGTTGATTCAGTGTGCCAAACACAAGACCCTGAAATAATCACCGCCTACCGTGGCCTTGGCTATGTTACTGCCATTGTACGTGCCAACAAATCTAATTTGGAGACCTCTGGGTCGCAGCCATTCAGGCACCTTGCTATTCAATTTGTCTAAGATGTTTGAAGCTGTATGTAATTTCTCCATGGGAACATGGCTACGTTTGCATGCTGCAGAACGCTCTTAACAATTTCTTCATGGACAAGACCTGTAGATAGCTTTTGCTTTACCAATGTGCAGTGATATAATTTATCAGTAGACTGACAAGTGGTCCACATGTCTGTCATCAGGTGGATAGTGTGGACAACACTTTGCTGCAAAGTTTGTCCAACAAATTGCAGAACAGCGTGATGCAGCGCTAGAACAGCAACTTACGCAAAGTGGGTCTGACTTGGAACCTTCCATTTTTGGCAATTGGTTGCCACAAGCTCTAAGAATCCCACTCCTTCCACAAAAGAAAAAGGGAAGAGGTTGAGCGCTAACATTTTTGCCAGCTTTCCATTGTGCAAATGTGCCATTTGGTGGTTGCGGTTGTAGGGCCCTTCCTGCCTCAACATGCCTGTAATTGCAGCCTGGATTTTCTTATTTTCTGGGGCCACTGACGCAGACGACTTTTGATTTTTAAGTGGTGGTAGAGTGAATGTACGTCGTGGAGCAGTCACCGTATGCTGTGGTGTCTCCATCTGATTCTGAGTCTTCCTATGCTATTGTGAGGTCGCTGAGGCAATTGATTCTGGTAAACTGCTAGGGACAGGGCTGCTGTGCATGAGGATGTCACCCTCTTCTTCCTCATCTTCCACTGTGATTTCACCAGTTGTGGATGATGTTTCCTGGCTCTCCTCACCTTCACCACTGCATCCACGTTCAGCAATTTTTTTAGATGCCCCTCCTACCGGATTGCGTGATGTTTCTTCATATGAGTCGTCTGGCCTCCAGTACCATAATGGGAACCAGGCTTACCTCTACGAACACTCGCATGGCAAATGGAGCATATTGCAATGTTCTCCTCCTGTCTGCTAATTGTAAAAAAGTCCCAAACTGGAGAGAAGTACTTTCTTACTGGCCAATGCCTATAGAAGAACTGGAGGTAGGTTGGTGTGTTGATTGCCTCTCTGCAGTGCATACTTCTTCTGAGGTACAGGTTGGTGCAGGTTTCTGGTGGGATCTTACAAATACGGGAGCTGGCTGTACTGCCTGTGCCACATCCCTTGGAGCAGGTTGGATAGTAAAAACAGACTCTTCAGTGCCATCTTCCACAATAACTAGCTTGTCATCGTCATCCGCTTCGTCATCCCCTTCCATGATTCTAAGGCTTTCTGGATTTTCTCTTTTCACAAGGCTCTCCTGGGGTCTCCCGGACTCTGCCAGGGTCACTCCATGTCCCTATCTTCGTCATCAGAAGTGGTGAAAAAGGTTGCGGTCGGCACACCATTGGTGGAAAGCTGCTTCTGCTTACTGACCACTTTCTTGGAAGCAATGTTCTTTGGGCTATCTTAAAGCTCTCAGTTGGCAGTGGAACTAAGCTGCAGAAGTAGCAGAGATTTGAAGGCTTAACTGTATAGGCCTTCTTTTTGCCAGTACTGTGGGTGATGTGACGCCTCTTCTCTTCTTGTGCAACCGAAAGCAACCAAGCAAGAAAAACATGTAGTTAGTGAAACGTGGCATTGCTGCAGGTTGAAAAAGTTCAGACAAATGCAATCTTAGTGCGGTTGGTTACTTTTGTAATAAATACCAATTTCATCACACATTGTAAAGTCAGACCATACCACCACACAATTTAATTTCAAATCAGGCAGCACAACATGCAGATATAGCTCTTTGCTTTATCTCCATCTGTTTTAAAGGCGCCACATGTGTTAGTTAGAGAGAGGTGCATTGGTAAATGGAATAATCCTTCAAAAATGAATTATGCCGCAGTGATTTGTCTGCAGTGTGCTGCCGCCAGGGTGTTCAGGAGAAAATGCAAATATATACACCTAAAGAAACCGAATGCTGTAGTCTGGCTGTGCAACTTTGTTTGATGGATGGATGAAGGAATGATCATGGATGTAAATGACTGGGTGGATCAAAGCATATGCAGAAATAAATACAATGAAATTAAAAAAATAAAAACATGAAAAAAAATAAACAAGAAATGCATTTTTTTAAAGTAAAATTAAAAATTAAAAATTAAAATTAAAATTAAAATTAAAATTAAAATTAAAATTAAAATTAAAAATTAAAAATAAAAAATAAAAAAATGAAGTACAAATGTAATACAAAATAATAGAACAATTCAAATAAAAATAAAAATAGACAATAAAAATATAAAATTAAAATATAAAATTAAAACAAATGATCAATAATTAACAATGTTTGAATGTAAGCCTATGCGCAAAATGGCTAATAGCCAAATGGTAAAACAACAACAAGGAGTAATGAGGCATGGCAAACAAAGAACACATGAAGGTCTGTGACAAAGGGAGGGACACTGGCTCGATGGACAAAATGGCCTCCAGCCACATGGTCAAACAACAACAAGAAGGAGCAAGGAGGCATGAGAAACAAAGAAAGAACAAATGCAAGCCTATGGCAAAGGGACACTGCCTGGATGGACAAAATGGCCACAGCCACATAGTCAAACTGCAACATCAAGCAGCAAGGAGGCATGTGAAACAAAGAAAGCACTTGTGTAAGCCTATGTCAAAGGAACACTGGCTCATGCACAGAATGGCCACCAGCCACATGGTCAACAACAATAAGGAGCAAGGAGGCATGGAGAACAAAGAAAGAACACAGGGAAGCCTGTGACAATGGAACACTGGCTGCATGCGCAAAATGGCCGCCAGCCACAAGGTCAAACAACAACCATAAGGAGCAAGGAGGCATGGGGAACAAAGAAAGAACACATGCAAGCCTATGCAAAAAATATCCAACATTTTTAATGTAATCCAGTGCCATCCCTGTCTTAAATGACGTTTTCAAAACATATACCACTGAAATAGTTATTTCATGCACTGTTGACTACTAGTACTGTACTACGAGTACTGAGCCAACTGGCTGGACAACCCTTTGAGAATCTAGATCACACAGTAAGATAATATCGCAAATGCTACAACATGCAAAGAAACACTGGCTGCATGCACAAAATGGTCACCAGCCACATGGTCAAACAACAACATCAAGGAGCAAGGAGGCATGGGAAACAAAGAAAGAACACATCCAAGCCTATGCACAAAATAGCCAACACTTTAGACTTAATCCAAAGCCATCCCTGCCTTTTTTTTAAGTAAAATTAAAAATGTAAATTAAAAATTAAAAATTAAAAATTACAAAATAAAGTAAAAATGTAATACAAAATAATAGAACAATTAAAATAAAAATAAAAATAGACAATAAAAATATAAAATTAAAATATAAAATTAAAACAAATTATCAATAATTAACAATGTTTGTATGTAAGCCTATGCGCAAAATGGCTAACAGCCAAATGGTAAAACAACAACAAGGAGTAATGAGGCATGGCAAACAAAGAACACATGAAGGTCTGTGGCAAAGGGAGGGACACTGGCTCGATGGACAAAATGGCCTCCAGCCACACGGTCAAACAACAACAAGAAGGAGCAAGCAGGCATGAGAAACAAAGAAAGAACACATGCAAGCCTATGGCAAAGGGACACTGCCTGGATGGACAAAATGGCCACAGCCACATAGTCAAACTGCACCATCAAGCAGCAAGGAGGCATGCGAAACAAAGAAAGCACTTGTGTAAGCCTATGTCAAAGGAACACTGGCTCATGCACAGAATGGCCACCAGCAACATGGTCAACAACAACAAGGAGCAAGGAGGCATGGAGAACAAAGAAAGAACACAGGCAAGCCTGTGACAATGGAACACTGGCTGCATGCGCAAAATGGCCGCAAGCCACAAGGTCAAACAACAACCAGAAGGAGCAAGGAGGCATGGGGAACAAAGAAAGAACACATGCAAGCCTACGCAAAAAATATCCAACATTTTTAATGTAATCCAGTGCCATCCCTGTCTTAAATGACGTTTTAAAAACATATACCACTGAAATAGTTATTTCATGCACTGTTGACTACTAGTACTGTACTACGAGTACTGAGCCTACTGGCTGGACAACCCTTTGAGAATCTAGATCACACAGTAAGATAATATTGCAAATGTTACAACATGCAAAGAAACACTGGCTGCATGCACAAAATGGTCACCAGCCACATGGTCAAACAACAACATCAAGGAGCAGGGAGGCATGGGAAACAAAGAAAGAACACATCCAAGCTTATGCACAAAATAGCCAACACTTTAGACTTAATCCAAAGCCATCCCTGCCTTGCATGAACTTTTAAAAACATATACCATTGACATATTTATTTTATTCACTAGTGTCTACTAGTACTGGGCCTACTGGCTAGATGGCTCTTTAGAAATCTAGGCCACATAGTAAAATAATATTGAAAATGTTACAAACATGCAGAAAAGATGAAAAATCAATGAGGTGCAAAACAAATAATTTGGCTCATACTTAAACTCCATACCACTAACCACTATAATTTTTTTAAATCAAATTAAAGTACAAGGAAATATTGGTGCATGCCCAAGCAAACAAACACGACCCTTATTAAATAGTTGTAGAACTTACTTGTGTGATTTCACAAAAACAAAGTCCCTAAATCCAAATGACATAGACTGCACAAAATGTCCACTGTCCACACGGAATGGAGATCACAGACAAATGGTGGACGATGATACACACACGCACACACACACACACACATACACACACACACACTGGCCATAAGAAGGCATGGTGGTAACACTGAGGAAAACACTAACATTAATTCAGCAATTCAAAACTCGAACATTAATGGAGCTATACAAATTACACAACAACAGTACACACATCCTCCTATGCCATCAAATATCACTGCACAACATATACACTTTTTGCAACAAAAAATGTAATGAAAAAAATAGCCAAAATGTTTTATTTAATCCAGTGCCATCTCTGCCCTAAATTAAGTTTTAAAAATATATACCACTGAAATTGTTATTTCATGCACTGTTGACTACTAATACTGAACTACTAGTACTGGGACTACTGGTTAGATGACCCTGAAAAATAAATAATCGATGAGCAACACCCTTATTCAATAGTGTTGGAACTTACTTGTGTAATTTCACAAAAACAAAGGCCTATATTTATACTTTTTTGCTGCAAACCTGCACAACCACAGTTTTGGGGCAAAAAGTATAGTGCCGGCTTGAGTCATTCCAAAGGACCAGGCGGCTGCCAAATTTATGGAACCCCGCAAGCCAGCGCTAAGGTTGGGCTAGCGTGAGGAAAAATGACGTTAGGCGGGTGGGGTGGCGGTACGGGGAAAGGGAGTTTTGCCTTAGAAAATGATGTTAGGCTGGTTAGTGGCAACAAAAATGCTTTATAAAAGACAGGAGTCATGCCCACCACCCCAATAGCGAGCACAAGAGACCAGTGTCCACTGGGCATGGCTATTGCACCCAGTGCCATACGGGGGGGGCATTTAAGGCCCCTAATGGCACTTAAAAAATGTAAAGAAAATACTTACCTATACTTTATTTACCTGGGATGGGTCCCCCATCCTCTTGTGTCCCTCTGGTATGGGTGGGGGTGGTCCTGGGGCTTGCAGTGGACACCTCTGGTCCCATTCCATGGTGTTTGACCATGGAAATGGGTCCACAGGTCCCCTAATCCCTAGTCTGACCCAGGCATTAAATAATATTGCTAGGCCTCCCACCAGTGCACCTTTTTTGCGCGGGAGGGTAAATAAGGTTCTACGGGCTTCTAATCATTTTGTGGACGGGAGCGCCAACCTTGCATCTCATTGATGCAAGGTGGTTTCACACATCTAAAAATGATGTTAACTCGCATATAAATATATATATGCAGTTAAGTTTGCGCTGGATTTGCGTAAAACAAAATAGGCAAATTCAGCGCAAACAGAGTATAAATATGCCCCAAAGTCTTTAAATCCACAGTTATATTCAGGAGACAAAGAGAGTGAAAAGTGAAAAGTGACCAGGAGATGGACAAAGTACTGGGAGGAGCCTGTTGGACAGGAACAGGAAGTTGGAGTCTCTGGGGCACTTCCTGTTTGGAAAGAAAAGGCTGCACAATCTACAAAACATTTTGAAGAGTCTATTGGAGAAGAAAATCCACTCAAAAACCACCTTTTGACTAGATTTAGATGTATCTGGGGTAGAAAATCTACTCCAGGTGCATTTGCACTCACAAGCGGGACTGTTTTGGCTGCAGTCACAGCCGAAAGCAATGCGACTAAACGCGAGGCCTCGCACGTGTGCAGAAATAGCGCGTTTGAATGCAAAGTCTCGTGTGCACTCGCTAGCAGCCCGGGAGTATGATGGCACTTGCGAGAGAGTGCCGAAACCCATCCTCGTGTATGCAATCGAACTGCGCTCCATTCTGCATTGCTGAATTCTGGAACTTTGTGATACTTTATGTAGCCCAAAGTGCCCGAATTCCTCAAACTTCGCAGGTGGAGCATAGTTCTACGCCTTGGCCTAGTCTTATAGATGTCTACAAGGCATTTGTAGACATAAAATACATATCCTTGTAAAATGCAGCTCATTAAATGTCCTGAGCTGTTTACATTTTGGATTGAAGGTTCAACATGGCATCTCCCCAACATTCTAGCCCACACAGTGGAGCGTTAACAAGTATACTTGACCATTCCAAAGGCCAAGTTGTGTACAATACAGGCAATCACACAGCTTAGTTAAATAATCTACATTAGTCATCATGTGACCTGTGCAAAGAGAATGTTTCATCAGCAATTTAGAGACAGCTGAGTTAATTCATGCCTTGCAAAAATTTGACACACACACTTGGTATGAGGTCAGCCATTCGATCAATTGTTTCAGGTGGGGAGGCCAGGACAACATAAAGCAAAGTATGCAGAATTGTTTCTAAGTAGAACACTGTATATTGACTACCCAGTCCATGTGAAAAGGACATCAATTGTGATATGTCAGACAAGTTAGAATAGTCAAAATCCCATTTTTGTTATGTTTGAATGATCTAAAACAGGGCCGCATGGTAGTTGTAGTCTTTTCGATATCTACTTGCCAACACTTACAAAATGGTTGGCGTAACCTGTTCACAAACTGCATTTGGCATGGCCCATCTTGTTTCCAATTGACACATACAATGGGTCCTGAAAGCGATTTTTGTTGGGACTACACTTACATACTCTATTGTTACAATTGGCATGTGATGGTGATTGATACATTTCATCTTATCTGCTGCAACACACATTGACAATGGTAAGAGAAGCTGTCTGCTACTTTCCGTATTGCATGTTAGGAAACTAGGCAGCCAACACAATGGCAAAAGCTGGACTGTGGGCACACAGGACATTGGCCTTTGGTGACAGTTAGTGTGATGTAACTTACCAGAGTCTACTCCCCCAGGTATTTCTGCCAAGCCTTCAGGATGCAGGATGGCCAAGACCTTCTCCTTCCATGGGAACCATCTGGTTGGGTTGCTGGGAGAACCACCACCAGTCCTATTTGCATCCATGTGTTGCTTGGAGCCCAGGGAACGCATCTTCCCTCTTAGGTTATTCCACCTCTTCTTCCTGTGTGCGCAAGCCGGTGCCGATTGCATTCGCCCTGTCTACTATTCTGATCCACATCTCCCTTTTCTAACTGAAAGTGGTATTTTGGACTCCAAACAAATGTGGCTTGGGTTTTTGGGCTGTGACATATGCCCAAATTAAAGTCACTGACAGTGCAACAAAATACTACACAAAAAGTTGGGAAAAAAAGTGCTGGCAAGGTGTGTGGTGAGTAGTAATAGGGATGGGTAGTGAGAATAGGCCTGCCTTCTCCCACCAAAATGCTGTGTCCAAATGCTGTGCTGCAGTGGAGTGGCAAAGGATCATGGTCTGGAATGCTGTCCGTGTTATGGTGTGATTTGCAGGTTTATCCATTTTGCAGATGTATATCAGGTGTGTTGCGTTTCTTTTCATCCAATGGCCACTGGTATGGTGCTCTGCTTAGTGCGTACTGCAGCGGTTGACCGCCATCAGCAACTGTTGCCAGGGCACTGCCAGTGCCACTGTGTTTTCGTAATTGGCTCGCCTCGCAGGCGGCACGGCTCTATCGTCGCGGGCACCAGCTCAGGCTGCATGCATCGTAACAGGGTGTGCGAATGACTGCCAACTTGACGGTGTACTTGGGACCTTCCAGTGTTAATTCCAAGGGTGCTGAGCAGAGAGACCACAGGCACAGGCATGGACAGTGCATGGGCTCCCCTTGGGCCCCCAGCACTGTGCTTCTGCCAGCCTTTTCATGGAGGATCCCCCCATGGAAAGGCTGGCAGAAACAGGAGTCATGATCAGCATGGTGGCACTAAGTTCCACGCAGCCGTGACTGACCACAAGTGCGACCGCCATCAGCTCATTGGGAACCTTGTTCCCAGCGGTGACGGAGGTCCAACAGCAACATTACAACTGACACAACATCGCCTGGAGTACGGGGGTACGACCGCCACCATGAGTTTCGCAGTTCTTGGAAGTCGAGACTTATAATAAGGCCCACAATCTATATGACACCTTCCAGTCAAGGAAACAAATCTGATTGTTGGAGAACCAATCAATGGCTGATTTCAGCTCTTTGGTAATATGAACTGGTCATACTAAATTCTGCCTTCTCAGTAAATACTGACTGAACTTCCTGGCCATCAGATTTAGGAAAGCATGTTTTATAACACCCAGGTATTTCACAAAATCTACTGCAGAAAGGTTTTTCATGTTCAATGCTAATAACATACATCTTTAACTTGTATTTACCTTTGCTGCTGATGACGAAGAGCCCAGCCAAGCACTCTTTGCACAACTTTGTCACAAACCAAATATGCAAAGAATATTATATCTTTTGCAGGTACCCATTTGCTCAAGCCACCACTGGATCTCTAGTTTTAAATGAGCTTTACAGGAGTAGATGAACTATACATTTCCCGTGGTTAGATGTAAACGCATATCAGACTCCTAAGAAAAGAAGCTTTAATTTAAATTGTAGTGGTAGAGAAAAGAAGCTTTAATTTAAATTCTAGTGGTAGACCCAACTTACACCTTCCTTTCCAAAGGAAGCAAGATAAGCGATAAAATCATATTATTCGAATTAAATATATGATAGTAAGTAAAATTAGTGCAAATACACTAGAACAATACCATAAATCATTAAAATAATTGGATATGAGCAAAGATAATGATGACTGATCGGAGAGAGATCAACAGCAACAATGATAACTAATGATCTAACTAGTTGAGTTTAACATATTAGTATGTTGGGTTTTATGACATAATACCCCTCAAATGAGCACCACATTTATAGTGCCTTGGCCTTCTGCAAATGTGGGTGTGTAGTGAAGAGTGGTATGCCAAAGGAACTTTAATGTGTACGAACAGAACAGCAAGCCATTCGGATGACATCATACTCACAAAGTGTATTGGTCAAATACTTGATGTAAGCTTTTCTTGCTGAACTTGATTCTTGAGCAGCTGGCTGTTGGAGGAACTGAACTGAATTCTTAAGAATGCCTTAGGAATCAGACTAGCAAGGTCATTTGTTAAGATGTATGGATAACCTCTAGAGTTGTATTTGACACTGCAAGAGCTTTGTTCTTATTTTATCTTGCTATTTGATGATAGCGCCTCCTATTTATTTATATTAGAGGAATGGTGTGATAAGTAAACAGGCAAACTAGGAAGAGGAATGGATGTCTGAGTATTTTGGATTGCTTCTCAACGGTGATATTTTCCTCTGTAGTTTTGGTACATTTTGTCTCTGCAGCGTATCTTTGCTTAGAATGTCTGCATGACTGTTTTTTGGAAAACTTTATCTTTGAGGCCCCTTATGCTTTTGAAAGAAATAAGAAATTAGCCTTTTAGAATACCACCTGGCGTGAAACAAAGGATGCTTTAAAACCCTCTGGACACTGGTTCAAGCATGACTCAGTCTCCCTGGGATTCCACGCTGCGCTGCTCACAAGCACCCCTACTGCACACATTGCTTTAAGAACACTGCCGGTGGGGGGCAGGACATTTGATTATATGAATTAAAGTACCATTATGGTAATTACATTTCCCGACACCTGGCATTACTTGTCCACACATGTAGTGTTGGGCCTCGCAGTGGCAAATGCACATAGGGTTTTCAGTCCTTTCTGCAAGAGTAAATAACCGCGAATGTCATTTCTCTTGTATTATTTTATGCCTTTTTTTAAAGAAATGGTGGCAGGTGGATTCCAGACCTACATAAACCTGCCTCAGAATTCGCAAAATAGCTACCCATTTTGGATGAAAAACACCCATTTTGATGCTCTGTAGAAAGACTGATATCAAGAATCATCTGACAGAATGGCAATGATGGACCTGATTATTACTCAGGTGGGGCAGAATCCTCAAATGGCTCTGTACCAGTTTTCCCGGTGTGGGCTCACCGGACTCATTTCTACTGGCTGGCATTTTTAGCTGCTCAAATTGCATGAGAGTTTGGCATCAAAAGCAGCCAAGTCTTGTTCCCCAGGCACTGCATTCAATGCTTCCCGGTGCCAGAACGAACCCTTCCCTTCTCTCCCCTAAGCTTTCTGTTCTCTCAATGCGCCCCTTCCCCGCACAGAATTCTTGGCATATGCTCACCACCTGCCGAATAGGAAATACCATGCAGAATTCTGCACACAAATTACGTGTCCATACAGGTTTTGCCCTTCCCAAGAGATTGATCTTGTAACAGCTGTAATTCCATGTGGGGAGTGAGGCTGGTAACAGTAATTCCAGCTGTTTGGCATCCCCGCAAAGAATTCCACCTAACTTGTTGTCACGTTCTCTGTGAACAAATAGAACTTTTTGATGAGTTTCCTCTGCATATTTCTGGGGTCAGAATGTGAGCTATCCAGAGAAAGAAAAACCAAAACATGAACAGCCACACAAACCAAGATACAATAGATAGAATTGGATCTTGAGTTGATCTGGTTCTCATTCATGGAAGACCTTGTCAGGCAGTTCAGGCTGGAATATTCCTATTGAAGCAGGACCAAGACTTATTTGCCTATGGCTGGTTCCAAACCGAGGAGGCATGGTGGGCAAACGAACTATGGGTTGGAATGCTGCCCCAAATGATTGGCAGTGATGAGACTTATTGTAATCATTTCTACCAGCACCTTTTGTGTCTTTGATGAGTGCCAAACATTTCCCAGTGCTTTTCCCAAGTGGCTGCTCAATGTACATGATCAGCCACATTTGAAGATGGAGAGCTGCCAGCTTGTTTTGGTTGGACCACTGCAGATTGATCCAGAGTTGAGCTGCCACAGTGGTCAGGAGCATCTAGCAGCTGAGTCCCTACCAACAAAGACGAGCACGCCACATCTGCTGCCTGATACTGGCTGCCCTGCACCAGACACTTCTTGAAGCTTGAAGCTGGTGAGTCCTCCATGCACAAATCCACTGAATTGCCTCAGGACCCTATTTGTCATTCACAATGTGGACTTCCATAGGAGGCTGACATCTTGCCAGCCTTGTTTCAAAAAGCTAGCATATGCACCCGGGAAACATCACTTACAACTCAGTAAATGCAACGAGATGCATTTTCCACGATGCTTTTACAACGCATATGCGTTTACCATGCATGGCTTTACCACGCATGCTTTTACTATGAATATACCTTTACCATGTATGCCTTTACAACAAATTTTGTTGTAAAGGCATGAATGGTAAAAGTGTATGCGTGGTAAAGGTTTTAAAGGTAAGTATAGGTAAGTATCAAATGGGTTGAGTGACATATAAGGCCAGAAATAATGAAAATGCCAAAGAATTCCCTGTAAGTTGCTGACTTTGTTACATTCCGTTTTGACCTGTTGGGAGTGCACTTTCATCTGAGGACAACTGTTGTTGTACAAATTTAACTGCCTGTCCAGCCGTGAAGGCAGCACCACTGCATGAAGGAGCAGGGCTGTGTGACTTTATGGATTGTCACTTTCAGAGCAGCAGGTTGGAACACTGGCAGCAAAATTCGATTTTCTTACTTTCAATTTGCCCACTGGGGTGATGAACTGTGTTTCATTACTTCTCTTTGGCTTCAGCAACCCACTTAGGATATAATTTAAAATGTGCAGGACTACCTTTACCAGGATGCACCTTGCAGCTCACTTAAGAGTTCACTGTTGAAGAACTGGTATTTACTCAATAATCAGGTGCCTATAATTAAATCTGCTGAGCAGCCAGGCAGTTGGCCTTTGAAAAAGGAACAAAATGTTTGAAATGTTTTGTTGGACCTGGCCCTTTTACAGGGTCTTCCCCCAGACTTTTTGATTTTTGCCTCCTTATTTTTCTGACCTTTGTTGGCTGACGTTTTGACTCAGAGCACTTTTTCACTGCTAACCAGTGCTAAAGCACATGTGTTCTCCCTTACAAAATTGGTATGATTGGTTTATACCTAATTGGCATATTTAATTTACCTATAAATCCCTTTTAAAGTGGTATCTCTATACCCAGGGCCTGTAAACTAAATGCTACTAGTGGGCCTGCAGCGCTGCTTGCGCCACCCGCTGAAGTAGACTGCCAAACCTATCTCAGGCCTGCTAGAGCAGGGCCTGTGTGCGCAGTTTTCTACCACAGGGACTTGGCATCTAAATTTACTTGCCAGGCCCAGAACTCCCCTTTTACTACATGTTAGTCACCCCTAAGGTACACCCCAGCTAGCCCTTTAGGCAGGGTGCCATGTATGTAGAAGGCAGGACATGTGCCATGTTTCGTGGCCTGTCCTGGTAGTGACAAACAGCCTAACTTGGTGTCTCACTGCCATGAGTGCTGCCTTCTCATAGGATTGCATTGGAAATGCCCTGCCTTATGTGTAAGGGGTATTGTCTGATTTATGAGGGGTAGCATAGGCATGTTTGGTATGGTTGTGATAGTGATGAGAAATGCTGCTTACTGGTGTAGGTGTATTTTTTATTACTATCACAGAAATGCGACTTCTAGAAAGTGCGCATTTATCTGTGTTTATGACGTTGGTGTTTTGCAGCTTGCCTCCAATCCACGTCTGGGCAGACTGACAGTTGGGGCTTTGTGCATACTTTTCAGACAGCCTGAACACAGGGAGGGTGGAGGTGTCACAGAGGTGCATCTACATATTGTAAAGCCTTCCTGTGCTGGGAGAAGAGAGAGGCGGGCACACCTGCACACAGGGAGGGTGGAGTTGTCACAGAGGTGCATCTACATACTGTAAAGCCTTCCTGGGCTGGGAGAAGGGAGAGGTGGGGCACACCTGCATTTGTAAAGGCTGTGCCCTGGCCTCACACAATAGGGTCGTTTACCCCCCACTGATGTTTTGAGCCTGTGCTGGAGGAAAGGGCACTCTCAGAACCAGTTGTAACTGGTTGGAACCCCTTCTCCTCCCCATTGTTAAACACACTGAAAACTTAGTATAAGTACAGGGGAATTTTCCCCACAATTTAGACATCATTGGACATCACTTTGGACTCCAGGAACCTTACCTGGAGCTGGACAGGACGCTGTAGAGAAGGCTTACCAGGACCACCTTGGACTACTGCTGCTGCGCTGACCTGTGACCTGCCTGGTCAACAGGAGGAACTGCCACTGCTTGCACCCCCTTGTTGTGCTGACCTGCTGCTGGGCTCCCCATCCCTGTGTCCCCTTCTTCATTGATTGTCTCCAGAGGCAGGGTGCTGTGGCCCCTGACCTCTGTAGAACTTATCTGGCCCCCAGAGTGCTGCTGTATTGAGGCAGCGCCATTTTAAAGCGCTCCTCGTTTGCTCCAAAAATCACTGCTGCAGCCTGGGGTCACAATGAGACCTTTGCACTTGTAAAAAGCACCCTTTGAGGCCCCCAGGATCACCGCCACACCCCAGGCGTTGGATTATCGTGAAGCGCAAGGTTTGTGCTGTTTTTAGTGCCCCCTGTGCACAAGAAGAAGTCCAGAGGAGCAACTGTGCTCCTGTCGGCACCCCCGGGGCACGGTCCGTTCTCGGGAGCGCCCCAGGGGCACCAGCCACCTCCAATTACCTCCGATTCACTGTGGCGGCCCGAGAACAGCTCCCTACACTTGCGCACCGCATCGGGTGCGGGCGAGTGCCTCCTTAGGCTCCCAGAGTGGTCCGAGCTTCAAACAGCCTCAGAGCAGGACTCGGGGAAGGCGCGGGGAGCGCCCCCCTTCCCCGGGAGCGCCCCCCTTCCCCGGTCTCCGCACTAGGAGCAGGACGCTCCTTTTGCTCTTTTAAAAACGGCCCTTGTTTCTAAAACCGGGAAGGGAGACCTCGACGGAGGTCCCTTTCCCCTTGCCCCTGATTGTTGTTGGGCCTCGCCTGGCCCCCACCCCGAGGACAAGGTGTGAGGAGGCCGAGGCAGGCCCCCATCCAAATTGCAGGCTTCCAGAGGGGTCGGTTTTCTGCAAGGAGAGGGTGCCGACCGCCCCTCTCCCCCAGGGGCACGGTGTGGCCCCCGTTGTGCGCACAGGAATGCCGGGGGCCCCCTCATGCTCCTCTAGGCACCGGGAGTGCCTCTTCATCAGGAAACAGGGTACTTTTTAGGGATATAGTGGCTCAGTGAGCCTAGTTTGGGCCTTGGGGGGTTCATATGTTTTACCTGCTTTTCCTGCCATGACATATATGTGCTGTTCCTTTTATGGGCATGACATGCTGATATGTATTTTTATGACTTGTGATATGTTCTCTAATGTTCCTGTTATAGGTATATATGAGGTATTCATGAGTGCATGGAATTCTTACTGTAATTCCTGACTACTGCTTAGGTTGCAGAATCCTGAGTACTTACTTGCTCTAATGTGACAACTGCTTATTCTTGCAGAGTATTCGTAACTTGTGTAACGTTCTGAAAACTGCTAAGGTAGCAGGGTATTACTGACGTGTAATGTCGGTCTAATTATGTTTTGTGCAATACAGTTTATTTTTACATAGCTCAGTGTTGTGTTTACTTTGTGATGTACATTTTGCGTCACGTATGTTGTGTGTGTTGTGCAAACACTTGACTGCTCGTGCCAAGCTACCAAGGGGGTGAGCAGAGGTTATCTTGGACGTGTAACTCCCTTGCCCTGACTAGAGTGGGTGGGTTCTGCCTGGCTTAGGTGCATACCCTAGCCAACCAGAAACCCCATTTCTAACATGTTTGTTCTCTGATGATGAAGGGATGAACCCAGAAACACATGTCCAGAGATGTATGAAAATATGAGGGCAGAAATAATGTAAATGCCAAAGAATTCCTTCTAAGTTGCTGACTTTGTTACATTCCGTTATGATCTGTGGGGAGTGTGCATTCATCTGAGGACAACTCTTTTTTGTAGATATATATATATATGCAGATTCATGGAAAGTGGCGCTGCACTGAGTGCAGCGCGCCTTTCCCTGCGCCCTTTATCACCCCCCTACCGCCAGCATGTGTGCGCCGTATTTAAAATACAGTGCACCATGATGCAGAGTAGGCGGCAATAGTGTAATTTTTGTGACGCTATTGATGTACTCTGCAGAAGTAGCGCCAAAATATTGCCGCTACTCCTGCAGAGTACGTAGGGGCCCATTCTAAAGAATGGAACCCCTCTTTTAACACCTGCTCTTGAGCAGACGTTAAAAGTGCCATAATAAATGGGGCAAGCAAATTCCATAGATTTCCTTGCACCATTTTACCAGCTCCCCTAACGGGTGAACACTCCCTTTGCATACGCAGGTATAATGTTGTGCAAAGGGTTATACGGGGCGGGGATTTTTATCTCATTGGGCCACATTAATGTAAAAATAAATGAAGTTAATGTGGCGCAAGGTGGCGCTAGGGCCCTATAAATATCCCCCATAGTGTTTAGAGTGGGTAACAGTTATTGGTGGTAAAATAATTTTTAAGTTTTAGGGTGGGTATGGAATATGAGGTGGTAAGGGCGTTTTTATGTTTTAAAGCGGGTATGTGTTTTGGGGTGGTAAGGGCATTTTTAGGTATTAGGGTTGGTATGGGTTTTGGGGTGGCAAGGGCATTTTTAGGTCTTAGGGTGGGTATGGGTTTTGGGGTAATAAGGGCATTTTTAGGTTTTAGGGTGGGCATGGATTTTGGGGTGGTAAGGGCATTTTAAAGTTTTATGGTGGGTATGGGTTTTGGGGTGGTAAGGGCATTTTTAGGTTTTGGGGTGGGTATGGGTTTGGGGTTGGTAAGGGCATTTTTAGGTTTTATGGTGGATATGGGTTTTGGGGTGGTAACGGCATTTTTAGGTTTCAGGTTGGTTATGGGTTTTGGGGTGATAAGGGCATTTTTAGGTTTTATGCTGGGGTAATAAGAGCATTTTGGTATTTTAGGGTGGGTATGGGTTTTTGGGTGGTAAGGAGATTTTTAGGTTTTAGGGTGCGTATGGGATTTAGGGTGGTAAGGGGTGTTTAGATTTTAGGGTGGATATGGGTTTAGGGGTGGTAAAGTAATTTTTAGGTTTCAGGGTAGTTAAGGTAGGGTAGGGTTTTTGGGTGGAAAGGTGTGTTTGCGCATATATATATATATATATATAATAATAATATACACACACACACATATAGAAATATATATATTACATATAAATGTATATATATATATACACACACACCACACACCACACACACACACACACACACACACACACATATATATATAATGTATGTTATACTTACCTCTACCTTTTACCATACATATGCCTTTACCAACTATGCCTTTACTTCAAAATTTTCATGGTAAAGACATGTGTGGTAAAAGCATATGCGTGGCAAAAACGTTTATTGGTAAGCGCATGCGTGGTAATGACCATGCACTGTACTTACTGCATTGTAAAGGCATGCGTTGTAAGTGCATGTGATGTTCCATTATACATCCACACACCCTGCTCCTGCCCAAGACCATGGAAGATACACTGTTTACAAAGCTCGGATTCTAAAGCCTGAGACCAGAGCAGTTACACCTATTAATCAGACTCATGACACTGCTTCCAAATGTAATACATTCATTCATATATCAACATTACACAGCTGTTTTCCTAGGAAATTAAACTAGACTGTTTCACTTGATCTTTGCCTCCCCTTGATGCTACATCTTTGCCCACATGGTCACTGGAAACTAAACTAAACAATAATGTCTTGATCCCCTACTACCCGAATACTGCAGTGTGAAGTGCTTTGTTCAAGGTTTGATTTGCTACTCATCCAGCTCTTGGATTAATCCATTTACTAGCCCACTGCCAAACATCAGCATTAACAGTGTGCTAGTCACCAGCTCTATCAGTCCCCCTCATCACCGTGCCTTCCTTTAGCACTTCCAAAAATTGTCCCTCCAAACATGGGCCTGTCATTTAGGTAATGACCTTCCCTAGCTCCATATCATCAACATTGATAAAATAAAGTTCAAATCATATAATCAATGATGAGATCCGGTTCAAAGTCTCTGTGATGTCTCATACAAATAATTTCCACCTGTCAACACCAGGGCAGTGTACGCTCTATTGGCGACTAGAATGCAAAAACCCAGCACTCTCAAAACAACATAATTTATGCATTGTGCTGATATGTTGTTGTTTAACCTTTTGCATTGCAGAGTTTAATCCTGAAGACTTATATTTATTGTGTTTACAAATACTGTTCATTTGCAATGTATTGCTTCAGGCTTTCAGAGTGTGTTAGGGTGTGGTCCCTTTCCAGGGCCTTCCAGAGACTTTCCCTGCAGCATGCCTGGGTGTGGTTGTGGGCTGGGCCAAGGCTCCATAAAAGGGAGCCAGCCCAGCTCCAAGTGCTCACTATTCAGAGGTCCCGGTGCAGAGCAGCAGCTACTTCCTGAGCTCCTGGCCTATTTGATCTTCCAGGCCTCTGCCCTTCATTCTTCATTGGTGATCCTTGTTCTGGGCGGTAAGACAGTGGTTGGGCTCACCTCCCGACGCCGATATAGAGAACTTTCATATTCTTGGCCTAATTCTTTAATGATTAACAGATCACTTTGCGCGCTACCATTTCTTGACATTTGCATGGTGGCTTGCGAATTGGCAAGACGCGCGATTCGTTTCATGCTGATTTGATCTTGTTATTCATTGTGCGCTACCATTTCTTGACATTTGTATGGTGGCTTACGAATCGGCAAGACGCGCGATTCGTTTCATGCTGATTTGATCTTGTTATTCATTGCGCGCTACCATTTCTTGACATTTGTATGGTGGCTTGTGAATCGGCAAGATGCGCGATTCGTTTCATGATGATTTGACTTTGTTATTCATTGCGCGCTACCATTTCTTGACATTTACATGGTGGCTTAAGAATCGGCAAAAGACGTGCGATTTGTTTCATGATGATTTGACTTTGTTATTCATTGCGCGCTACCATTTCTTGACATTTACATGGTGGCTTAAGAATCGGCAAAAGACGCGCTATTCGTTTCATGGTGCTTTAATCTTGTTATTCATTGCGCGCTGTTATTTTTTTGGCATTTACATAGTGGCTTACGAATCGGCAAGACGCGTGATTCGTTTAATGGTGATTTAACCTTGATATTCATTGCGTGCTACCATTTCTTGACATTTTACATGGTGGCACTCGAATCGGCAAGACGCACGATTCTCTCTTCGAGCTTAATTCATGTTGATCATTGTATGCCATTTATTCTAAGAAATTTATTAGGTAATATTCGAGTTGACAAGTCGTGTGATTTGTTTCCTGAATCCATATTGTGTTATTCATGGTGCACAATCATTTTATGGTGTTTACTATATATGTGAAAATCTGCAATGTGCGCAATTCGTGTTGAAACATTTCAAGAGAAACACAGAACACAGAAGACCAGAGTTTCTAGATGCAATATTGCATGGTCCTAGTATGCATTCTCAAAAAAGGATTCATATGACTGGTTTAGAACTTATTCAGAATGTTTTCCTGATTCTCATGTAAAGGAAAGTACTTGAATTTGAAAGTTTCATTTAATCCATCTTGATTCCCTTACAGGTATCCGGCCATCTTGAAACTTAGTCATTTTAAGCCTAATTCTTAGGTTGTTCATGTTTTCAGAATGACTAGGCTTAGAGACATAGAGGGTCATTCTGACCCTGGCGGCCGGTGGCCGCCAGGGCCACCGACCACGGGAGCACCGCCAACAAGCTGGCGGTGCTCCAATGAGCATTCTGACCGCGGCGGTTCAGCCGCGGTCAGAAGCGGAAAGTCAGCGGTCTCCCGCTGACTTTCCGCTGCTCTTTAGAATCCTCCATGGCTGCGGAGCGCGCTCCGCAGCCATGAGGATTCTGACCCCCCCTACCGCCATCCAGTTCATGGCGGGAAAGCCGCCATGAACAGGATGGCGGTAGGGGGGGTCGCGGGGCCCCTGGGGGCCCCTGCCGTGCCCATGCCAATGGCATGGGCACGGCAGGGGCCCCCGTAAGAGGGCCCCGAAAAGTATTTCAGTGTCTGCCTTGCAGACACTGAAATACGCGACGGGTGCCACTGCACCCGTCGCACCTTCCCACTCCGCCGGCTCGATTACGAGCCGGCATCCTCGTGGGAAGGTCGTTTTCCCCTGGGCTGGCGGGCGGTTTTACTGGAACCGCCCGCCAGCCCAGGGGAAAACTCGTAATACCCGCCGCGGTCTTTTGACCGCGGCGCGGTAATTTGGAGGGCGGGATCCTGGCGGGCGGCCTCCGCCGCCCGCCAGGGTCATAATGAGGCCCATAGTCTAGTATTGATTTCATGAGATGTCATTTTCATATTGTGTGTTTTAACCTTTTTCTTACTACAGGTCTGTCAGAGTCACCAGATCCTCGGGTTCTGTGCACGTTCCCAACACTTCCACCACAAGACAGCTCCAATACTCTGATTAGATTTATCACAGAGTCTAAGAGAGTCCAAGTGGGGAAAAGGGGATTAGGACGGGAACAGCTGGGAAGGAGACCTGTAGGAAGCAAAGGTTAAAACACAACATCAAAATTACATCTCATGAAATCAGTACCATGCTACAACTCTAAGCTTCGTCTTTTCCGAAAACAAAACATGAACAACCCTAGAATAGTCCTAAAACTGACTAGGCTATAGATGACCGAATACCTGAGGAGGAAACAGGAAAAGTTAAATAGGACTTTCAGATTCAAGTACTTTCTTTAGTATGAGAATCAGGAAACACTCTGAGCAATTTCTATACAACCATATGAATCTCCTTTTAAGAATACATATCAGGAACACACAGCATTACATCTAGAACTCTGGTATTGTTGTGTTCATCTCAGAAAAAACATTGGAAAGTGAATTGCGCACATTGCAGATTTTTTTATGAGTGTTAAACACCATAAAGGATTGTGCACCATGAAATCACACAACGTAGATTCAAGGAATAAATCACGCGACATGTCAACTTGAAATGCTACCAAGAAAATGTCTTAGAATGGTAGCGCACAGTAATTTACATTATTTATACACGAGGAAAGAATTGCGCGTCTTGCCGATTCAAATGCCACCATACAAATGCCAAGAAATGGTAGCGCACAATGAACAACATGAAAAGCACTCAGGGAAAAAATTGCGCGTCTTGTCGATTCAAATGCCACCATGCAAATGCCAAGAAATGGTAGCGCACAATAAATAACTTGAAAAAACACTCAAGGTAAGAATCGCGCGTGTTGCCGATTCGAATGCCACCATGTAAATGCCAGAAAATGGTAGCGCACAATGAACAGCATGAATTACACACGAGAAGTGAATCGCGCGTTTCGCCGATTCGAATGCCACCATGTAAATGTCAAGAAAAGGTAGCGCGCAATGAACAACAAAATTAAATGCTCATGAAACGAGTTGCACGTCTTGCCAACTCGTAAAACATCATGTAAATGTCAAGAAATATCAGCGAGCAATGAACAACAATGTAATAGCGAAGTCAAATCTTTATGGAATAAATTGCGCGTCCTCCCTATTTGCAAACCACCATACAAATGTCAAAAAATGGCAGCGCACAAGTAATCTGTTTTCATTTAAGAATTAAAATCAAGAATATGAAAATTCTCAATTACGGTGTTGGGAAAATGTCCAAACACCGTCTTACCGCCTGGAAACAGTGATCACCAATGAGAGATGAGTGTAGAAGACTGGAAAATCCAAATAGGCCGCCGGGACAGGAGCTTAGGAAGAAGCTGCTGCTCTGCACCGGGACCTCTGAATAGTGAGCACTGGAAGTTGGGCTGACTCTCTTTTATAGAGTCTTGGCCCAGCCTAGAACCACGCCCAGGCATGTTGCAGGGAAAGTCTGTAGAAGGCCCTGGAAAGGGACCACACCCTAACACACTCTGAATGTCTGCAGCAATACATTGCAAATGTACAGTATTTATAAGCACCTTAAAAATGAATCTTTTGGATGGAATTCTGCAATGCAAAAGGTTAAACAATAACATATCATCACAATGCATAAATTACATTATCTTGGTTGTGTTGGGTTTTTGCATTCTAGATGCCCGTAGAGCGCGCACTGTCCTGGTGTTGACAGTACTCCCCTCTCCCAGGCGCGCTCTAGGGTCTGGTTTATCTGGATTGAGACGATGAAAGCGTCTCACAAGTACTGGAGCATGAACATCAGATGCGGAAACCCATGAATTACTTTCAGGGCCATAACCTTTCCATGAGATTAAGTACCATAGGTTACGCCCTCTCAGTTTAGAGTCCAACACTTTCTTGACTTCATATTCTTCTTCCCCCTGTACTAGAACAGGAGCTGGATGAGGGCGGACCTTCTGGACTGCCTTTTTTAAGAGGGAAGTATGGAACACTGGATGAATCCGTAATGATTTTGGCAATTGTAGTTTATAGGTCACAGGATTGATTTGCTGAAGAACTGTGTAAGGACCTATAAATTTGGGGTTGAACATGTGCTTTTTCTTGAAGTCTATGGCCCGTATTTATACTCCGTTTGCGCCGAATTAGCGTCGTTTTTTTCGACGCAAATTCGGCGCAAAACTAACGCCATATTTATACTTTGGCGTTAGACGCGTCTAGCGCCAAAGTATGGGCAAATAGCGTCATTTTTTTGCGTGAACGCCTTCCTTGCGTTAATGAGATGCAAGGAAGGCGTTCCCGTCTAAAAAAATGACGGCGACGCAAATGCGTCGTATTTATACTCCCGGGCAAAAATCACGCCCGGGAGTGGTCGGGTCAAAAAACCCCGCATTTGCGCCACTTTTTAACGCCTGGGTCAGGGTAGGCGTTAAGGGGCCTGTGGGCTCAAAATGAGCCCACAGGTGCCCTCCCATGCCCCCAGGGACCCCCCCTGCCACCCTTGCCCACCCCAGGAGGACACCCAAGGATGGAGGGACCCATCCCAGGGACATTCAGGTAAGTTCAGGTAAGTATAATTTTTTATTATTTTAAATTTTTTTTGGTGGCATAGGGGGGCCTTATTTGTGCCCCCCTACATGCCACTATGCCCAATGACCATGCCCAGGGGACATCAGTCCCCTGGGCATGGCCATTGGGCAAGGGGGCATGACTCCTGTCTTTACTAAGACAGGAGTCATTTAAATGGCGTCTGGGCGTCGAAAAAAATGGCGCAAATTGGGTTGAGGCGATTTTTTTGCATTAACCTGACTTGCCCCATTTTAAGACGCCCTAACGCCATTTTACCCCTACGCCGGCGCTGCCTGGTCTACGTGGTTTTTTTCCACGCACACCAGGCAGCGCCGGTCTGCTAGCGCCGGCTAACGCCATTCCATAAATACGGCGCCCGCATGGCGCTTCAGAATGGCGTTAGACGGCGCTAAATTTTTTGACGCTAAACTGCGTTAGCGCAGTTTAGCGTCAAAAAGTATAAATATGGGCCTATATGTTTTGTGGAAAGCCACACTTTGTCACCAGGTTGATACTGCGGTCCCTCACAATGTTTCTTGTCATAATGCTTTTTGTATTTTTGTTTGGCTTTTTCTAAATGTTGTTGAATCGATTTCTGAGTTTGATGCAAATGTTGAATGATTTCTGACACAGCTGGAGTGAGAGAACTATCTTGAGAAATTGTGATGGGCAAGGTGTCAGGATGATAGCCAAACAAACCAAAGAAGGGTGTAACACCAGTAGAAGTGTGGAAGGAGTTGTTGTAGGCTAACTCAGCTAACCAGAGCATTGATGTCCATGTATTAAGTGCTTTTTCAGCGTAAGCACGTAGGTATTGCTTCAAAGTCTGATTTAGTCTCTCCGTTTGACCATCTGTTTGAGGATGGTGGCTAGTAGATAGGGTAGATATCACTTGGAGTGTTTTACACCATGTCTTCCAGAAGTTGGAGGCAAATTGCGATCCCCAATCGGAGAGGATCACTTTTGGCAGTGCATGATAACGAACCACTCTATTCAGTAAGATAGTTGCCAGTTCACTAGAGGTGGGTAATTTCTTACAGGCAATGAAGTGTCCATATTTCGTGAGACTATCTACTACCACCAGAATTACTGAATGCTGTTGAACCACTGGCAGACCTGTAATAAAGTCTAAAGAGATGTGTTCCCACGGACGACTTGGGGTTGGGAGTGGGTGTAACAACCCTTTCGGTTTTGAATGACTTGTTTTAGTGCGAGCACAGACTTCGCAGTTGTGTACCATTGTTTTTACATCCTTTTTTAAGGTAGGCCACCAAAAATAGCGTTGGATTAATTCAAGAGTTTTAGGAGTACCAGGGTGACCTGCTGTAGGTATAACATGCAACCAATGAAACACTATCTTGCGAAGTTTGGTAGTGGGCACGAACAAACGAGCATCGTGAAAGGGTAATCCTTGCTTGATTGATCTTTTCGGATCTGCTTGGGCCCACGCCTGCCATTTTTCAACAGTGAATGAATTGCGGATGTCTTCAAAGAAATCCTCTGTTTTTATGATACATAGGACCTTGTCAGGAGCAATGATAGCTCTGGAGGTTTGAACTGCAGGCAATGTGGTAGACTCTTGGCGGGACAAGGCGTCAGCTTTGCGATTATCTTTACCAGGCCAGAAGGTTACCACAAAATCAAACTCTGCAAAAAACAGCATCCAGCGTAATTGCCGAGGAGTCAAAAGTCTGGCAGAACTCATGAATTGAAGATTGCGATGATCAGTATATACTGTGACAGTATATTTAGCTCCCAACAAATGATGTCTCCATTCTTTAAAGGCATCACGAATCGCCAGAAGCTCTTTTTCAGCAATGACATAGTTCTGTTCGGCTTCGTTCAACTTCCGAGACATGTAAGCTACAGGATGAAGCTGACCAGTGTCTTTGTTTCGTTGTGACAAGACTGCTCCTATCGCCACATCTGAAGCATCAGCTTCCACTATGAAAGGTCGATCCGCATCTGGATGAGTCAAGACTGGGGCAGTGGAGAAAGCTTCTTTCAAAGTTGAAAAGGCTTGGTCTGCTTCTGGGGACCATACAAATTTTTCTTTCTTTCTTAATAACTTAGTAATTGGAGCCACTGTCTGGGAGAAATGATTGATGAACCTCCGATAAAAATTTGCAAAGCCCAGGAAACATTGTACATCACGAACAGTCTTTGGGATGGGTTATTCAGATACGGCTTTTACTTTCCTTTCTGCCATCACCATACCTTGAGGGGTAAGGATAACCCCTAAAAACTCAACTGTGGTAACATGAAACTCACACTTGGTTAGCTTGTAATATAAATGGTGTTTACGAAAGGCTGCCAAAATTTTCTTGACATGTTGAACATGTTCATTCTCATTGTCTGAGTAGATCAAAATGTCATCAATGTAAACTATGGCAAAGATATCAAGGTACTCTCTAAGAACGTCATTTAAGAAAAATGTAAATGCTGCTGGAGCATTGCACAGACCAACAGGCATGACGGTGTATTCAAAAAGGCCATATCTTGTTTTGAATGCCGTTTTCCGTTCGTCACCCTCTCTCATTCTGACCAAATGGTAAGCACCTCGAAGATCAAGCTTCGTGTAGATTTTTGCTTTCTTTACTTGATCCAGTAAGACCGGAATTAGAGGCAAAGGATATTTGTTCTTGATGGTGATTTTATTCAAGCCCTATAGTCGATACACGTTCGAAGCTCTCCGTTTGCTTTTGGAACAAAAAACAAAGGAGAAGCTGTAGGAGACTTAGAGGGGCGGATGAAACCATTCTCTAAGAATTGATCCAAGTATTTTGGTAAATGTTGATTTTCATGTTCTGACAGGGCATACACATGACAGTTGGGAAGTATCCCCCCTGGGACTAGATCAATTTGACATTCATAAGGTCTATGAGGAGGTAAGTTCTCTGCTTCCTTCTCATCAAATACATCTTCATAAGACGGATACTGTTTGGGCAACTGAACTTCTTTCTCTGCGGCGGTAGCTATGTAAGAATGGCGAACTTCCGATTCTTGAGTCCTTTGGAGACAATGGGGGTCATTCTGACCCCGGCCGGCGGCGGAAGCCGCCGGCCTGGCTGGAACCGCCAGAATACCGCTGCGCGGTCAAAAGACCGCCGCGGGTATTCTGGGTTTCCCGCTGGGCTGGCGGGCGACCGCCAGAAGGCCGCCCGCCAGCCCAGCGGGAAACACCCTTCCATGAGGATGCCGGCTCCGAATGGAGCCGGCGGAGTGGGAGGGGTGCGACGGGTGCAGTTGCACCCGTCGCGATTTTCAGTGTCTGCATGGCAGACACTGAAAATCTTGGTGGGGCCCTGTTACGGGGGCCCCTGCAGTGCCCATGCCATTGGCATGGGCACTGCAGGGGCCCCCAGGGGCCCCACGACACCCCATACCGCCATCCTGTGACTGGCGGCCAAAACCGCCAGGGACAGGATGGCGGTATGGGGGTCGGAATCCCCATGGCAGCGCAGCAAGCTGCGCCGCCATTGAGGATTCCCCAGGGCAGCGGAAAACCGGCGGTACACCGCCGGTTTTCCGTTTCTGACCGCGGCTGTACCGCCGCGGTCAGAATGTCCAAGGGAGCACCGGCTGCCTGTTGGCGGTGCTCCCGCGGTCCACGGCCCTGGTGGTTTTTACCGCCAGGGTCGGAATGACCCCCAATGTTCTTTACATTGCACTGATGAGAACACAATCTTTCGTTCTGCCCAATTAATCTCTGGATTGTGATGAGTTAACCATGGCAAGCCAAGGATGATCCCATACTGGGGAGCATGGATCACGTCAAGGATGAGTTCCTCTTTATGTTTCTTTCTTTGATTTTTACCTTCACAAATTATTGTCAAGGGGACAGTCTGAAGAGTTATCGGACCTCCAGTTAAGAGTTTTCCATCAACTGCCTGGATGGTTTCTGGGGTCTTCTTTTCAATACATGGGATTCCCCATGCACGAACCAATTGGGCGTCAACAAAGTTTCCGGTAGCCCCAGAGTCGACTAGAGCCTTCTTGAAATAGGTCTTTTTCTTGACCTGAACTCTTATTCCCAATTTTAGATGTTTGGATTGTGAAGGATCCACTGTGACACCCAAGAGCAACCCTTCTCTGCAACTTGGGTGCTTTAGATTTTCCGACTCGACTGATGCATTGGTTGCAACTTTCTGAACTGGGCCTCGCTTGCTCTTTGTTTTGATTGGACAATCTTTGGCGAAATTACCTTTCCGCCCACAATAGAGACATTGCCCATTTTTTCTGCGTAGGTCCTTTTCATCTTTGGTCAAAGGTCTCCTGATGGTTCCAATTTCCATCAGTTCTGGCGTTCTTGCTCTCTGAGTTATTGAGTCTTTGTTATCATGAGCATGCCAAGAAGGTTTTTCAGTCTTTTTACGCGTTCCTTTTCGTTCATTTAAACGATGATCAAGCCTCAAGACAAGGTTTATTAAATCTTGACAGTTTGCAGGTTGTGGGTCGATTTGCGCTAAGATGTCTTTTAGCGCCTCTTTGAGTCCCCTGTAAAACAAGGCCGCTTGTTTTTCTTCAGGCCAGGATGTCTCAGCGACCAGCCGATTAAAGTTGGCTAAATATGACACTAAATCCTGATTCCCCTGGCGTAAGTCTAATAATTCACGATCTACTGACTGTGTTACAGTCTACGATCAAAAACTCTCTCAAATTCACAAACACATTTTTTCCAGTTGTACAACAGGGGACTATTTTTACGCACAAGAGGAATAGCCCAGGTAGCTGCATCTCCAGACAGATATGACAACAAGAAAGCTACTTTAGACTGGGCATTGGGGAAAGTATGTGGTCTGCAGGTGAAGTGAAGTTCCACTTGAACCAGAAAAGATTGCGCTTTCAAGGGATCACCTGCAAAGCGTTCTGGGGGAGCTAAAGGAATGGCGGAAGGAACATTGAGGGAAATGTTAGTCGGATTACCTCCAGAAGTCTGAGAAGAAGTACCTGGTCAAGACACACCTGTGGGACTTTGTTCTTTCTTCTCAACCTTATTCTGTAACTGACTCACCCTCTCAGCTAGACTATTTGTCAAATCATTTGATGATACCACTTCTGACTGGAGCTGGGTGATAGCCTTGACTAGCTTGTCCAGTGTGGCCATGCTGAGAACATACACAAACCAGGAGGATAATAATTCGTGGGCTCACTATTCTGTCAGAGTCACCAGATCCTCGGGGTCTGGGCACGTTCCCAACACTTCCACCACAAGACAGCTCCAATACTCTGATTAGATTTATCACAGAGTCTAAGAGAGTCCAAGTGGGGAAAAGGGGATTAGGACGGGAACAGCTGGGAAGGAGACCTGTAGGAAGCAAAGGTTAAAACACAACATCAAAATTACATCTCATGAAATCAGTACCATGCTACAACTCTAAGCTTCGTCTTTTCCGAAAACAAAACATGAACAACCCTAGAATAGTCCTAAAACTGACTAGGCTTTAGATGACCGAATACCTGAGGAGGAAACAGGAAAAGTTAAATAGGACTTTCAGATTCAAGTACTTTCTTTAGCATGAGAATCAGGAAACACTCTGAGCAATTTCTAAACAACCATATAAATCTCCTTTTAAGAATACATATCAGGAACACACAGCATTACATCTAGAACTCTGGTATTGTTGTGTTCATCTCAGAAAAAACATTGGAAAGTGAATTGCGCACATTGAAGATTTTTATATGAGTATTAAACACCATAAAGGATTGTGCACCATGAAATCACACAACGTAGATTCAAGGAATAAATCACACGACGTGTCAACTTGAAATGCTACCAAGAAAATGTCTTAGAATGGTAGCGCACAGTAATTTACATTATTTATACACGAGGAAAGAATTGCGCGTCTTGCCGATTCAAATGCCACCATACAAATGCCAAGAAATGGTAGCGCACAATGAACAACATGAAAAGCACTCAGGAAAAAAATTGCGCGTCTTGTCGATTCAAATGCCACCATGCAAATGCCAAGAAATGGTAGCGCACAATGAATAACTTGAAAAAACACTCAAGGAAAGAATCGCGCGTGTTGCTGATTCGAATGCCACCATGTAAATGCCAGAAAATGGTAGCGCAGAATGAACAGCATGAATTACACACTAGAAGTGAATCGCGCGTTTCGCCGATTCGAATGCCACCATGTAAATGTCAAGAAAAGGTAGCGCGCAATGAACAACAAAATTAAATGCTCATGAAACGAGTTGCACGTCTTGCCAAATCGTAAAACATGATGTAAATGTCAAGAAATATCAGCGCGCAATGAATAACAATGTAATAACGAAGTCAAATCTTTATGGAATAAATTGCGCGTCCTCCCTATTTGCAAACCACAATACAAATGTCAAAAAATGGCAGCGCAGAAGTAATCTGTTATTCATTTAAGAATTAAAATCAAGAATATGAAAATTCTCAATTACGGTGTTGGGAAAATGTCCAAACACCGTCTTACCGCCTGGAAACAGTGATCACCAATGAGAGATGAGTGTAGAAGACTGGAAAATCCAAATAGGCCGCCCTGACAGGAGCTCAGGAAGAAGCTGCTGCTCTGCACCGGGACCTCTGAATAGTGAGCACTGGAAGTTGGGCTGACTCTCTTTTATAGAGTCTTGGCCCAGCCTAGAACCACGCCCAGGCATGTTGCAGGGAAAGTCTCTAGAAGGCCCTGGAAAGGGACCCCACCCTAACACACTCTGAATGTCTGCAGCAATACATTGCAAATGTACAGTATTTATAAGCACCTTAAAAATTAATCTTTTGGATGGAATTCTGCAATGCAAAAGGTTAAACAATAACATATCATCACAATGCATAAATTACATTATCTTGCGAGTGTTGGGTTTTTGCATTCTAGATGCCCGTAGAGCGCGCACTGTCCTGGTGTTGACAAGGTCTCTTCCCAGCTGTTCCCTTCCTAATCCCCTCTTCCCCTCTTGAACTCTCTTAGCCTCTGTGATTTATCTATCAGAGTCTTGGAGCTGTTCAGTGGTGGACGTGTTGGGAACGTGCGCAGACCCCGAGGATCTGGTGACTCTGACACCACCTGTCAAGGTAAAACATAGTCACCAAGAGCAGGGTCTGTGGTAGAGGTAATAGTTTTGCTGTATCCCACCACATCTGGATTATAATCAAGATGTTGTCCTGTGAGTCTTTTGAATATTTGTTTTGATTATATGGCCACCACCCCCACCATATCCTTGATCTGTTCAGTTATTTACGATCCTCCCAAAAATGCCTTGCCGTTTTCTAATCTCCTGTGCCTCATCCAACATAAATTCTCCCCCTCCAAATGAAGAGGAACAATCTTTATAAAAAGGAACATTCCTTTACTACCCTTGATTCAGAGCGGCTTGCTGAGTTTGTTGGGGCGGGGCAGCATGGGGGTGTGAGCGGTGGGGAAAATATATATATATATATTTTTTTAAATCACTTACCTGCTTCTCCGCCGCCACAGCGCTCCATCTGCTCCTCTGCTGCACTGCAGGCTCCCAGCCTACCCTGCAGCCAATCCTGACACTGCTCAAAGCAGCGTTAGTATTGGCTGGGAGTGCCCAGTCAGGGCGCTCCCACGCAGAGTAGGCGCCTGTGCAAGCTCTCTCCAGCCAGGCAACTGTGTTGCTGGGCTGGAGAGAACCTACTGCGCATGTGTGTTTGGCTGGCCCGAGACGGCCGGCCAAACATTCATGCACAGGGAGGGAAGTGCACAGTGCACTCCCCTCATCTCGTCACCCCCAATGCCCCGCCTCTTTAACAAACGAAAAGATAATACACATTGTTTATTATCTTTTCATTTGTTAAAGGTGATTTGCAGCGGCTGCTGCTGGCGGGGGACAATGCTCCTCTGCCCTAACAAAGGAGCCGCACCTGCCCAGATTTCAAAACCTCCTGAAGGGACCTAATTAGCCCATGACCTGAGGGGTTCTCCCAATTGATTCTGAAATCTTTGATCCCTCTTTAGATTCCACCAATGACTTTGTAGCCGCTAGTAAAGAAGATGACTATAGCTCTGGATACTTTTGCTCCTTTTTCTTATCTTTGGAATATGTTTATTGAATTTTCTAAAATAACACACAGAGTAAAGAGTAATACAGAAACATGATACACATAATCCTCCCAGTTCGTACTGCGCAATAAAGAACAAAAAATGTATGACTTAGAGAATAAACATCTGACTTTCCAAGGCATCAGGCCATAACAAAGGTTTTCCCATTGGCAGTCATAGCTTATCTCTGCCCAGTAAGAATCTCAGTGCCCATATCCTCAGAGAATCCTATTAATAAACTCACTGTTTGTCTTTTTAGCAGCTCACAATACCCCTCAAATCTCCTCATATGTGTGCAGCTAAATATTTCGTTTTCATCTAACACATTCATGAGAATCCATAGTGGGTGAGGCTGATACCACCATCTCCTTGAGACATCAGTGCCATGTTCATCGGGGACCCTTCCATTGTTTCCAAGAAATCTTACAGGTCCTGTGGGTCAGAGTACTGACTTGTTCTGACAATTGTTGTAATCAGCGCTGTGGTTGGATCCACAATGCTGATTTGTTTCAGGATAGGTCATAGGGCTAGAAACTTTCTCCAAAGCACTTGAGCCCTCATTAGGACATTGGCGGTAAGTGCTGCTTACCGCCATGCTGACTGCCGCCAACATACCGTGACGGTATACTGCTACGCCTATTATGACCCAGAACTAGAAATCCACCACTTTACAGACACACACACACAAGTCCGCCAGCCAAAAGGTCAGTGATAAACTGGCAGTACCAAAACCCACCCCGTTACGCCAACAGAAATACGCCCACAGCGTTATGACCACAAATCACTGTGGCGGTCTTTCAACCACGGTAAACACAGACCGCTGCACTCAAAATACACACACAATAACAAAACAAAACCACATTGGACAATTCAAACTACACACACCTGATACACATACACACACCACACCCACACACCCACTCCACTATAAAACACACACACACTACCCACAAACCTTTGCGGAAAAAAATAAATTGACAACTGAGAGAGAGACAAGCCAGGAGCACCCTCTGAATCAAAGCCACAGAACACCATCACCCATACACCATCCACACACCTCACAGCACACACCCCAACACATCACCCCACACACCCTCACACACACTACACACACTACACCCATGGCACCACAAAGACACCCAGGTTCTCAGAGGAGGAGCTAAGGGTCATGGTGGAGGAAATCATCCGGGTAGAGCCACAGCTATTCGGATCACAGGTGCAGCAGACGTCCATTGCAAGGAAGATGGAGATATGGTGGAGAGTCGTGGACAGGGTCAACACCGTGGGACAGCACCCCAGAACAAGGGATGACATCAGGAAGAGGTGGAACAACCTACGGGGGAAGGTGCGTTCAGAGGTAGCAAGACACCAGCTGTACAGAGGACTGGCGGAGGACCCCCACCTCCTCCCCCACAACTAACAACATGAGAGGAACAAGTCTTGGCAATCACGCATCCTGAGGGCCTTGCAGGAGTAGCAGGAGGACTGGACTCTGGTAAGTCAAATCTTTAATACTTTCACCCCCCTATCTGCATGCCATCACAAACTCCTATCCCTACCCTCACCCCCATCACTCCACCACCTCACATATACCCCACCATCACAACCCACCCATCCCAATACGAATACCTGCATGCAACACCAGTGCATGGACCCCCATCACCACAGCATGCACACTAGTGACAATCACTTAGCCAACCAAATCACAACTCACACAAGCCAAAGCTGCCTTGGTAATAACAACCATAGAGGGGAACATACCCATGCACAAGATGTCACACGCAGTAACAATAACACTGCATTTACATCCCCACAGGAACCCACACAACGTCACCGGACAGGAGGTGCCAGCAACATCAAGTCCTCCCCCAGAAAAGGCCCACAGTGACGACAGCAGCTCTGCATGCCTGGATCATGATGACCAACCTGGCCCATCATAGACCTCTGGACAGTCGGTGACCCAGCCACGGTCCCAAACCACCACAGAGCCTCCTCCCTCAGGAAACACCACCACAGCACCCACCCAGCGGGCCCATCCCTCTGTCCACAGGGCACGTCAATCAGCAGTGTGTCCACCACTACAGGGACCCCAGGCAACCCCTCAAACACAGGACGATCAGGGACCTGGGCTCAGTGGCAGTGGGCACACAGTTCAGGGGACAGAGGCACAGGACAACAGGGAAACTAGGAGGACTGCTGTGCGACAGGGGGAGGACAGGCCAAGAGAGCCGACTCTCCATGAGGCACTCACCAATATCCTTGGAGCATTCCACCATTCCCAGAAGACCATGGGCCAGATACTGGCCAAGCTGCAGGAGACCCAGCGGCTGCAGGAGGGACAGTACCTGGGGACCAGGGATGACCTGAGAGACATCCACACCACCCTGGTCACCATTGCAGGGGTGCTGGCAGACATGGCCAACACCATGAGGGAGGCAGTGGCACACCAACGTGCCCCTGACACTAGCCACACCGATGAACAGCCCTCAACCTCCACCGGCGGTAGTGGACAGGAGGCCCCGCCACAGGAACAACAGGCCACCAGCACACCAGGCTTACACACACAGCACTCCATACATTCATGCCCCATGCATCGTGCTCACAGTGTACTCACCTGTTTGTCACGTCCACGGCGGTGCGTAGCATCACCGCTGGCGTACATCACCATTGGCTCCTGACCGCCATTTTCTATCTGTTCACTCATTTGCTACTTGACCTTCAACAGGAGAGGACCTACATTGCAAGTGCTGCTGTAACCTGTGTCTGGAAGCAACCATGGCTCGAGTGTCTGGGGAAAGGGTCCCTGCCTTCACTTCGGAGGAGTTGGAGAGACTAGTGGATGGGGTCCTACCCTAGTACCCATTACTTTATGGTCCTCCAGACAAACAGGTGAGTACACTGTGAGCACGATGCGTGGGGCATGAATGTATGGAGTGCTGTGTGTGTAAGGGGATGAAAATGCAGTGTTATTGTATCTGCGTGTGCCGTCTTGTGCATGGGTGTGTTTTCCTGTATGGTTGGGATAGCCCTGTCAGCTTTGCCTTGTGTGCTTGGTGATTTTATGGGCTAGGTGATTCTCTCTAATGGGCATGCTGTAGTGATGGGTGTCCATGCAGGCCTGTGATGGGGGTCCATGGATTGGTGTTGCATGCAGGGCTCGGTTTTGGGATGGGTGGGTTGTGATAGTAGGGTATATGTGAGATGGTGGAGTGATGGGGTAAGGGTAGGGGTAGTAGTTTGTGATGGCATGCAGGTAGGGCGCGGGATATAGTAGTAAAGATAGTACTTACCAGAGTCAAGTCCTCCTGCCACTCCTGCAAGGCCCTCAGGATGCATTATTGCCAAGACTTGGTCCTCCCATGTTGTTAGTTGTGGGGAAAGAAGTGGGGGTCCACTGCCAGTCCTCTGTACAGCTACCTGGTGTCTTGCAACCACGGAATGCACCTTCCCCCGTAGGTCATTCCACCTGTTCCTGATGTCATCCCTTGTTCTTGGATGCTGTCCCACGGCGTTGACCCTGTCCACGACTCTCCGCCATAGCTCCATCTTCCTAGCAATGGACGTCTGCTGCACCTGTGATCCAAATAGCTGTGGCTCTACCCGGATGATTTCATCCACCATGACCCTTAGCTCCTCCTCTGAAAACCTGGGGTGTCTTTGGGATGCCATGGATGTGGTGTGAGTGATATGTGTGAGGATGTGTGGGGTGATGTGATGCTATTAATTGTGTTTGACCAATGACTTTGTATTTCACCACTGCGCATATTAGTTACTCAATGTTCACCAGTAGCACATTACATGTTGTGTTCAGTTCTGCTGCCTATTGGCTTTAACATGGAGTTAGTCATTACATTCTGTATTCAGTTTGGCTGCCTATTGGCTTTGACATGGCATTAGCCATTACATCCTGTATTCAGTTTAGCTGCCTACTGGCTTTGACATGATATTAGACATTACATTTGATATTTAGGTTAGCTGCCTATTGGCTTTGACATGACATTAGACATTATATTTGATATTTAGGTTAGCTGCCTATTGGCTTTAACGTGGAGTTAGACATTGCAGTTGAGACATTGCAGATGTCTGTGTTTTTCCACAAGATGGCCAAGCTGTTTTCTTCACACCAGACCTTAGCTGATAAGAGCACGTAGATTTTGTGTTTACCTCGCAATCCAGTCTGAGAACGAGGAGATCAGGAGAATTGGCCCCTCTCCAAGGTTCTTCGGCTCTCACACTGAGTTTGCTTTTAGGGATGACTCTGGGCTACAGTGAGTTAGATTTGAATCTGCTTGACTTCAAACGGGAACGAGACGTCAGTTGCCTGTCTCCCATTTGGGTGGAGAATCTCTTTCTCGCAGTTGACCGGAGTCATCAACTTGCAGACCCCAGAAAGATGAAGCTGAATATAGGCCCTACTTGCCCATACGGTGATGAATTTAGACTTTTATGCTTTGCTTTGAAGTTATGCTATAAATGTCTTCACCTATATTTGCTGTGTACATTGCAACTGAGAAATACTTTGATATATTTTGCTTTCATTGCTGCGACTACTTTTGAACGTGTGCTTCCAATCTACTAATTTCGTCTCTCAGGAACTTGTGGGTGGGGAATTAACAACAATACATGTCTTCTTTAAACTCAGAAGTGCATTCCAGAGAGGTTCTGCAAGCTTGGTTATGAAATAAGAGGGAAGCAGAACATGTGATGTGTGGGATGATGTGTTGTGGTGTGTGCTGTGAGGTGCGTGAATGGTGTATGGGTGATGGTGTTCTGTGGCTCAGATTGAGATATTGTTCTCCTGGCTTGTGTCTCTCTCTGTTGGCAAACTTTTTTTTAATTGAAAGGGTTGTGGGTAATGTGGGTGTGTGCTTTATAGTGGTGTGAGGTTGTGGGTGTGGTGTATGTTGTGTGTCAGTGTGCGTAGTTTGAATTGTCCAATGTGGTGTGGTTTTGTTAATGTGTGTGTATTTTGAGCGCGGCAGTGTGTACCGCCAATGGTTTACAGCGGTTGAAAGACCGCCTCGGTGATTCGTGGGTCCTGATACTGTGGCTGTATTTCTGTTGGCGTAACGGTGTGGGTTTTGGTACTGCCAATTTATCACTGACCTTTGGTCTGGCGGACTTGTATGGGTGTCTGTATTGTGGCGGATTTCTCAGTGTGGGTCATAATACCCATAGCGGAATACCACCACGGTCACGGTATGTTGGCGGCCGTCAGCACGGCGGTAGGCGGCATTTACGGCCAGTGTTGTAATGAGGGCCTAAAACACTTCTGGACTGAGGACATTCTACCAAGAAGAAGACTGCTGTACTAGCAAGCAGGACTGTCACTTTGCTGTTTTTTGCTGTGTTGCCCTGCTGCCTGCTACGTCTTGTCTAGGAGTGAGAGGACTGGACTTAACTCTCTACATCCTGCAATTTAAAGTTCCTCCCAGGGCCTAACTGAGCATACCTCCTGTTTCTGAAGCTTCAGGGATATCAAAGACTTCACCTGCATCTTGCTACCAGCATCTCAACTCCTCTGCTGTGAGTCCAGCTCTGCCTAGTGGTACCAAATCCAGTCCTGGACCCTTGGAGGTGAGTGGGGTGCTGCAACACAAGAACTGATGCATCCACTCCAGCACGCCACTTGGAAACAATGCATCGTGCTGCAGAAACGTTGCTTCGCCGCTGCCTGCACTGAGGCTACAGACACCGCTTGCCGACTGCATCACACAAACATCTGACATTCAATGCAGCCCAGACTTGACCAACGCAGCACTGACGTATCAGAACTGGCAAACATTGCTTCTGGACATCGACGCATCAATGACTTTGCCTGATCAGGAAACAATGACTCGCCTACAAGCGTGACGCATCCCCTTCATGGATCAATGCATCGACCATTGATGCAATCTGTCAGCGAGTCTGTGTGACTCTTGTACCCAGCTCGCACTCCATGGTCGTCATACTGAACTTTTGGATTTGCCCTGGTCCAGCGTGTCCTAATGCCCCTGCTCGGAGCTACTGACTTCTAAGCACTGCATTTCGATGTAATCTTTACGAATTCATAACTTGACTTGTGTATGCTGGTTTTGGTCTTATTTGACTCAGATAAATATTTGCCATTTTTCTAAATTGGTATGGAGTCCTTTTGTAGTGTTTTCACTGTGTTACTTTGCGTGTCCTTAATGAGTTTGCACATTGCCTCTTGAGTTTAACCTGACTGATCTGTGCCAAGCTACCAGACGGTGACCACAGGTAAGCTTTTAGTGTGTATGTTACTTGCCCTGACTAGGACTGTAGTTCCTACTTGGACCAAGTGCAAACCTCTACCAACTAGAGACCCAATTTCTAACCAGCATCAACAATCTCCAGATTTTCAAGGATAACTGATAGTTTTTTACTGTAAATAGTGCTGTATCATCTTGGTGCTCTACAAGGCTGTGTTCATGCTTTCTTCTACATAAGCAAGGAAACAGGCCAAAAGTAGACAAAGATGGCTATGACCTGGTGAGGGTGTGACATCCTCCACTGGAGGCAGTCCCAATTCAAAATGCATGACTGCTGGGGCAGCAAAGAACAGTTTACCAGTATAACATCCCAGTTATAATATACTGACACTGTTGATATTAGATGCCCAGCATATTTTCAGGGAGTAGAGACAGCATCAGGTACTGCTATTGAGATGCCAGTGTCTCCTGATGGCAAAACCACTCTGCCACACAGGTGTCTGTAGAGGTGGCTTGCTGCACTTAAATACTAGTGGCAGCATCAACAACTACTCCGATGAGGGTTACTCCCACAACCACTCAGGCAGGTATGAGAGCAGCAATGTAGTGCCCCCATGTGGCCACTTCTGTCAGCCGGTTCTGCAGGAGGAATTTTGCCTGAAGCCATGAACAGAGCTGCATTGACAGTGACCATATGAGCAGTCTCTACATCCCCTTGTCAGCTTACTCCAGTTTTGCGGTACACACAGTCTACCTGCAATAGTTTTTTTTAGTAATTCTGATCACTGGACTCAAATACATATAAAATAAAGGAGTGGTTGCAAGAGGAGCAGCCCTTTTTTGTCCACACCATGCTCTGCACCATTTTCCTCTCTTTTCAACTGCAAAGCAGAACTGTTGGAAGACTATCTAATAGATCATGGACAACTTGCGCCTCCTGAAATGTTGGGGTATAGCACTTGAAATATGCTAGAACAAACTATAATTGACTGCTAATGTGCCTACTTGTGAAGTATGTTCATGAGGCTACAAACTAACTTGCCCTAAAGCAAAATGTTAGTACTTTCAAGCTTGCACATAGGATGGAGTAAACTTGAGTAATAACCTTTCTGTGGCAACAGGACAATAATATTCCCATAACCAAAGGTCAAACCACCTCTAGCCTTCAAAATATCTATTTGAAAGCAACTTATCATATTTTCATCTCTCTTTTTATCACCAAAAATAAGGTCTGTAAAATATTTTAAGAAATCATGTCATCCTGGGATGTCTGTAACACCAAAATTGTCAACATTGACTTCCCACTTTAGCTCCTACTGATTACCAAGCTAATCAAACCTCCTTCCTCAGCGGTCTCATTCTTCAACTTTTAAAGTATGTGTTGGAAATGACTATCTTTTGCCCAGTCTTCCCTCAGCTTTTTTACTTCTGTAGCTGTGTATGTTACTCCTGCTAACCAGTGGTAGATTTCTTGTGCTCTCCCTTCTACATCTGGTAAAATGGTTGAACACGATTGGTACATTTAATTTACTCATACTTCCCTAGGATATGGCACTACAGGTACCAAGGGCCTGTATATTAAATACTTTTAGTAGAATGAAGCACAAGCACTGTTAGAAATGGGGTCTTTGGTTGACAGTCAGGTTACCCCCTGTTCAAGCAAAGACCCTCACTCTAGTCAGGGTAAAAGAGAATCACCCTCAGCTAACCCCTGCTTACCCCCTTGGTAGCTTGGCAGAGCAGTAGGCTTAACCTCAGAGTGCTAGGTGTAAAGTATTTGTACCAACACACACAGTAACTTAATGAAAACACTACAAAATGACACAACACAGGTTTAGAAAAATAGGAAATATTTATCTAAACAAAACAAGACCAAAACGACAAAAATCCACCACACACAAGTCAAGTTATCAATCAAAAAGAGTCTTTAAGTAGTTTTAAAAACACACTAGCGCTGCTAGAGTGAAAATGTACCTGGTGTGCGTCAAAAATAACCCCGCACGGGCGGGTGTGTGTCAAAAATAACTCCGCACGGCAGTACTTGAGTCAAAAATCCAGCCGCACGATGATTTGAAAATCCCGCAGCGCAGGTTGTGATCTCCCAGCCTCCATCAGCGATGCTGCGCGTTGTTCTCCTGCTCCGTGCGTCGATTTTTCTGTTGTGTTGCCTGAGAGCGTCGTTTCTCAGCTGCGGAGCCGGCGGCGCGTCGTTTTTTCAGCCGCAGATCGGATTTGCGTCAATCTTTTCCCCGCACGGCGCTCTGTGCGTGAATTTTCTTGTCTTTAGGCTGCCAGCTTCTCCTTTCAGGGTCCCAGGAACTGGATGTGCACCACGGGGCAGAGTAGGAGTCTCTCCAGAGACTCCAGGTGCTGGCAGAGAGAAGTCTTTGCTGTCCCTGAGACTTCAAACAACAGGAGGCAAGCTCTAGATCAAGCCCTTGGAGATTTCTTCTCAAGATGGAAGGCACACAAAGTCCAGTCTTTGCCCTCTTACTCTGGCAGAAGCAGCAACTGCAGGATAGCTCCACAAAGCACAGTCACAGGCAGGGCAGCTCTTCTTCCTCAGCTATTCAGCTCTTCTCCAGGCAGAGGTTCCTCTTGGTTCCAGAAGTGTTTCTCCAGTCTGTAGATTTGGGTGCCCTTCTTATACCCATTTTAGTCTTTGAAGTCACCTTTCTTCAAAGAGGACTCACACCTACTTGTGAAATCCTGCCTTGCCCAGGCAAGGCCTCAGACAAACACCAGGGGGTTGGAGCCGGCATTGTTAGAGGCAGGCACAGTCCTTTCAGATGAGAGTGACCACTCTACCCCTCCCTCCTAGCAGAGATGGCTAATCAGGAAATGCAGGTTACACCCCAGCTCCCTTTGTGTCACTGTCTGGTGTGAGGTGAGAAACAACCAACTGTCAAACTGACCCAGACAGGGAATCCACAAACAAGGCAGAGTCACAGAATGGTTTAAGCAAGAAAATGCTCACTTTCTAAAAGTGGCATTTTCAAACGCACAATCTTAAAATCAACTTTACTAAAAGATGTATTTTTAAATTGTGAGTTCAGGGACCCCAAACTCCACATGCCATCTACTCTCTAGGGGAATCTACACTTTAATCATATTTAAAGGTAGCCCCCATATTATCCTATGAGAGAGACAGGCTTTGCAACAGTGAAAAACGAAATTGGCAGTATTTCACTGTCAGGACATATAAACCACATTACTATATGTCCTACCTTATCCATACACTGCACCCTGCCCTTGGGGCTACCTAGGGCCTACCTTAGGGGTGCCTTACATGTAAGAAAAGGGAAGGTTTAGGCCTGGCAAGTGGGTACACTGGCCAAGTCGAATTTACAGTGTAAAAATACACACACAGACACTGCAGTGGCAGGTCTGGGACATGATTACAGAGCTACTTATGTGGGTGGCACAACCAGTGCTGCAGGCCCACTAGTAGCATTTGATTTACAGGCCCTGGCACCTCTAGTGCACCTTTCTAGGGACTTACTAGTAAATCAAATATGCCAATCATGTATAAACCAATTACATACAATTTACACGGAGAGCATATGCACTTTAGCACTGGTTAGCAGTGGTAAAGTGCTCAGAGTTGAAAAGCCAACAGCAACAGGTCAGAAAAAAATAGGAGGCAGGAGGCAAAAAGACTGGGGATGACCCTGCATAAGCAAAAGTCCAACACGACCCCCTACAAGCCTAAAGCCAGGGGAGAACAATCAATACCTTGATGTACTTCCCTGATTGGGGCGATAGAACAAGGACCCAGGCCCACAACAGCAGGGGCATGTTCCAGTTCTACGCCTTCCTGACTCCAGTTGGATCCCTCTGTCCATACTCTCAGGGCCCACTAAGCTAACCCATGGGGAACCCTTCTCCACATCTACAGACACCATCTGTGCAGCACCTAACTTTACTTTGCTCACAGATGTATTGCAATGGGCAGATAGTACCACCAGGGCCAACACAGTGGTGTTGCCCACTCCACCCCCGGGGTGTGACTCTCGCCCCCCCCCCCCAGGGGCAACTCTGTCCACCAGGACAGCAAGCCACGGTGGCCCCGGACAACTGTCAGGGATGAGAGCCCGACCTCAGGCCTCTCCAACCACTGTGACTGCGGAGAGTGGGGGGCGGTAGCCCCAGGTGCCTGGCACCCTTTGACCACTCTCTCTTCCACCAGGTCAGGGATGACAACCTGACCCTGGTCCTCCCCTCTGGGGCTCTGTACCCTCCCTGCAGAAGCGGCACCCCCAGAGTCAAAAACTGTCAGGGTGCTTGTAGAAGCAGTCCTGCACAATTCTTCCAACAGTGCAGGGCTGTTAACCTGCAACTGGTCCGCCAACCTGGGGTCTGTACCTTCAGGTTGGACCAGGGCCAGGGGTGAGGCTTCCCTCCCCCTGCCCTCCCTTCTGGGGTCCTGCACCCCCCAACTAGGAGTGGCCCCCTCAGAAGACAACATGGGATGGGCACTGTTAGCAGTAGCGCCTTCCTCCAGGTCAGGGGGGACACCCTGAACCTGGCCTTCCAATCCAGGGTCTGTACCCTTAGATTGCACTGGGGCCAGGGGTGAGGCTCTTTCTCCCCTGTCCCTACTCTCAGGGTTCTGCACCCACCCCTCAGGGAGAGTACCCCTTGAAATCTCACCAGGGGGGGTGATTGGGCAAACCGCCCCCCCCTTCAGGTCAGGGTTTATCCCCTGCACCTGATCCTCCAGTCCAGGGTCTCTACCCACAGACTGGACCACTGCCTGGCAACCCAGGAATTCCTGGGGGGCATACCTACCCCCCACCAGGTCAGAGTTTACCCTCTGAACCTGGTCATCCAACCCAGGGTCACCACCCTGCGGTTGAACCACTGCCTGGCGCACCAGGACTTCCTTGGGAGCACACTTACCCCCCATCAGGTCAGAGTTTACCCCCTGAACCTGATCATTCAACCCAGAGTCACCACCCTGCAGTTGAACCACTGCCTGGCACACCAGGACTTCCAGGGGGGCACACTTACCCCCCTCAAGGGACACACTGTCCCCAAGGGCCACAAAAGAGTCTGGCTGGCGCAGGTCTCCTGACCTCTGCCCATCTGACAGAGTCTGGATTCCCCCCAACCCAGAAATGGTCTCACCAAGGTCATTCCTGGGGGGCTCTGCTCTCAGAGCTGACCCCTGAACCTCCAGGTTCTCCACTGGGGTCCGCAACCCCCTCTCAACCCTCTGTCTGGACTTCTGCACCCCCTCACTAGGAGTGGTACTGCCAGACACCAGAACTGGTGGGACGCTGGCTACAGCCGCCCCCCCAAGTTCTCCTGACACTGTGGGATCTCCATCAACAGATGGCCCTATGGTACAGGCTAGGCTCCCGTCCTGGTGTTCCCTCATGGAACCCTCCAGGACCTGGGACCGGATCTCGGGCACCTTGGACCTCAGCCCATCCCCATTCCCTCTCCTCAGAGACTGGACATGGGGTCCCTCACCCATCCCACTACACTGGGACCTACCTGGGACACTACAATCCTTCCCTACCTCACCTGGTTGGGAAATAGCTAGACCACTCCTCTCAGGAGCCCCCCCAAATGCCTCTTCAGTCTCTCTGGTACTCACCAAGAGGTCTGCCTCCATTGTAAGCTCCCTGGGGTCAGAGAACTCACACTCCAGCTGGTGTTGGCGTAGCTCTGGAAAATAAGGACTAGACATATGCTCTCCAGCAATTACATCACTCAGCCCCTTACATGAATTAACCAAAGTACCCTTCACCCAACCATCCAGTGACTCTGCTTTGGAAAAGCACCCCACATCACCCTTCTGAGACTGGTGAGACAGTACCTGACTGTCCCTGACACTCAACCCACACTCTTCTGGGATGTCTTCACACTCCATAACCAGGAGTTCTACCTGGGGGGAACCCCTCTCCCTGTCACTCTCACCTAGAGCCAGTAGAGTGTCCCTCCCACCAGTAGGAATATGACTCCCCATGCCAGTTCCCCAATCCACCTCAGGGACCCTGTGCATCACTGGAGCTACCTCATACCCCTGAACCTCCTGGTGTGTGTTAACTCCCTCCTTCAAGTAGGGCACCACATCTCTGGGCATGTGCACTTCTTCAGCAGCACTAGATAACAAATTGTTGCTGCCACCATTCCGGCTGGATTCAGCCCTCATGACTTCCAGCTCCTTCATTTTGAGATCATAAGCCCAAATCCTCTTTTTGATCTCTAAGTCCCTCCTCCTTTCTTCCAACTCCTTCTCCCTTTGCATCCTCAACTCCTTGAACCGGCGAGCCCTCTCTGCCTGTCTGTCCTGTAACTCTTCAGGAGTCAGACCCTTGGATGACACCCTGCTACCCCTCCTGGAGACCCTCCCCCCAGGCGTAACAGGTACCTCCACTACACCACTGTGTATCCTCTGCACTTCCCCACCCACATTCTCCTCCTCTGTGTGCCCTCCAGCCTTCTTGATTGTCACCCAGGCCCTCTGTGCCTTTTGCAGCTCCCCCTCCCTGGTGGAGCTCTCAGTGGGACAGTCAAGATCTTTAAGGAACTGTTTCAATTGAGCAACTGAGTACTCCTTCAGTTTCTCTATTTCAAACACAGCTCCAGCTGTTGCATCTCCAGATTGAGACATGATGGTCACAAGTGCAAAGTTCCAAAGGCAGAAAATAAGTTCCTAATGAAGTAAAAAGAATCAGTCAAGGGATCAGCAAAATCATGGAAGTAAAACAAAAAGGAGTCCTTAAGAGAAAAAGCAAAAGATCACCAAACAAGTAGTATGTGGTCACGTAGTGGTCTGAACTCAAACAGTAGTGTTCACTTAATCACTGTATGTCAAGTACAAATACAAGTCCAAATCCCGTCCGCTGATCACCAATGTTAGAAATGGGGTCTTTGGTTGACAGTCAGGTTACCCCCTGTTCAAGCAAAGACCCTCACTCTAGTCAGGGTAAAAGAGAATCACCCTCAGCTAACCCCTGCTTACCCCCTTGGTAGCTTGGCAGAGCAGTAGGCTTAACCTCAGAGTGCTAGGTGTAAAGTATTTGTACCAACACACACAGTAACTTAATGAAAACACTACAAAATGACACAACACAGGTTTAGAAAAATAGGAAATATTTATCTAAACAAAACAAGACCAAAACGACAAAAATCCACCATACACAAGTCAAGTTATCAATCAAAAATCAAAAAGAGTCTTTAAGTAGTTTTAAAAACACACTAGCGCTGCTAGAGTGAAAATGTACCTGGTGTGCGTCAAAAATAACCCCGCACGGGCGGGTGTGCGTCAAAAATAACTCCGCACGGCAGTACTTGAGTCAAAAATCCAGCCGCACGATGATTTGAAAATCCCGCAGCGCAGGTTGTGATCTCCCAGCCTCCGTCAGCGATGCTGCGCGTTGTTTCTCCTGCTCCGTGCGTCGATTTTTCGGTCGCGTTTCCTGCGAGCGTCATTTCTCAGCTGCGGCGGTGCATCGTTTTTTCAGCCGCAGATCGGATTTGCGTCAATCTTTTCCCCGCACGGCGCTCTGTGCGTGGATTTTCTTGTCTTTAGGCTGCCAGCTTCTCCTTTCAGGGTCCCAGGAACTGGATGGGCACCACGGGGCAGAGTAGGAGTCTCTCCAGAGACTCCAGGTGCTGGCAGAGAGAAGTCTTTGCTGTCCCTGAGACTTCAAACAACAGGAGGCAAGCTCTAGATCAAGCCCTTGGAGATTTCTTCTCAAGATGGAAGGCACACAAAGTCCAGTCTTTGCCCTCTTACTCTGGCAGAAGCAGCAACTGCAGGATAGCTCCACAAAGCACAGTCACAGGCAGGGCAGCTCTTCTTCCTCAGCTATTCAGCTCTTCTCCAGGCAGAGGTTCCTCTTGGTTCCAGAAGTGTTTCTCCAGTCTGTAGATTTGGGTGCCCTTTTTATACCCATTTTAGTCTTTGAAGTCACCTTTCTTCAAAGGGGACTCACACCTACTTGTGAAATCCTGCCTTGCCCAGGCAAGGCCTCAGACACACCAGGGGGTTGGAGCCGGCATTGTTAGAGGCAGGCACAGTCCTTTCAGATGAGAGTGACCACTCTACCCCTCCCTCCTAGCAGAGATGGCTAATCAGGAAATGCAGGTTACACCCCAGCTCCCTTTGTGTCACTGTCTGGTGTGAGGTGAGAAACAACCAACTGTCAAACTGACCCAGACAGGGAATCCACAAACAAGGCAGAGTCACAGAATGGTTTAAGCAAGAAAATGCTCACTTTCTAAAAGTGGCATTTTCAAACGCACAATCTTAAAATCAACTTTACTAAAAGATGTATTTTTAAATTGTGAGTTCAGGGACCCCAAACTCCACATGTCCATCTACTCTCTAGGGGAATCTACACTTTAATCATATTTAAAGGTAGCCCCCATATTATCCTATGAGAGGGACAGGCTTTGCAACAGTGAAAAACGAAATTGGCAGTATTTCACTGTCAGGACATATAAACCACATTACTATATGTCCTACCTTATCCATACACTGCACCCTGCCCTTGGGGCTACCTAGGGCCTACCTTAGGGGTGCCTTACATGTAAGAAAAGGGAAGGTTTAGGCCTGGCAAGTGGGTACACTGGCCAAGTCGAATTTACAGTGTAAAAATACACACACAGACACTGCAGTGGCAGGTCTGGGACATGATTACAGAGCTACTTATGTGGGTGGCACAACCAGTGCTGCAGGCCCACTAGTAGCATTTGATTTACAGGCCCTGGCACCTCTAGTGCACCTTACTAGGGACTTACTAGTAAATCAAATATGCCAATCATGTATAAACCAATTACATACAATTTACACGGAGAGCATATGCACTTTAGCACTGGTTAGCAGTGGTAAAGTGCTCAGAGTTGAAAAGCCAACAGCAACAGGTCAGAAAAAAATAGGAGGCAGGAGTCAAAAAGACTGGGGATGACCCTGCATAAGCAAAAGTCCAACAAGCACTGATTGTGCCACCCATTAAATTAGCACTGTAAGACATGTCTCTGGTCATCCATTTTCCCCTGTAGTGCAGTTAAACATGGCAATTTTGACCTGGCAAAATAAATGTTTACCAGGCCTGAACCTTCCTCATGCCTAAGGTAGGCCTTCCATTCCCAGAGGGCAGGGTGCATGGTATTCAAAACGTAGAACATGTATATTTAATGTTTTAGATGTTGTGACAGCAAAAAATCTCCAAAGATGTTATTCATTGTGTTAAGCTGGCCTCCAATAGGCTAGCACTGTTCACCCAATTACATTTAATAAGGGATAAATTCAGTTTGGAAGCAGTCAGAAAAATATTTTAAAGACCCCTCTTAATAATAATTTAAAATCTAACTTAATGGTAAAGTCAAATCTTAATTTACTATTTTTGAAGTTAGAGTTTTAGAAAGTTGTCATTATCCTACCTACACCTATGACTGCCTTACTGCAAGTGTCCAGGTGTTGCCTGACTGCTGCTGGCTCCCTGCAGTGAGATATGCATCAGTTCTAGACATTGGACAAGGAGCCTGTGAGTAGGGAGGTGTGGATTTGTCTGATAGGATGGCTGGGGAGGAGTTATGCCCTTGCTCTGATTACATTTCAAAGGGGCATGCCGTAGCACACACAGAAGAGCCTGACACAAGGCCGGCTCCTCGCTTTCTTTCACTAGACAGGTTGGAGTCAAACCCAGACCCAGTTTATGAGGTAGATAAAGGATTGTTCCACAACCACAGGTTAGTACTGGGCATAAAATAACATCCTCAGACCTGAAATCAGACCAATCCTGGCCCCATGAAGATTCAGAAGAAGGACTACCATGTTGTCTGAAGCCTGAAGAAAGACTGAATGTCCTTAACTTGAACTTAGGACACCAAACGTGATACAAAGTTGACTGATGGCCTTTCCTGCTTCCCAGCTGACCAGACCCAACTGGACCTTTCTTTCCTGGTCCCCTTTGCTGGCCTCTGTGGAGTGAGTCCTGAGTTACCAAGTGATGTCTGCAGGTCCTGGACCCTTGACTGGGATCGGAGTGTACTTCTTTCTGCCTAACTGAAGGCTGCACCAGATCCAATGCAGAGCCCTGCTGAGCTGAACAACTCCTAATTCCTAACTGAAAGTTCACTAGATCGAATACTGAGAGTCAGAAAGCCCCTGCAGCGCCACAGCACGCAGTTCATGACTGAAAGCTTCACTAATCCCGATGCAGAGCGATGCAGGGCCCCACTGTCCTGAGCAGCTCCCATCTGAAAGCTTAACCATGCCTGATGCAGAGTGACATAGCTCCGCAGATCAGCGTCACACAGTCCCTGCATCAAAGTCAGAAATTTAAATTCTAGGAGGATGAACCAGGTTCTGTATCCCACCCACGCCTCATTGAGGAGGGCCTGAGCTTGTAACTTTACCCTGGTCCTCCACGACCTGATGCCTGCAGTTGGTGCATCTCTTGGAGCTATTTTTTCCTTCAACTTTAAAAATTCATATCTCCGGTTCTGCTTCTTGAACTTTTGCCATTTTGTTTTCATTTTAGTTATTACTATTTTCTCTATTCATCTAAATTGGTCTGGAGTTTCCTTCTATTGTCTCCTAACATTTTTTTCTGGTTCAGTACTGCATGAAAACTTTACACATTCTAAGTTAAGCCTGGCTGCTTTCTGCCAAGCTACCAGAGGATTAATCATAGGCTTGTTTAGTGACTTTTGTTGTTCACCCAGACAGGGATTGTGAATAGTATTTGAGGTGGGTTCTCACGCCCCTCAACTAATACTCTAATTTCACCAAGAATGCTTCATCACGCCCATCCTGAAGAAACCTCCCTTTGACCCCAGAAATCTCTCCAACTATAGACCGATCTTTCGCCTATGCTTTATTGCCAAGACCCTCGAAACAGTGGGCACACATCAACTCCCCTCTCATCTGGAAGCTCATGGCCTTACTTTAAAGAAGAACATCTCAGCTCACTGATCCCAAACATACTCTGCACCATATGGACCTCTGCACAGCACTGTTTACTATCATATACTCCTCGACGACTTGAATTTTTCATCTCAAATCAGTGTAATTGTGCAACCCTGGTTTTCGTCCTTCCCCCTAAGCCACACTCGCTGGTTCAGAATAGGACCGCTCCAGATCTGCTGCATTGATCTGTGGAGTCCCACACGACTCAGCTTTATATCCTAATCTGTTCAACAACTACATAACCATTCTGACTAAGATTCTTGGGCCCGTATTTATACTTTTTTTGCGCCGCATTTGCGTCGTTTTTTGACGCAAAAACGGCGCAAACTTGCAAAATGCCATTGTATTTTGTAGGTTTGCGCCGTTTTGCATCAAAAAGCGGCGCAATTGCGGCGCTAAAAAAATTATAAATACGTGCCTTGATTCCTATGACTTAAGATATCATATTTATGCCAATGGTACTAACCTACACATCAAGACTGAGGACAACTCTGGCAACTAACTGAAAGTCTAGTACTGTTTATTTAAGGTTCACCATTGGATACAGAAATATTGGCAAGCCGGAATGGGGAGAAAAAAGAAACACTGCTGATTGAAAAAGTTAGTCTGTGACTCCATCCCAGCCTACTTTCACCTGGCCTGGGTCCTTGAGAACTGTGTACAGCCAGTGGCAAAAGCCAGCATCCTGGGTCTGTTGTTTGAAAGCAGCCCCTCTTTCATACCTCATATAATCGGCTGTTCAAAAACCATATTCCACCACTTGTGCTTACTTTGAGGTGTTCTTAGTCCCCTTCACTTCACCCAGAAAATGACCATCATACTTGCAGTGGTGACAGGCAGTATCAACGTTTGTAAGAGCCTCTTATAAATCTATATCTAAGCTCTAACAGGTCCAGAATTATGCTGCTGGCCTTCTGTTTGTTCTTCATTGCAATAACCAAATCACACCTGCTCTATAGTCCCCCCTCAGGCTCTCATTGAGGAAAAGAACCAAGCTCAAAATACTAAGATTTGTCCACAAAGCTCTGCATGGCTGAGTATCAGACTATTAAACTGTTCCTCACTTATCTCCCATACAGGAGTCTAAGCTTTGCCAACCACAACTTACTTCATTCGACAGTACCGATACAAGACGTTTGGAGGCCGGCCTGATCACCCCTGTGGCACTCCCTCACAAAGCATCTGATATTGAACCTAACATATTCTGAAAAAGCCTAAAACTCAACAAATCAGACAATCATAAGGTTAACCTATTCTGCTCCAGCCACATGCCCTGACGTGAACTGGTTGAATGCCTCTTAGCAACCCTTCCGCCTTATAAAGGCACATTTTGACTTTCCTCTTCTAAGTCTTTACCATCTGCTTAACATTGTTATGAGAGCACTTGGCTTAGTGCCCTAAATATGAAGACCCGCCTGTAATCTTGTAAGTAAACCAAAAGCGCTCTGAGGCTATCTTGGTGACTTTCAGCACTTTCACTTTGCAAAAACCCAGGATTAATAAAAATATGACAAATTATATACAGTATACAGTTGTACATTAGGGGATCAGAAAATGAGCATCTTATGAATGTGCAATTTGTATAGATAGATAAAAAAGTTGCCAACATCAGGTATGCGTAAACCTGGGTACCGCATTAGGGATCGTACATTTTATCACATCAAAGCATTTGGGAATAATCAGAAAATCGTGACCTACGCTTAGTAACAGCCGTTCTCTAATGTTAGCTGGCTACGGATGTCAGGCTTTTGGTGACAGGTTCCTGTTCCGCAGTTGCCCTGGTGAACATTTTTTGCAGGAAATATTGCTGCAGAGGGCTAAACCATTCCACAAACAGCAGTAGGTGTTGAGGAGTGCAGTCAGGCCATGAAGTGTACGAGTGGGGGTGCCACTACTGCCGGGCGGAAGTACTTTGGGGCATATTTACAAGGAGCTGGCGCATTGGCTCCTATGTGTCAGTTATTGTGGCACTTTGCTAGACTAGCACCAATAATGTTAAATTTTGACCCTGGGCAGGCATTAAAAAATGATGCTAAAATAGCGCAGTGAAATCTCGTAAATTTCACTGTGCCATTTTGTGGGCCTCCTGGCGGGGGAACGCCTTCCTTGCATACATTATACCTGGTGCAGGTAAAGTAGCTCAGGGGTTAACAAAGAGCTGCAATGCTAGCATTGTCCCACTTTGTAAACATGGCGCAGGTTGAGGGCCTTTTTAGCGCAGCCGAAGCGTCAAAAGAATGATGTTACAACGGTGTTAAGGGGCGCAAGGGGCGCAAGGGGCTTGTAAATATGCCCCTATGTTGTGGGACAAAATCTACACGCGGGTGGGAGAGCAGGATATTACAGCGGGAGTTGGGTGGCCCACAGCCCACATTCTGTTCATCAATCACTGGTAGTAGTTAACTACTCGAAGTTTTTTTTTTTTTTAAAGGATACCGTCATGCACCACACATTTTCACACCACTAATTTATATAGCTAACTGTATAAATCGTACCCAATGTATTTACAATGTCACTGAATTATTTACGCTTGTGTCTGTTGCTTTAAAAGAGAGTGTATTGATAATATTCTTTGCATTACTCCAGGGACTCTTAATGGCATTGACAGGTGTATCCTTCACTTCCTTTCTGTAGTCAAATTTAATTTATCTCCTGTTTTGACAGTGCTGGTGAGTAGGCTGGCCTGATGTCTTTTTGAGTCCTCCTTACTGCATGGAACTGATTTGACTGAACTTGTATAATTAACCATTGGCCTCTGGTTCCCCTTACCTACCATAGAGTGCCCTAGCTATGGCTGAGGGCTAATTGGTGTGCTATCGCGATCATAGCTCATTAGAATTTATCTGACATTTCGCTAGATTTTCGGCTGGCCTCCAGCAAACAACGAAAATTGCTAGCAATGCCCTACAGGTCTGATTCTAATTGCAATAATTCTTGCTGACAGGATTGCCTTTCTGCATAACCCTGCCCTTAAATGAAAAGCATCTTGTATTTTGGGCGAGCCTGAGAGAATGTTGTGGAATAAATGCAGGTTCTGCGTTCCAACATACTTTGATGCTCCCATTCAGAAAACTGACTATATTTGAGCAGAAATACATGTTTGCAACAAAATTAAAACATAAGACAAACTGGCACATAGATTTTCTGCTTTAAAATTACATTGAAAACACAGAAGTTAGGATAACACAAAATAAATTTAAAACACGGCTCATGCTATTCAAACAACTCCATTCTTGTTTCTGGCACTAACGTGTTTGTACATTTGGTATATTTTTCCTTACATTTGAGTGAAGTTTACACGTATTGACTGTGATAATGACTTTTATTGTTTATGATAGACATCTTTCTGTGATTTAATGTAGTTTGCTATAGATTTCTGCTCAACAATTGAAACGAATTTAAATTTTGTGGATGTAACCTCTTAGGGAAGGTATCTGTTGACAGCTGTTGGCATCTGCCTTCCACTGCCTCCCCTGGGTCACCACAGATGTAAGAGAGGTGGAGAAAAGGTGGTTTCTCCATGGAGTGTTATTAGCACGACTGGATGAGTCATACCAGAAGTGTTGCCCTACTTAGGGAGGGGCATCTGTCACTTTTTTTTCATACATGGTTCACCATGAGAGAAAATAGTGCTGCTGTGCAGAGAAAGCAGAAAATGGCCACCATGAGCAAAAAGGAAACTCCCTGCGAGCCCGATTGTTGAGAGGGGTGAAACCCTTCTCAAGCAACAGTCACAATCCTTGTCAGGGTGAACAACAAAAAGTCACTAAATTAACCTGTGCTTAACCCTCAGGTAGCTTGGCACAAAAAAAAGTCAGGCTTAACTTAGAGACAATGTGTAAAGTATTTATGCAGCATTTAAACAGCAATAAAGTGAAAACACACCACAAGAACAATTCCACATCAATTTAGAATAGAGTTAAATGTAATAAACTATTTGACACTAAAATGGCAAAAATCCAATCCAAGAACCGGAGATATGCAATTTTAAAGAATCAAGGTTAGAATAGCACCTAAAAGCACTAAGCACCATTCATGTTTATTTGGAGCTGCGAGGCTGGGTAAAAGTCACAAGTTCAGGCCAACCGCAATGCAGCGCTGGCCGGGCACAGGGACCAGGTTAGTTCCACTGAAAATGTTGCCTTCTTAAAATCCCGCACGAAGAGTCCAGTTTCCGATAAGGGAGGCCATGAGGAGTAGTGAGAGCGCCACGGATGGTCGGCGCTGTAGCGCGTAGAGCAGGCTGGATGTTTTGAAAGGTAGTCATTATAGCGCGAAGATCCTCTTGATGTCGCAGATGGTCATTGCTAGAGATTTAAATTGGTGGTCACAGCAGACTGTCAGTGCTATAGCGCAAAGTTCATATCTCGCATTGCTGGTATTCACTGGTAGTCACTGTAGCATGAAGATTCAGGTTCACAGGAGCTTTTCATTGGCGGTCAGAACGGGCTTTGAGATCTTAGCGTGAATGGGCCAGTTGCAGAGTCCGAAACCTAAGGATTTCTCCTTATTCAGTCAGAGGAGCTCACTCTGATGTCAGCCAAGGATCTAGGACCTATGGAGGTATCCCTTAGGCATCAGAGACTCATGCTTGGAGAGGCTCAGGCAGCTCCAACTGCAGGCCCAGCTGCAGGTACAGGTAGCAAGTCAGCTGGGCAGATGTACGGAGGACTTTGGAGCTTGTTATGCCCCTGTAGCTCAGAAGAGGAGGTCAATCAGCTGACCCTTAGGGTCACTTCAGCCTTGGATGAAGGGTGCAGATGAAGCCTTCCTCCTCAGCAAGTAGGGCAGGCCTCAAGCAGCAGGGCAGCAAGAGTGTGCTGAAGAGTCAGTCTAAGGGTCCCAGTTTTATACCTAGTGCCTACTTTGAAGTGGGAGAAGCTTCTGGAGTTTTCATCTTACAGAGATGTCTGAAATGTCCTGCCTCCCGGCCCTTGTCCCAGGGGTAACGTTGCAGACATGGCCAAGTCCAACACTACCGCACTGGATTTTTGTTTTCTTAAAATAAACCCCCTCTTTGTGAGTTTGTTTTCAGAAAGCAAGTAAATTTGGTGAGCAGATGCATCAAACATGGTACACACACGTCAAAACTCAGTGCTTTCAGTGGACCAGCTGCAGCAGCCACTCTACTGAAGGCGCAGAGCAGCCTAACTTGTAAGGATATCTGAATATGGCGAGCAGTTCATCGTACTGAGAAGCAGCTGCCATAGCCTTCCCAGAACTCACAGGTTGTTAGGCAGTCTGCTATACTGCTACACTCTAAGAAATATGGTCTATGGAGATGGTTACAGAATAGTTCAGTAGATCAGAAAAGATGGTGTGAAAACTTGGGTTTTTAGTTGAGAGGGGTGGAAACCCCACATAGGCAACAACCACAATGTGCCACAATCTTCTTACAGATATGAACATTGTCTGCATAGATGGTTACAGATGGTTCAGTAGATAAGTAAAGAAAGTATAACATATTGGGTTGTTATTTGAGAGGGTTGAAGCCTTACTCAGGCAATAATCACAATCCTTGTCAGGGTGAACCACAAAAATCCCTAAATAAACCTGTGGTTAAACCTGTGGTAGATTGTCACAAAGCAGTGAGGCTTAACTTCGAGGCAATGTGTATAGTATTTATTTGGCACTCAATAGTAATAAAATGAAAACACCATACCAGACAACGTTAAAATATACAACCAGACAACGTCAAAAATGAACAAATTCGAACCACTAGAACAGGAGATATTAGGCCAGATTTATCCAACTCCACATTAGCGTCATATTTTTTACGCTAATGTGGCATTGGAAGGGGTAAAACGCAGTGCCATATTATGCCTGGGCCAAGCATAATATATGCAAGGGGGGCGTTCGGGCACTAGGAGGGGCCGTAAAAATGGCACAAAGGAAACTATGAGATTCCTTTGTGCCATTTTTATTGGCATTTTTTAACACCTGCTGGATTAAAAAGAGGCTCAATGGGCCTCTGGGTGCTTTGCAGGATTAGTGTCAACATTTGTGGCGCTAGTCCTGCAAAGCGCCAGAATAGCGTAAAAAATGATGATGCTAGTCCCCCTGACTACTGCCATGGTGCTCTGTATTTTAAATATGGCACACACATGGTGGTGTTAGGGTGGCGCTAAGGGGCGCAAAAAAAGTGGCGCTACACTAGGTGCAGCACCACTTTTCATGAATCGGGCCATTGATTTTTAAAGCATTTTGTTAAAATAGCACCAGGAATCACAAAGCCTCACTCCTGGTTTTCTGGTCATGCTGGACTGGAGAAAAGTGGCAAGTTCAGGCCGACCAGAATGGAGCACGGATCTGATACAGGGACTGGGATATTTCTGCTGATCAGTAAACGTCTTAAGTCCGGCATGAAGAGTTCTGTTATTATTGGAGGATGCCACAAGGAGGAGGTTTTCAACATGAAGTGCAGGTCGAGCACAGTGGATGTTCATTGCTGTAACGCAAAGAAGCAGACATCACTGGAGTTTTGCATTGCGGACTGTCACTGATGGTCACTGTTGGTGCAAAGTGTAGGTCTTGCATTGCCATTCATAGCAGATGGTCACTGTCTACTCAAAGAGATGTTCGCAACTGAGCTTCGTGTTGGTGGTTGACGTAGGCATCAGAGTCTTAGCATGAACAGGCATAGTCACGAAGATCCCAAACTTAAAGACTTTCATATTTTTCTTGTGACGCAGCTCTCACTGATGCCAACCAAGGATACTGGACTTTGGGACATCTCTTGGGGATCAGAACTCACTGCAGCAGATATGAGCAGCAGAGCTCACGCAGGTATAGTTGGTGCTAGTCAGCTGTGCAGTTGCAGGGAAGCTTCTGGAAGCCCATTGTGACTCTGTAGTCCACACAGAAGGCAAGCCAAATGACTCTTGGAGTCACTCTGGGTAGCCTGGAACCAAGGCAAGCAGGTCCTATCTTGCTTCTGCAGACACCGAGGCACTCCTTCAAGCAGCAAGGCTGCATTCTGGCAGCAGGGCAGTCCTTCATTTGAGACTTTCACAGGTCTAGGTGTGTTCTCATGGGAGGTCCTGAAGGTCCTATGTTTGTACTTGGAGACAGCCTCTGCCTAGTAAAATTCCCTGACCTACCCACTAAATTGGTTCTGGTCAGTTTTTCTCCTGGTCATGACTCCAAACTGTTGAGGGTGACAAAAGGCATGGCAGGCCTGGTGTTGGGTTCCTTTGTGTGTGCTGCAGTGAAGGTCTTTGAAATATAATCAGGGCACGGTACAGCTCCTCCCCAGCTATCCTGCCAGAAAGAACCTTCTGCCAGCTACACACAACTGCATTGTTCACTGACTGGGCCCAATACACATCCCTGAAGGGGAACCATTACCATGCCCGGGCTGGAAACTCTCAGGAGAGTCCCAGAAACTTTAGGCAGGAAAAATGGTTTCTAAAAGGAAGCTTTCTAAAAGTAGCATTTTCGAAATTGCAATCTAAAATCCAATTTTACAGTTAAAAAGGATTTTGAATTACAATTCATTTTTAGCATAAACAGTATTTCTCTATCTGCTTCCAATCTGAAGTTAGCAAGTATTCATTAAATTAAGGTAACTCAGAGTTAGTCTATGGGGGCGAGAGGCCTTAAAACAGGGAAAAAATTACACTAGGATTTTTTCACTGGCAAGACATGTAAAACATAAACACACATTTCCTATGTTTTAAAAACCATGGGCCAGATTTAAGAAAAGTGGCGCTGCACTGGGTGCAGCGTCACTTTTCTTGCACCCCTTAGCACTCGCCTAATGCCACCATGTGTGTGCCATATCTAAGATACGGTGCACCATGGCGGTAGTTAGGGAACTAGCATCAGAATTTTTGCTCTGAGGAGGCCTTAAAAGTGGTGAAAGAAAAGACACAAAGAAATCTTTTAGATTTCTTTGCACCATTTTTTCGGCCCCCCAATGGCGGAACGTCCCCTTTCAATACATTATGCCTGATGCAGGCATAATGTAGCGCAAAGGGTTACAAAGTGGTGCAATGAATGCATTATGCCGCTTTGTAAATTTAGTGCAGTGATTTGGCCTCGTTGGGCCACAGCGTAAAATAAAAGACGCTAATGTGGCGCAAGGAGGCGCTCAAGGCTCTTAAATATGCCCCCATGTGTCCCACCCTGTAAGCAATTAGGGCCTAACTTAGGGGTGACCTAAGGACTTTTAAGTATTAAAGGTGGTTCAGGCCTAGCAAAAGAATTATTGTGTCAGGTCCAAATGGCTGTTCAAAACTGCACTACAGGCTGCAGTGGCAGACCTGAGACATATTTTATAGTGCTACCTTTTTAGGTGGCACACTGAGTGCGGCTGCCTACTATGAGCATTTAATTTAGAGGCCCTGGCTATAGGTTGTACCATATACTATTAACTTAAAAGTAAATAAATGTGCCTATCAGGTGTAGCTTTATGGAGAGACCACATGCACTTTAGCACTGGTTAGCAGGGGTAAAGTACAGGGGGCCCTAAAAGCCAAAAAATTGTTTAGCAAAGGAAGGCAAAATTCTGGGGTGACTCTGCATGAAGGGCCAGGTCCAACAAACACGATCCATAAATCACTGAGAGACAGCAGGGGTGTTACATAGTCTGCATCATTCTGTATTCATAATGTCCAAAACCGGTATGAAATGCAGATGATAGACACGCCTCAAATCTAACTTTGTCAAACGTTTGGTGTCATCAACAGACTCTAAAGTAGCTCATAATACTGAATACCGCCTCTTATTGGTAATATCACTATGACCTCCTTACTCTGTGCAGGCTCTTAACTTAGGGGAATCCTTTCTTGCCACAAAAAAATGAATAAACTATTGTTGGAGAAAACAACTTAATATTGAGTCTATTATGTGGGTTTTCACTTAAATATTCTCTTAATACCTTCTTTTCTGGCTATGATAAAGGAGACGTCCTGCCAAATATAACAGTGGCATAAGGAACTAAATCATGGGGAGAAATCATATTCCCTTTATGGCTAACACCTGGTTTCATAAACACATCATTAAACTGAAAACAGTGTTTAGGAATGTGTGACAATGTTGCTAATATATAGGATGTAGTGGTGTTTGAGTGAATAATTTAGGAGACAATCAGTTTGCGTAGAGGCATAAAATCCTGAAGAAAATAATCTATTCTTTGGTGGTTCAACCAATATAAAAATTATGATAATTCAGCCATGGAATTTCTAAAAATGTTGGCCAATGAGGAGAGTCAATCAAATCAAAAGAACACATTTCTAAATGTTTATTTCTGGATACTTCCAGTGGTAGAGTTCTCTCTGTCACTGGAATAGAACCTAAAATAGATCCATCTACTGCTAAAACTGTTTCAGGAGTTTATTAGGATTAGTGGAATCTGGTGTTGATTAGCTCAGGTCTTGTCCATGAACATTCCTGTTACACTACAGTATCATGATGAAACTCTCAAGATTGGAATCAGTAGACCAAGACATGCTGGTCTGTATTAATAGTAAGGAAGAAGTGACTGTGGAAACGTTACCAGTGTTATTGACTATTGAAGGGAATAATGAATTTGAAGTTTCTACTCACACCTCCCTTACTAGAGGTGGGTATCGGAGTTACCCTGTCTCTTAGGGTGAATTCAGGCACATACGTACAACATGACCCTTTTTGACTGCAATACAAAAAGAGATCCTGATCTCTACATCTCTTAAGTTCTTGGTCAGATAAAGGCCCTCAAGTTGAACTTAACTGTATGGCTCTTCAGTATTTTCAGAGGTTGGTTCTGAGGTCCCGTTACATGAAGGCAGTAAAAATGTAGAGTGTGAAATTTGCTCATGCCTCTTCTCAGCCCTTCTCTCCTTGATGCATAATTCTATCTGCAAATACCTTTCTATCAATGCCTGCAAAGACTCAGGTTGAGCTACTCTGGCTAACTCATGCTTAATTTCCACACAATGCCCTTGATGAAACAAAGGGGAATCTGTCTTTTCTGACCAACCTATTACATTTGGTATTTGTTTAAAGCAAGTTACATATGTGAGCATATCAAAACATCCCTGAATTTGACCTGTACTGGAGTAAAATCATATTTGCAACTTTGGATGTCTTGGCCTGTTAGCAAGCCCTTGCAGTGTAGGAGGCTCCTAAGGGGGCTCTCTATCAGACTAAAGCTGATGGATATCTGTGACATGTGGTAGTCTTCAGGGCCTCATCACATTCTGCATAGGAATCCCATCATTTTGCATTACACCACTGCCTGTTAATAGCAAGCCGCCCTCTCTTTACCCTTTCCTTCTTCTTGACAGAGGAATGATAAGGATGAAGAGACACAAAGCAAGACACCTTCTCTTATGTGTATGTGAAGAAACACCAAGTATGCTGCACAGGATGGTAGTAGCAGTGTAAAAGTATCTAAGAGACAAAATAGCAAACAAATGGCAGAAAACACCTGTAGGAAAGTACTATCTTGCCTGGCATGTTACCCCCATATTTCACTGTATATATGTTGTTTTAGTTGTATGTGTCACTGGGACCCTGTCAGCCAGGGCCCCAGTGCTCATAAGTGTGCCCTGTATGTGTTGCCTGTGTTATGACTAACTGTCTCACTGAGGCTCTGCTAATCAGAACCTCAGTGGTTATGCTCTCTCATTTCTTTCCAAATTGTCACTAACAGGCTAGTGACCAATTTCACCAATTTACATTGGCATACTGGAACACCCTTATAATTCCCTAGTATATGGTACTGAGGTACCCAGGGTATTGGGGTTCCAGGAGATCCCTATGGGCTGCAGCATTTCTTTTGCCACCCATAGGGAGCTCTGACAATTCTTGCACAGGCTTGCCACTGCAGCCTGAGTGAAATAACGTCCACGTTATTTCACAGCCATTTACCACTGCACTTAAGTAACTTATAAGTCACCTATATGTCTAACCTTTACCTGGTAAAGGTTGGGTGCTAAGTTACTTAGTGTGTGGGCACCCTGGCACTAGCCAAGGTGCCCCCACATTGTTCAGGGCAAATTCCCCGGGCTTTGTGAGTGCGGGGACACCATTACACGTGTGCACTATACATAGGTCACTACCTATGTATAGCTTCACAATGGTAACTCCGAATATGGCCATGTAACATGTCTAAGATCGTGGAATGGCCCCCACAATGCCATCCTGGCATTGGTGAGACAATCCCATGATCCCACGGGTCTCTAGCACAGACCCGGGTACTGCCAAACTGCCTTTCCCGGGGTTTCACTGCAGCTGCTGCTGCTGCCAACCCCTCAGACAGGTTTCTGCCCTCCTGGGGTCCAGCCAGGCTTGCCCCAGGAAGGCAGAACAAAGGACTTCCTCAGAGAGAGGGTGTTACACCCTCTCCCTTTGGAATAAGGTGTCAGGGCTGGGGAGGAGTAGCCTCCCCCAGCCTCTGGAAATGCTTTCATGGGCACAGATGGTGCCCATTTCTGCATAAGCCAGTCTACACCGGTTCAGGGATCCCCCAGCCCAGCTCTGGCGTGAAACTGGACAAAGGAAAGGGGAGTGACCACTCCCCTGGCCTGCACCTCCCATGGGAGGTGCCCAGAGCTCCTCCAGTGTGCTCCAGACCTCTGCCATCTTGGAAACAGAGGTGCTGCTGGCACACTGGACTGCTCTGAGTGGCCAGGGCCAGCAGGTGACGTCAGAGACTCCTTCTGATAGGCTCCTCCAGGTGTTGCTAGCCTATACTCTGTCCTAAGTAGCCAAACCTCCTTTTCTGGCTATTTAGGGTCTCTGCTTTGGGGAATTCTTTAGATAACGAATGCAAGAGCTCATCAGAGTTCCTCTGCATCTCTCTCTTCACCTTCTGCCAAGGAATCGACTGCTGACCGCGCTGGAAGCCTGCAAAACTGCAACAAAGTAGCAAAGACGACTACTGCGACCTTGTAACGCTGATCCTGCTGCCTTCTCGACTGTTTTCCTGGTGGTGCATGCTGTGGGGGTAGTCTGCCTCCTCTCTACACTAGAAGCACTGAAGAAATCTCCTGTGGGTCGACGGAATCTTCCCCCTGCAACCGCAGGCACCAAAGAACTGCATCACCAGTCCTCTGGGTCTCCTCTCAGCACGACGAGCGAGGTCCCTTGAACTCAGCAACTCTGTCCAAGTGACTCCCACAGTCCAGTGACTCTTCAGTCCAAGTTTGGTGGAGGTAAGTCCTTGCCTCCCCACGCTAGACTGCATTGCTGGGAACCGCTTGTTGTGCAGCTACTCCGGCTCCTGTGCACTCTTCCAGGATTTCCTTTGTGCACAGCCAAGCCTGGGTCCCCAGCACTCTAACCTGCAGTGCACGACCTCCTGAGTTGTCCTCCGGCGTCGTGGGACCCTCTTTCATGACTTCGGGTGATCTCCGGTTCACTCCACTTTGTAGTGCCTGTTCTGGCACTTTTGCGGGTGCTGCTTGCTTCTGAGAGGGCTCTTTGTCTTGCTGGACGCCCCCTCTGTCTCCTCACGCATTTGGCGACATCCTGATCCCTCCTGGGCCACAGCAGCATCCAAAAATCCTAACCGCAACCCTTGCAGCTAGCAAGGCTTGTTTGCAGTCTTTCTGCACGGAAACACCTCTGCACGACTCTTCACGACGTGGGACATCCATCCTCCAAAGAGAAAGTTTCTAGCCCTTGTTGTTCTTGCAGAATCCACAGCTTCTACCATCCGGTGGCATCTTCTTTGCACCCACAGCTGGCATTTCCTGGGCATCTGCCCACTCCCGACTTGATCGTGACTCTTGGACTTGGTCCCCTTGTTCCACAGGTACCCTCGTCTGGAAATCCATCGTTGTTGCATTGCTGGTGTTGGTCTTCCTTGCAGAAATCCCCTATCACGACTTCTGTGCTCTTGGGGGAACTTAGGTGCACTTTGCACCCACTTTTCAGGGTCTTGGGGTGGGCTATTTTTCTAACCCTCGCTGTTTTCTTACAGTCCCAGCGACCCTCTACAAGGTCACATAGGTTTGGGGTCCATTCGTGGTTCGCATTCCACTTCTAGAGTATATGGTTTGTGTTGCCCCTATCCCTATGTGCCCCCATTGCATTCTATTGTGACTATACATTGTTTGCACTGTTTTCTATTGCTATTACTGCATATTTTGGTATTGTGTACATATATCTTGTGTATATTTGCTATCCTCATACTGAGGGTACTCACTGAGATACTTTTGGCATATTGTCATAAAAATAAAGTACCTTTATTTTTAGTATAACTGTGTATTGTGTTTTCTTATGATATTGTGCATATGACACTAGTGGTACTGTAGGAGCTTCACTCGTCTCCTAGTTCAGCCTAAGCTGCTCTGCTAAGCTACCTTTTCTATCAGCCTAAGCTGCTAGACACCCCTCTAAACTAATAAGGGATACCTGGACCTGGTGCAAGGTGTAAGAACCCCTTGGTACCCACTACAAGCCAGGCCAGCCTCCTACATTGGTTGTGCAGCGGTGGGATAAGTACTTGCAACTACTTACCACTTTGTCATATTGTACTTTTCATAAGAGAAAAATATACAAAACAAGTTCAGTGTATGTACACCTAACCAAAATGTTTTGCTTTTCTCCTCTCACTTCTTTACTAAGTGCTGAAAAGTACCTCTAAACTTTCAAAAAGTTTCTAAAAAGTTTTAAAAGTTTTTTTTTCTGTTCTTTAAAAAGTTCTGAAACTTTTTCTATCTTTTTATATCCCTTAAACCTTTTCTTTAATGTCTGGTACAGGCCAAACTCTTGATCTGGCCAGCATAGCTTATGACAACCTTAGCTGGAAGGAAGCAAGGAGTCTCTGCATAGATAGAGGTTTAGGGGTAGGGAAGAATCCCTCAAGACAACTGTTAGTTAATATGCTCATTGAACAAGATAAGACCTTAGTTGGCACTTCTGGTGAGAAATTAGCTGAGGGTTCCCACTCTGATTCTGGAGCACCCCTAGGAAAAGGGTTAGAAGGAAACCTTCCCAACCTGCCCCTTAGCAGGCCACCTAGCATGGCTGGTACTTATGTGAGTTCCCATCACAGTAGGAGTGTTACTTCTGTAGGCCAGAATGTTAGAGTGCCATCTGTTAGGGACAGGTCTCCCTCTGTCCATTCACACCATTCTTCTGTGTCAAGGCATGCCCAACCCACCCTCACTGAAGACAGATTGTTAGAAAGGGAACTCAATAGATTGAGAGTGGAAGAGTCCAGGCTGAAGCTTAAAAAGCAACAGCTGGATCTAGACAGGGAAGCATTTGACTTGGAAAAAGAAAGACAGAGGTTGGGGTTTGGACCCCATGGTGGCAGCAGCAGTATTCCCAATAGTCATCCTGTAAAAGAGCATGATTCTAGGAATCTGCACAAGATAGTTCCCCTTTACAAGGAAGGGGATGACATTAACAAGTGGTTTGATGCACTTGAGAGGGCCTTTGTTGTACAGGAGGTCCCTCAAAGGCAGTGGGCTGCTATCCTATGGCTATCTTTCAGTGGAAAGGGTAGGGATAGGCTCCTTACTGTAAAGGAAAGTGATGCCAATAATTTTACAGTTCTTAAGAATGCACTCCTAGATGGTTATGGCTTAACCACTGAACAGTACAGGATCAAGTTCAGAGAAACCAAAAAGGAGTCTTCACAAGACTGGGTAGACTTTGTTGACCATTCAGTGAAGGCCTTGGAGGGGTGGTTACATGGCAGTAAAGTTTCTAACTATGAAAGCCTGTATAACTTAATCCTGAGAGAGCATATACTTAATAATTGTGTGTCTGATTTGTTGCACCAGTACCTGGTAGACTCTGATCTGACCTCTCCCCAAGAATTGGGAAAGAAGGCAGACAAATGGGTCAGAACAAGGGTGAACAGAAAAGTTCATACAGGGGGTGACAAGGATGGCAAGAAGAAGGATGGTAAGTCTTCTGACAAGGGTGGGGACAAATCTAAAAATGAGTCTTCATCAGGCCCACAAAAACACTCTGGTGGGTGTGGTGGGCCCAAATCCTCTTCAAATCAAAACAAAGAAAAGAAACCATGGTGCTATTTATGTAAAATAAAAGGCCATTGGACAACTGATCCCAGTTGCCCAAAGAAAAGCACCAAGCCTCCTACCACTACAACCCCTGCTGCTACACCTAGTGCCCCTAGTAATAGCAGTGGTGGTGGGAGCAAACCTACTAATAGCCAATCCAAAGGAGTAGCTGGGCTCACTTTTGGTAATTTAGTTGGGGTTGGTCTTGTTAGGGAGACCACAGAGGCTGTGTTAGTCTCTGAGGGGGCCATTGATTTGGCTACATTGGTTGCTTGACCCCTTAATATGGATAAGTACAAGCAACTGCCCCTAATAAATGGTGTTGAGGTTCAGGCCTACAGGGACACAGGTGCCAGTGTTACCATGGTAATAGAGAAACTGGTCCACCCTGAACAACACCTACTTGGTCACCAGTACCAAGTAACTGATGCTCATAACAACACACTTAGCCACCCCATGGCTGTTGTAAATCTCAACTGGGGGGGGGGGGGTTAATGGTCCAAAGAAAGTTGTGGTTGCCTCATATTTACCTGTAGACTGTCTACTAGGGAACGATTTAGAGACATCAGCTTGGTCAGATGTGGAGTTGGAGGCCCATGCAGCAATGCTGGGCATTCCAGGGCATATTTTTGCTTTAACCAGGGCTCAGGCCAAAAAGCAAAAAGGACAGGGTGACTTGGATCCTGGAAGAATGGACCAAGTGCTCCCTAAAGCTAGGGTTAGTAAAAGTAAAACACTACCTACTATCCCTCCCTCTACAGTGGATTCAACTTCTGGGAAGGAAGAATTTCCACCCTGTGCAGAACCTACACCAGAGGAGCTGGAAGCAGACACTGCTGAGCTTTTGGGTGAAGGGGGGCCTGCCAGGGAGGAGCTGAGTGTGGCACAGCATACCTGTCCCACACTAGAGGGTCAAAGGCAGCAAGCTGTCAAACAAGCAAATGGGGAAGTCAGTGACTCTCACAGAGTTTACTGGGAGGATAACCTTTTGTATACTGAAGCAAGGGATCCAAAACCTGGAGCTGCCAGGAGATTGGTGATTCCTCAGGAATACAGAAAGTTCCTCCTAACTCTAGCCCACGACATTCCCTTAGCTGGACATTTGGGGCAAATGAAAACTTGGGACAGGCTTGTCCCCTTGTTTCATTGGCCTAGAATGTCAGAGGACACAAAGGAATTTTGTAAGTCCTGTGAAACTTGTCAAGCCAGTGGCAAAACAGGTGGCACCCCAAAGGCACCCCTTATTCCACTGCCTGTGGTTCGGGTTCCCTTTGAAAGGGTAGGGGTTGACATAGTTGGCCCCCTTGACCCTCCTACTGCTTCAGGCAATAGGTTTATTTTGGTGGTAGTGGACCATGACACCAGATATCCTGAAGCAATTCCTCTAAGGACCACTACAGCTCCTGCAGTGGCAAAGGCCCTCCTGGGAATCTTTTCCAGGGTGGGCTTCCCAAAAGAGGTGGTATCAGACAGAGGAAGCAATTTCATGTCTGCTTACTTAAAGGCCATGTGGAAAGAATGTGGTGTGACATACAAGTTCACCACACCCCACACACAAACAAATGGACTGGTGGAGAGATTTAACAAAACTCTCAAAGGAATGATAATGGGACTCCCTGACAAACTCCGCAGGAGATAGGATGTCATGTTACCTTGCCTCCTTTTTGCTTACAGGGAGGTACCCCAAAAAGGAGTGGGCTTCAGCCCCTTTGAACTCCTATTTGGACACCCTGTGAGAGGTCCTCTAACACTTGTGAAGGAGGGTTGGGAACAACCTTTAAAAGTGCCTAAACAAGACATAGTGGACTATGTACTTGGCCTAAGATCTAGGATGGCCGAGTACATCATAAAAAAGGCCAGTAAAAAACCTTCAGGCCAGCCAAGAGCTCCAAAATCAATGGCATGACCAGAAGGCTGTTTTGGTTCAGTACCAACCAGGGCAGAAAGTGTGGGTCTTGGAGCCTGTGGCTCCAAGAGTGCTCCAAGACAAATGGAGTGGACCCCACATAATTGTTGAAAAGAAGGGAGAAGTCACCTACTTAGTTGACTTAGGCACTGCCAGGAGTCCCCTTAGGGTGCTCCATGTCAATCGCCTGAAACCCTACTATGACAGGGCTGATCTCACCCTGCTCATGGCAACAGATGAAGGACAGGAAGAAGAGAGTGACCCTCTCCCTGATCTCTTCTCTTCCACAGAACAAGATGCTCTAGTGGAAGGTGTAGTGTTAGCAGATTGTCTTAGTGCTGAGCAGAAAGACCACTGCATAAATCTCCTGGGTCAGTTTTCTGAACTCTTTTCTACTGTGCCAGGCACCACTTCTTGGTGTGAGCACACTATAGATACTGGAGACAGCTTGCCTGTCAAAAGTAAGATCTATAGGCAGCCTGACCATGTCAGAGACTGCATAAAACAAGAGGTGCAGAAAATGCTTGAACTGGGAGTGGTTGAGCACTCTGAAAGTCCATGGGCCTCTCCTGTGGTACTTGTACCAAAACCTCATTCCAAAGATGGAAAGAAGGAAATGCGGTTTTGTGTAGATTATAGAGGTCTCAACCAGGTAACTAAACCTGATGCTCACCCTATACCCAGGGCAGATGAGCTCATAGATACACTGGCATCTGCCAAGTATCTAAGCACCTTTGATTTGACTGCAGGGTATTGGCAGATCAAGTTATCAGAGGATGCAAAAGCAAAAACTGCATTTTCAACCATTGGAGGGCACTACCAATTCACAGTAATGCCTTTTGGATTGAAAAATGCACCTGCCACTTTTCAAAGGTTGGTGAACACAGTCCTGCAAGGGCTGGAAGCTTTTAGTGCAGCATATCTAGATGACATAGCTGTCTTTAGCTCCAGCTAGGATGATCACCTGGTCCACCTATGGAAAGTTTTGGAGGCCCTGCAAAAGGCAGGCCTCACTATCAAGGCTTCAAAGTGCCAGATAGGGCAGGGGAAAGTGGTTTATCTGAGACACCTGGTAGGTGGAGAACAGATTGCACCACTTCAGGGGAAAATCCAAACTATTATAGATTGGGTTCCCCCTACAACTCAGACTCAGGTGAGAGCCTTTTTAGGCCTCACTGGGTACTACAGGAGGTTCATAAAGAACTATGGCTCCATTGCAGCCCCTCTTAATGACCTCACATCTAAGAAAATGCCTAAAAAGGTATTGTGGACAGCTAGCTGTCAGAAAGCTTTTGAGGAGCTGAAGCAGGCCATGTGCTCTGCACCTGTCCTGAAAAGCCCTTGTTACTCCCAAAAATTCATTGTCCAAAATGATGCATCTGAATTAGGGGTAGGGGCAGTCTTATCACAACTTAATTCTGAGGGCCAGGATCAACCTGTTGCTTTTATCAGCAGGAGGTTGACCCCTAGAGAAAAGCGTTGGTCTGCCATAGAGAGGGTGGCCTTTGCTGTGGTCTGGGCACTGAAGAAGTTGAGGCCATACCTATTTGGCACTCACTTCATTGTTCAGACAGACCACAAACCTCTACTTTGGCTCAAACAAATGAAAGGTGAAAACCCTAAATTATTAAGGTGGTCCATATCTCTACAGGGAATGGACTATACAGTGGAACATAGACCTGGGAGTACCCACTCCAATGCAGATGGACTCTCCAGATATTTCCACTTAGACAATGAAGACTCATCAGGTCATGGCTAGTCTTATTGTCCTTCGTTTGGGGGGGGGGGGGGGTTGTGTAGGAAAGTACCATCTTGCCTGGCATGTTACCCCCATATTTCACTGTATATATGTTGTTTTAGTTGTATGTGTCACTGGGACCCTGCCAGCCAGGGCCCCAGCGCTCATAAGTGTGCCCTGTATGTGCTACTTGTGTTATGACTAACTGTCTCACTGAGGCTCTGCTAATCAGAGCCTCAGTGGTTATGCTCTCTCATTTCTTTCCAAATTGTCACTAACAGGCTAGTGACCAATTTCACCAATTTACATTGGCATACTGGAACACCCTTATAATTCCCTAGTATATGGTACTGAGGTACCCAGGGTTTTGGGGTTCCAGGAGATCCCTATGGGCTGCAGCATTTCTTTTGCCACCCATAGGGAGCTCTGACACTTCTTACACAGGCTTGCCAGTGCAGCCTGAGTGAAATAACGTCCACGTTATTTCACAGCCATTTACCACTGCACTTAAGTAACTTATAAGTCACCTATATGTCTAACCTTTACCTGGTAAAGGTTGGGTGCTAAGTTACTTAGTGTGTGGGCACCCTGGCACTAGCCAAGGTGCCCCCACATTGTTCAGGGCAAATTCCCCGGACTTTGTGAGTGCGGGGACACCATTACACGCGTGCACTATACATAGGTCACTACCTATGTATAGCTTCACAATGGTAACTCCGAATATGGCCATGTAACATGTCTAAGATCGTGGAATTGCCCCCCCAATGCCATCCTGGCATTGGTGAGACAATCCCATGATCCCACAGGTCTCTAGCACAGACCCGGGTACTGCCAAACTGCCTTTACTGGGGTTTCTCTGCAGCTGCTGCTGTTGCCAACTCCTCAGACAGGTTTCTGCCCTCCTGGGATCCAGCCAGGCTTGGCCCAGGAAGGCACAACAAAGGACTTCCTCAGAGAGAGGGTGTTACACCCTCTCCCTTTGGAATAAGGTGTCAGGGCTGGGGAGGAGTAGCCTCCCCCAGCCTCTGGAAATGCTTTCATGGGCACAGATGGTGCCCATTTCTGCATAAGCCAGTCTACACCGGTTCAGGGTTCCCCCAGCCCTGCTCTGGCGTGAAACTGGACAAAGGAAAGGGCAGTGACCATTCCCCTGACCTGCACCTCCCCTGGGAGGTGCCCAGAGCTCCTCCAGTGTGCTCCAGACCTCTGCCATCTTGGAAACAGAGGTGCTGCTGGCACACTGGACTGCTCTGAGTGGCCAGTGCCAGCAGGTGACGTCAGACACTCCTTCTGATAGGCTCCTCCAGGTGTTGCTAGCCTATTCTCTCTCCTAAGTAGCCAAACCTCCTTTTCTGGCTATTTAGGGTCTCTGCTTTGGGGAATTCTTTAGATAACGAATGCAAGAGCTCATCAGAGTTCCTCTGCATCTCTCTCTTCACCTTCTGCCAAGGAATCGACTGCTGACCGCGCTGGAAGCCTGCAAAACTGCAACAAAGTAGGAAAGACGACTACTGCGACCTTGGAACGCTGATCCTGCCGCCTTCTCGACTGTTTTCCTGGTGGTGCATACTGTGGGGGTAGTCTGCCTCCTCTCTGCACTAGAAGCTCCGAAGAAATCTCCCGTGGGTCGACAGAATCTTCCCCCTGCAACCGCAGGCACCAAAGAACTGCATCACCGGTCCTCTGGGTCTCCTCTCAGCACAACAAGCGAGGTCCCTTGAACTCAGCAACTCTGTCCAAGTGACTCCCACAGTCCAGTGACTCTTCAGTCCAAGTTTGGTGGAGGTAAGTCCTTGCCTCCCCACACTAGACTGCATTGCTGGGAACCACGTGTTGTGCAGCTACTCCGGCTCCTGTGCACTCTTCCAGGATTTCCTTTGTGCACAGCCAAGCCTGGGTCCCCGGCACTCTAACCTGCAGTGCACGACCTCCTGAGTTGTCCTCCGGCGTCGTGGGACCCTCTTTCGTGACTTCGGGTGAGCTCTGGTTCACTCCACTTTGTAGTGCCTGTTCCGGCACTTCTGCGGGTGCTGCTTGCTTCTGAGTGGGCTCTTTGTCTTGCTGGACGCCCCCTCTGTCTCCTCACGCAATTGGCGACATCCTGGTCCCTCCTGGGCCACAGCAGCATCCAAAAACCCTGACTGTGACCCTTGCAGCTAGCAAGGCTTGTTTGTGGTCTTTCTGCACAGACACACCTCTGAACGACTCTTCACAACGTGGGACATCCATCCTCCAAAGGGGAAGTTTCTAGCCCTTGTCGTTCTTGCAGAATCCACAGCTTCTACCATCCGGTGGCAGCTTCTTTGCACCCACAGCTGGCATTTCCTGGGCATCTGCCCACTCCCGACTTGATCGTGACTCTTGGACTTGGTTCCCTTGTTCCACAGGTACCCTCGTCTGGAAATCCATCGTTGTTGCATTGCTGGTGTTGGTCTTCCTTGCAGAAATCCCCTATCACGACTTCTGTGCTCTTGGGGGAACTTAGGTGCACTTTGCACCCACTTTTCAGGGTCTTGGGGTGGGCTATTTTTCTAACCCTCACTGTTTTCTTACAGTCCCAGCGACCCTCTACAAGGTCACATAGGTTTGGGGTCCATTCGTGGTTCGCATTCCACTTCTAGAGTATATGGTTTGTGTTGCTCCTATCCCTATGTGCCCCCATTGCATTCTATTGTGACTATACATTATTTGCACTGTTTTCTATTGCTATTACTGCATATTTTGGTATTGTGTACATATATCTTGTGTATATTTGCTATCCTCATACTGAGGGTACTCACTGAGATACTTTTGGCATATTGTCATAAAAATAAAGTACCTTTATTTTTAGTATAACTGTGTATTGTGTTTTCTTATGATATTGTGCATATGACAATAGTGGTACTGTAGGAGCTTCACTCGTCTCCTAGTTCAGCCTAAGCTGCTCTGCTAAGCTACCTTTTCTATCAGCCTAAGCTGCTAGACACCACTCTACACTAATAAGGGATACCTGGACCTGGTGCAAGGTGTAAGTACCCCTTGGTACCCACTACAAGCCAGGCCAGCCTCCTACAACACCTCAATGGATCCTGCTGTTCAAAGCAACTGATTAGGGTCTTCAAAAACCTGTGTCTGCAAAGCAGACAGTGCGTATTCAGATGGTGCTGGGCAGGCGGGCCCTGCACTCGAGAGGTCCAGTAGTATGAGTGCTGCGGTGTGACTGCGGTCGAGGAGTGTGCAGATGTCATCAGTGGCTGCAACAAGAGCTGACTCCGTGCTGTGGTTGCTGCGGAAGCCAGACTGAGAGGTATCTAAGGAGTTGTCCTCGATGAAATGTTGCAGCTGTGAGCTTATGGCTTTTTCCAGGACTTTGGTCGAGTAAAGTAGCAGCAAGATGGGCCGGAAATTCTCCAGCTCTGATGGGTCGGCTGTGGGTTTCTTCAAGAGGGGGCGGACTTCGGAGTGTTTCCAGTCTTCGGGGAAGGAGGCTGTTTCGATAGAGCAGTTCAGTGTCTTACAAAGTTTGTGGGCGATGGATGCAGTGGCTCTGTTGTAGATGTGGTGAGGGCAGGGGTCTGTGGGGTCTCCGAAGTGAATGCTGTTCATGATGATTTCAGTCTCTTCTGTGGTGAGAGTGGACCAGCTGTGGATGGTTTGGGTGGGTTCTGGGTCCATCGCAGGTGCCTGTGCTTGGTGGGTTCTGTGGGAGTAAACTGTCATGGGTTCCATGCGGTGGAAAAAAGTGTCCTGTTTGTCGCAGATGTCTTGTGACGGGGATGTTGGTGGCTTCAGAGGGAGGATTGGTGAATTTGTTCATTACCATGAAGAGTTCTGTAGTGTTGTGCGGGGAGTCATTGATGTGTTCACGGAGTGCAGCTTTCTTAGCATTCTTGATGTATCGGTGATGGATGGTAGTGGCGGTTCTGAAGGAGGCGAGGTCTTCACTGTTTTTTTCTGTTTATCCATTTTTTTTTAGGCGCCTGCAGGTGCGTTTGGATTCTTGGAGTTTGGTGGTGAACCACCTGACTTTCTTTGGGATGTGATTGACCGAAGGCTAAGGATTTGGAGCATTCGGTGATCCAGGAGCTGAGCTTGCGTGCTGCGATGTTGGTGTCGTAGGAGTGGGGCAGAGGTGATTTGGCGACGATCGAGGCGAGTTGCTTATCAGTGATTTAATTCCATTCCTTCGATTCGTTCCAAATCCTGTGGGTAACATGTGTCATATAATCCGGGCTAATTGTATGGCAAATATAAATACATTAAATTATTGGGGAATATATGTGCAAGTATGGGGGCCTAGAAAGCTAATGGTTTGGAAGGTGAAAACAAATAATAGAGTGTGCAAGAGCACCATATTATTTTAGAACCAGGTTGGCATTAGTTATGCTAACAAAAATAACATTAAGGAAGTAGAGAGAAAACTTCCTTCATCCTTTTCAGAAAGCTGCATGCAGTGAGTGACATTACAAGACAGTCCAGCAAAGAGCAAATGTTGAAAGAAGTGCATTTTGATGCATTTGCCTGCCTTCCGGGCATGTCTCTGGTTGAGAAATTGCTCGTTCCATGATGGAAGATGATACAAAGAAAGACTACACAAAAAGGTCCTTCTTCCACTCCCCATAGAGAATCCCTGAGGAGGTAAAGTTTAAAGAGACCTAAAAATGCGGGAGGGGTAGACATGAAGGCTGTTTGCTTTGGCGAAATGGCGGAAATAAATTGTCCAACCCGCAGGTTTGGAAGATTTATAAGGTATGCAGAGATAGATTGCCATAAGATATTAAGGGAAAAACAATTCATTAATTCCACGCCACAACAAATATGAGGCTGATAGTAACATTGTTATGAACGTTAGGAAACGTTTGGGCCAGATTATTACACATAGCCTGGATGTGCGATATAAGTCTTTGTGTTTTTCTAATGTTCATTTTATTTTACATCATGGCTACTGAGATTAAAATAATAATGTTCATTGTTGTGACACACAAGGTTTGTTTACTGATGAGACATAATAAAAGACCTAATAATGTACTACATGACTATCTCCATGTGTTTGCTGCTTTCAGGGGCAGGGTTAGGGGTCCACAAATCTATAAAGAACCCCAGTGGATAAAAGCTCATCTTGTAGAGTTGTCCCACTCATAACATTCTGGATCTAAATGAGCCTACGTCATAGCTGAGAAAAGTGGGAGACGTCTGTCCATTTTCCTTCTTTCCGAAAGGGGTGGAATAAGCAAGATCCCCTTTGGACTAACACCATCTCTCTGGTTGTGCTCTTATATTTTGGGGGCTCTCATCAGTACCAAATTAATAACATCGTTTCTGACGGCATGTAAAAGCTTTTCAAACAACATATTTCAGTACTTTTGCTGAAAAATGCACTGGGTGGCCCCTTTTTTAAAACCTGTTGTTTAGGTGGGAACTACCACCTCTCCCCACAAAATTCCACTGGAAAGGGTATGCGTGGTGCTTGTCGTCATTTCCTGTGTTTATTTTTTTTTGTATTTACTGATAGCTTGCAGTCCACTCTGGGTATGAGCGATGCAGAATAGAGAGGCTGGAGATACCAGATACTTTTTATGCTATTTATAAGATGGAAATCACAGTCAAACCTCTTCTCACCCACTACCATGCACATCTTTTAATACGTGGAGAGCTGTGGAAAAATGACCCTTGAGGCCAGGCACTTTCATCAGGAGACTTAGGGCCTCATTTACAACAAACTGGCACTTCCATCACGGAAATGTTGATGCTAGTCCAGCAAAGCTTGGGGAGGTCCATTTAAACCAGAATGACAGGCATTAAAAAATGATGCTACAATGACGCAACGCAATCTTGTCGATTTCACTGGCCATTCCCGCAGGCCTCCTAGCGAGGGAACGCCTGCCTTGCATACATTATACCTGGCGCGGCTATAATGTGGAGCAAGGGTTTACACACTGGCACAATAGTCCCATTGTGCCAGTTCGTAAATATGGCACGAGGTAGGGGACTGTCCTGTGCAGCACTAGCGTAACAAAATGAAACTACGGCGGCGCAAGGGGTTTGTAAATGAGCCCCTTAGGGCTTCCTTTAGAGCTTAGCTGAGTTGTGAATTCTGCTGTATGGAGACAGCTGTCCAGCCCTCCAACCTCATGATTCCTCCTTCCCACTAGGGCTTCATTACAAGTATTGCAGATTTATTACAGGGGGAGTCATGGGGGTCTGAATGAACTATTCTGCAATTTGCTTAGTATCTCCCCTCAAAATCCATCCACTGTGAGTATTTGCTGCCTGAGGTGGAATAACCACATTGAAACAGACATTACTGATTATCCCTCCTTACTAGGCCACTGCCGTTTGCCACTTACTCTGAACATGTGGAAATGACAGCAGGCTACCACAAGCCTGTGCATCTCTGCCCCAGAGAGCCTTATGCTCTGCCTTGCTGCCTGGCACCGTTTGTCTTACATTATGATTGTTGCTGTTTGATACTACCTTCATTAAATGATGATTCCTCAATCTGTAATTTATTTTTTCATGTGCTTGTTCAAATCACTCAGCTCTCTAGACTCCGAAAAGCAAATTATCTTTATTAATTTTATCAAAAGTGATAGTTGTTTCATTTAATCCTCATTGTCAGCTAGAGAGGGTTAATCATCCCAATTCGCTGTAATAAGCGCTGCTTCAGGGGGATACACAGCTGTAACAAACAGAGATACAACATGATACAATTTACATATCAGACATAATGTAACCTTGAATATACATACATCTCACATCATTGTCATCTTATATTCCAGTGTTCTGAAGAGTCCAGTGTCTCTTATTCGTAATAACACTGTGAAAAATAATACAGGTATATATTCTATAGGTGACAATTAATCGCACTCTGCTAAGCTTGTTATTATCCTAAAAAGCAAATGGTGCCTCTAATGCTCATCATTTTATTGCGCACTGAGCATTTCCTTCTAGAGACCCACTTCATACATCTCATTATTAACAGCCCTCTTTGTAAAAGTATTGCAGAATTGTCTGACCCAGTGGTTCCAGTGTAACATACATTCAATTTGTAAAAACAAGATAATAATGTTCTAATCAAATCAAATCAAGTATTGAGAATGTTCAAAGAATAGTCAGTGGCACTGCATATCAACAAACCTATAGTTTACAGTGAATGATGGACACGTCTCAAGCACATGTGAAGCTAGAACGCATGCGTATATATGTTGTTGCTGCAATGAACGGGAATTCAGACCTGGTACATGTGTCAAAGTGGAAACCGAGCACATACCGCCGACTAATAACAATAGCTTTACACATACCTCAGACAATAGCATTGCACATAGCTCAGACTGATAACAATAGCATTACATACATCTCAGACTGGAACAACAGCATTACACATACCTCAGACTAACAACAAGAATATTTGACATACCTCAGACTAATAATACTAGTATTACTCATACCTCAGGCTAATAGCAGTAGCAATACACATACCTCAGACAATAGCATTGCACATACCTCAGACTGATAACAATAGCAATACATACATCTCAGCCTGAAACAATAGCATTACACATACCGCAGACTAACAACAAGAATATTTGACATACCCCGGACTAATAACACTAGCATTACACATACCTCAGACTAATAGCAATTGCATTACATATTCCTCAGCCAATAGCATTGCACATACTGGTGCACGCAACCACGTCAGTGAAAGGGGGGCACAGAGGGTCACCAATGCTGGTTGCATGTAGGGTCTCACCTGTGCCTCTCTTCACTAGCGATGAGCCCCTGCAAGTCTTTTCTCCTCCTATGGGTGAATTTGGCTGTGTGTTGTACAAATCCCCAGCATACAAAAGAGACATCAGACGCCAGTAAGTTTCCATATATGTGTTGCTAAAGCCAATGTAGTGGCGGCTGCTTTTAAGAAATTGTACTTGTGGAAAGAGAAACTGCTTCCTTCTTTACCTTACTCTCCATAGAACAACCCATCCAACCACTCAGTCGTCCAATTCTGCTTTACTCCAATTGATGCTCTGTTTAGTTCCGATGCTCGGACCCCAGGGCACATCTCGGATATGGACTTAAATTTTTCCAGCATCTCCAAAGTGACGTAATGCAATCGAACACTCTTGCTATACTTGTGATAGCAGCAGCCTGCACATTTAACCCCTATACTGGGTCATTTTAGGGCCATCAGGAGCCTGGACCCCAAAGTTCACAGCATTGATCAGGTCTGAAGTCCTAGCTTCCTTGTTGTCTCTCTACATGGAGTAGACAGGTTACAGTGGTTTATAGGACACATGCACTATGTTCTACTGTTCCACACTCATCCAGGCTTTGCAAATACTGCACCCGAGATCCATTTCTCAAATAGTTTTAATGATACCTCTACAACTGCTATTACTATTACTATAGTTTCTATTACTACTTCTGGTATTACTACTTCTATAATGTATAACATCACTGCTGCTACTACTGCTAGCACTATTTCTATACTGTTCCTTTGAGTGAAGTTGCTACTGACTCCTTAAGTTCCAATATATCCAACAAAAGCTTAATTGTGCAGTAGCCCTTGTTTTGGGCACAGCTCACCGCCCTGACATCCTATCCAAACAAGGTGAAGTGAGGGCTGAACTTGGACAGAGGAATGTGAGGTAGGAAAAATCTATCTATCTATCTATCTATCTATCTATCTATCTATCTATCTATCTATCTATCTATCTATCTATCTATCTATCTATCTATCTATCTATCTATCTATGGAATTATTTATAAAGTAGGATGATCATACATGTGTGCAGTCTAAAGCATCATTTACATTTGGAAATCCTGCAATTGCATACAATTTGCTTTTGAGGCACTGACCATTTGGCCTTCTGCTGGAAACAAATATACTGTGAGAGTCATTGGAGTATTGTAGTCAGGACTTGTTTCAGGACTTTACTAAAAGCTGGATGCACCATTTCATGCAAGATACCCACTGGGGTCTGGAAAGAGACAGTTGCAAGAAAATGAAGTACAGCAAAAATGTAATTAGAGAGGGTGATGGAATGTCTAATACCAACACTTGGGTCTTAAGGCACCACCAATACTCGTAAGTAGATGCTGTATGGCATCCATATTAAGGCAATATATGTTCAAAATAAAATCCTTCGGCATGTTTCCTGGAATTATGCCTGAAAGTGACCTTGCTGTGCTGCCCTGTACCACAGGGAAAGGGCAGAAATGTGCCATATCTACAAGATATGGTACATTTGTGTTCTCTCCCCCTGCGCTGGTGCACAATGGGCTGCCTAATGCCAACTCAGGCATCCTTGCACCATCGCAGACCCGATTGTTTTCGTGCAGGAAGGAAGGAAGGGATGAATGTATGATGGAACAATGCATGCGCCAACCACGCATGCCTGAACAACGCAGTCGGAACAACAACCGCGTTGCTTTCACAAATGCCTTTACCACGCATGACTTTACAATGATTTTTCATTGTAACGGTATGCGTAGTTTTTGCATGCCATCACCCCGGCCAGCCTTAAAAATATAACTACCCCGACCCCCCAACCCACCCTAAAAATAAAACTACCCCAACACACCCTAAGCACATGCGTGGTTAAGGCAGAGAAAAAGGCAGTCATTGTCAATGCAAGCGTGGTTCCGCTTGCGTTAACCACGTAGGTCATTGTTCTGGAGTCTTTGTTCTGGATGTTCCCCGGAAGGGACACCTTCCTGCACAAAAACAATCTATGGAGGCTTTATCCTCTTTCTGTGTGTGCTACAGAATGCAGCACACATACAAAGCGGAAAAATTGAGGTGAAAAAAATATATTTGTCCCCGTTGCACATCCCCTGGGGAGGTGTAAGATCTTGATGCATTCCCAGGTTAACATATTCTTGTTAATCTGGGAATGCATCAAAACCCACTGCAACACCCATGGAACGCTACCCTAACGCAGTGTAAGGCAACACAGCAACTTGCTCTGTGTTGCTTTACACCATACAAACAAGGTCATGAAACGCCACTCAAAGGGGATTTGCGTGGTCTTGTAGATATGGGCCTGCACTATGCCCCGCACGTAAGTCACAAAAAGCGACACACCAGCAGCGCTCAGGGCTTGTAAATAAGCCCCCGGGTCTTTTTCTATGACATCTATATTGTTGTCATTGAACCTGCATTTATATTCCATTCAAAATTAGGTACATGTCACAGTGTCCTTCCTCTATGCTTTCTGGAAAGGTGTATGTGATCAGGGTTATTTATGCTACAGGGTGGCTATTTGCTTCCATCTGTGCCACCTGCGCCACCATCTGATTCACATCGGTAAGTGTAAAACACCCTATTATTTATTTTGATAAATAAAAACATGTTTACTATTTTCAAAACTATAAATCCTAAAATAGGAGATAATGTCATATTGTCACTTTTCATAAATTATTTCAGTTGTCTAAATGTATGTTTTTCAGAGTGTTTAACTTTTTGTGCATATACCACCTGTTCAGAGCAGGTGCATGTTTTCTCTCTATTTCCACCTACGTTTCTGCTTAAATCACATCTTGTAATAGCTGTAATTTACAAAATCGGTAATTACGGACCCATAATTTTGAGCAACAGATTTAAGACTTGAGGTAAAACATCTAAACATGATAATTCCAGATGCAGTGTATTATCGAGTGCAGAATTTACACCTTTAACACACTCGTTAAAACTTTTAACAATAGTGGAAATTACACTTGAAAATATATGTTAATTCCACAGCGCATAACTCATAAGGAGGGTGTCTGTGGCCTTCAAGTTTTCAAACTATTCTTCTTGAGCGCACAGTTTGTTTTTATTCAATATTTATGGGCAATCTTTTGCGGAGAGAAAACGTTGCTTGAAACTGATATTTGATAAAACAGGGGTGGCAACGTTAAAAATAAACTAACTTGTTGAAAGACATGAATATAAAGGACATTTGTTTACAAACAGTTAAAAGCTCAGGCAAATTGTCTCCTAGAAGCTTTAGGCAGGCTAAAGGTAACTTTTTTAAAGTGCCTTTAATGAAATGTTTATCACTAATCTGACTTTTCCGATTAATTGAATTTGCAATAAATGTTTTAAAAAGTCCAAGAATTAGCTTTTTATTTGCTTCCTAGGCAAAGAAAGCTTTATTAACCTTTTTTTAAATATTCTTTATTGATTTTCACAGGATCAGAACACTCCATCATGACTCCAGTTTGTATTAGTACAGGGCATATGAACATTTTCCCAACTCCCTCCCACCCCCTGTGCTACTCATACTCTTCCGCAAATGCATAACTACTGTGTGTGTTTGACCTACATAGAAGCAATTGGTCTAGTCACTAGTCTCAGTGCCATCAGCCTATGTAGCTACCCTTTCCAATCTCAGGTCTATTCCGATGGTTACCCTGGGTTCCAGAATAATCACTCCTCTTCTTGGTTGTCCCCCTGTTCCTACATCACTCTCTTGCCCACTTCTCCTTCGCCTAGTCCCCCGATTCTGCACGTGTGCTTGTTGATTCCTGCGAGTCAGTCAGCATCAACACCCATACAGCCAAGTCGTCCCCTAATCGCTCGGACCTCCTTGCATGTTTCATCCTCAGTTCCGCCAGTCAGGGTAGCTGGGGGGCTGTGCACCCGTCCACCTAATAGCAGTTCTCCCCTATGCAAGCAGTAAGCCCAGCAACATGAACTTGAGTTTATGTTTGTTCTCGACTGGAGCGGGGACCAGCCCCAGCAACACCACCTGTGGAGTGAGTGGTACTTCTCATCCAGCTGCCCTTTTAGGTTCTCCAACACTTCCCTCTAAAAGGGGGTTATGAGGAGCACCACCAAACCACATGCATAAAGTCCACTGGTATATATGCTGTGCAAGGTCCTAGATGAGAGATATGCCTGGTGCAAGTAATTATATTGTATTAATTTGAAGCGCTCATTAGAGCTCACAGTGCGCACTCCCACATAAACTTCCTCCAATTCTAGATGGACAGAGCCTCACCCAGGGCTCCCTTCCATTTCTCATGTGCTTTCATTACTATCCATGGCAAATCTTCCCTAAGCACAGTATATGTGCAATATCAGCCTGCAACCTCCTGTCATCTCAAGTAGTGCTGCTAGTGTCTGTGAGGGTACTGGCTCCTCCAGAAAACAAGTTTATGGCTCTCATTACAATCCTGGCGGTCGGTGTTAAAGCAGCGGTAAAACCGCCAGCAGGCCAGCGAAAAAAAAAATAGGATTACGACCATGGCGGAAACCGCCAACATAGACAGCCACTTTAACACTCTGACCGCCATGGCAGTACAAACAAACAGCGCTGCGGACACCGCCAATAGACTGGAGGGAGACAATGTAACGCCCACCCTATCACAACATGGCTATCCACCACCTTTTCCGGGGCGGAACCAATGCGAATAAAAACACTGCGGAAACAGTACACAGAAGGGAAAACACTCACCTCTACACACCCCACGAGGAACCAGGACGCCATGGAGCCCGAATTGCAGATCCTGCCGTCAATGGTCTTCCTGCTCCTCTATCAGGAGCTCCAACGACGGCAGCGATGACCACAGTGAGTACTGCACCTACAACACAGGGGAGGGGGGAGGGAAAAGAGAGTGACACACACACACAACACGCAACACCACCACCCTCACCCACAACACCATACACACAAATACATGCTGCAACATTACATATACACCCCCTGCACCCCTTGAATAACGCAAGGACAAAAGGAAATGATTGTAACCATTGTAATCAATTAAAATCCATTAGTCAAAAGTCAAAATCCAGTATATACAAATATGTACACCAACTACACAAGTCCGGATAGTGCACCAATAATTGTCTGTGGACCAGTGGGCCCAAAATGCATGGACGAGGCCCACACATGATACCTCACTCCAAACGGAGAGAACACTGGAGGGGCATCACATAGAAAATATACAGGCACCTCAGGGGGAGGGGCAGCGGGGGCACCTCAGCCTGATGAACGCACAACGCCACTGCTCCACGAGGAGCCCATTGATGTATCCTGAGGAGTGCAATGCCACAGTCTCTCAAGTCTTTTTAGTGGGTGGTTTGCCCACTGCTTTATCCTGGGGAGTGCAAAGCCACAGTCTCTAAAGTGGCTTTGTCCTGCCAAGGGCTGAGGTAGAGGATGAGATACTCCACTGGTTCTGGAGGGGGCCTGGTGCCCAGAGTGCTTCATCCTGCCAAGGACTGAGGTAGTGGATGAGATACTCCATTTGTTCTGGAGGGGGCTTTGTGCCCAGAGTGCTTCATCCTGCCAAGGACTGAGGTAGTGGATGAGATACTCCACTGGTTCTGGAGGGGGCCTGGTGCCCAGAGTGCTTCATCCTGCCAAAGACTGAGGTAGTGGATGAGATAGTCCACTGGTTCTGGAGGGTGCTTTGTGCCCAGAGTGCTTCAACCTGCCAAGTACTGAAGTAGTGGATGAGATATTCCACTGGTTCTGGAGGGGGACTGGTGCCCAGAGTGCTTCATCCTGCCAAGGACTGAGGTAGTGGATGAGATACTCTACTGGTTCTGGAGGGGGCTTTGTGCCCAGAGTGCTTCATCCTGTCAAGGACTGAGGTTGTGGATGAGATACTCCACTGGTTCTGGAGGGGGCTTTGTGCCCAGAGCGCTTCATCCTGCCAAGGACTGAGGTAGTGGATGTATCTCTCCGCTGGTTCTGGAGGGGGCTTTGTGCCCAGAGTGCTTCATCCTGTCAAGGATTGAGGTAGTGGATGAGATACCCCACTGGTTCTGGAGGGGGCTTTGTGCCCAGGGTGCTTTATCCTGCCAAGGACTGAGGTAGTGGATGCCTTTCTCCACTGGTTCTGGAGGGGGCCTGGTGCCCAGAGTGCTCCACGTGCAGTGTGGCCGGTACAATTCCCTCACCTGGGTGTGTGTGCCACGAGATTGCTGAGGTACAGGTAGCATGATACGCCATGGAGGCAGCGACATACCCCACACTGCTGCGGCTTCGCATTTCATATGCAAGTGACAACTGTGATGACAGTGATGCTTCATGGAATCTGCCCAGGGTCCTGGAACTCACCACCAGCCTCGGACGACTGACCACTGGGGATGCTAGCCAAGTCTGCGGTGGTGCCACTGGCTGAGGATGTCGCGGGGCCGCTGGCGGTGCTTGTGGCGGTGGCAGTCGAGGCGGTGCTTGCGGCGGTGGCAGTCACGGCGGTCCTGGCTGCGGGGTCTGTGGCGGCGGTGCTGGCTGCGGGGTCTGTGTTGGCGGTCCTGGCTGTGGGGTCTGCGGCGGCGATGCTGGTAGCGGGGTCTGTGGCTGCGGTGCTGGCTGCAGGGTCTGTGGCGGCGGTATTGGCGGCGGGGTCTGTGGCAGTGCTGGTGGCGGTGCAGGTGGCGGTGCAGATGGCGGTGTTCTCCGCCGTACAGGTTGGCGTCGATGTGGCCAGAAGTGTGACACTGTCCCTCAGTCGGTGCCACCATGCCATCTCCTGACCTCCCCTTCAGTTTTTGGCCCTTCCCCACCTTTGATGGTGGCGCAGCTGTCTTGCCACAATCCCCTTTCGTTTTCCCTGACCCCTTGGTGGCAGGTGTTTTCGGCTTCTCCCTCCGGGATGTGGGCACCTTTTTTACCTTGGCAGGTGGCGGAATGTCTATGCCCTTGCTCCGTGGCACTCTGGCAGCCCTGATGGTTGGCGCACTCCATGACCCCGCAGTTGCTGGCACCACTGTGCCTGGGGATGTGGTGGCTGAGGTGCTGGGCTGGGACCTGGAAAGCCTAGCCCTAGGGGAAAGATAGTGGGGGGGGAGGTGTACGGAAGAGGTCAATATTAACCAGGAAACGTTTTTTAGACACACTGGGACGGGTAGATGGAGGGGGGTGGAAGTGGAGGTAGAGGTAGTGGTTGTAGGAGGTGTACGTCTGCTGAATTTGGGTGAAGGTGCATGGGTTGGAGGCTGATGTGAGGTGGATGGCTGTTGGGTGGGTGTGTGCCTGCGTTTGTGTACACTGGGAGGAGGGCTCACAGATACACTGGGAGAGGACACAGGGGATGTGTGAATGGTAGTGGGGGAGGTGAGTGCATGAGAGCGATGTGTGGTGATGGGCATGCTGGTGATGGAGGTAGTGGCTGAAGATGTAGTGCATGCAGGTGTGAGTGGAGACAAGACTGGAAGGGAGGAGGGAGACGTGGAGGAGGGGGACACAGTGGAGGCAGTGGATGTTGGTATGTGTGCATGGGTATGATGCTTGTGTGAGTGCCTGTGGGATGTGTGGTTCTTATGTTTGTCTGAGCCACCCTTGTGTGTTGAGGTGTGTGCATGCTGGTCTGATGGTGTGCTTGGGATAGGCTGAGGTACTGGGGATTGGGTCTGGGTGGAGGAAGCAGGAGGGGGAGGCTGGACACAGGGACAATGGCTGCCATCAGTGCTGAGGCCAGAGCCTGAAATGATCTCTGTTGGGCTGCCTGGCCAGAATGAATGCCCTCCAGGTATGCATTTGTTGATTGCAAATGCCTCTCAACACCCTGGATGGCATTCAGAATGGTAGACTGCCCAACAGTGAGGGATCTCAGGAGGTCAATAGCCTCCTCACTGAGGGCAGCAGGGCTGACTGGGGCAGGACCTGAGGTGCCTGGGGCGAAGGAGATGCCCACCCTCCTGGGTGAGCGGGCAAGGGACACACACTGAGGGGCTGCTGGGAGGGCGGTGCTGGTAGGAGGGGTGGCGGCTGTACCTGATGATGTGGGGGGCACAGAGGAGCCCGCCACCGCAAGGGAGCTCCCATCAGAGGAGGAGTCACTGTCACTGCTGTCTGCTCCTGTCCCCGCAGTGGAGCTCCCCTCGCCCTCCATCCCACTGTTGGCTTCAGACTCCGTTGTTTCGCCCTCCAGCGCCAAGTGGGATGCAGCTCCCTCCTACTCCGGTGCCAATGCTCCTCCTCCTGATGATGCTATTGCACACAAGAACAGGGAGACCACAAAAAGGGGGGGGGGAGACAGAAGAAAGACATGTTCAGTGCATGCAACACCACTACTGTTGGCGGACACAACAGACACAGCTGCCCTCTGCACTACGCCATGCACTTATAGTTCCTAGATTAATCACATGCCCATGGGGTACAAGGCCTAAGCCAGATTGCTGCACACATGGTAGTCACAGGAGCCTGACTAGGTGTAGAAGGCACTAACCACTAGTGGGGTTGGGGTGCCACAGAGCCTGCTTCACAAGGGACCTTCCCTACCAAGATCGCCCTGGCCTAGGGGAACCCACTGCACACCTCCCCCACCCAGACACCTCGTAATGCGCGCAGAGTCAGCTGAATGAGAATGTGCTCACCCCCTTGTGGTTGCTGTGATGCCCTCAAGCGCTCGTCCAACTCCGGATACACCACCGCAAGGATCCGGAACATCAGGGGGGTCATGGTGCGAAGGGCACCCCTCCCACGTTGGGAGGCCATCCCCAGCTGGACCCCTGCCGTCTTCTTGCTCCATCGGCGAAGGTCCTCCCATCTTTTCCGGCAGTGGGTGCTCTGTCTGTGGTGGACCCCCAGGGTCCGGACGTCCTTGGCACACCAAATAGCCTTGTTCTGGTGGGTGCTGACCTAGAGGAATAGTACAGGGGAAAAGGAAAATCTTTACCCGTCCGGACCGTCATACTCATTGGCCCACATTCCCACCCTTGCCCTGACGCACATACACTCACTGTCCGCACATGCAGGCCTCAGTCTCCCCCCGCATTTATCTTCCATCCATACCACTCCAAACAGGCATTGCCCATGCAGCATGCTCACAGTGTACTCACCTGTTTGTCTGGAGGACTGTACAGTTGTGTGTACTGGGGGAGGACCCCATCCACTAGTTTCTCCAACTCCTCCGAAGTGAAGGCAGGGGGCCTTTCCCCAGACATATGAGCCATTGTCGCTTCCAGACTGAGGTCACAGCAGCACTTGCAGTGTAGGTCCCCTCCTGTTGAAGGTCAGGTATCAAGTGAGTGAACAGACAGAAAATGGCGGTCATGTCCGCAGCGGTGCATACCGTCGCCTCCGGCGTACATCGTCATTGGCTCCTCGGACACATAGGGTCCAATGTTAACCAATGCAGGATTGCGCCCCGGTCTTTGACCGCCTACCGCGATGGTGTACATCGCCAGCACGGTTACCTCATATCCCCTTGTCCCACCTTACAGGTCAGGCAGCTGCCATTTCAGGGGGCCACATGACATTAATATTAACTGCGTCACACCAATGTAAGCCTTGAATACACACAGTAACAGGCACACTGCGGATTAATTAATGTGTGCAAATGCCATGTTGTGATACCTCAGTGTTGGCTGACTCTCTGCTCGCTGTTCTCGTCAATAGGGCACGTCTGCTGGGGCAGGTGATGAGATGGCGGCATCCTCCGGTGTACAGACCGCTGGTGGACCTGTTGAAAATGGAAGAGAGACACGTAATAGTCACCTACAGACTTGATTGTGCAACAATCCATGGACTGTGTGCCCAGTTGGAGCCAGACCTGATGTCAGCTATCCGCCGTCCCACAGGAATCCCCTCTCTAGTGCAGGTCCTGTCAGTACTCCATTTCCTGGCAAGTGGTTCCTTTCAAACTACAGTGGCCACTACAGTGGCCACATGTGTCCCAGCCAATGTTCTCTAACGTGTTGTCCAGAGTGTTGTCTGCCCTGCTGAAACACATGCGCAGCTACATCGTGTTCCCTCAGGTGGAGGATTTGCCCACAGTGAAAGGTGACTTCTATACCCTGGGACATATCCCCAACATCATAGGTGCCATTGATGGGACACATGTGGCCTTGGTACCCCCCCCGCAGGAGTGAACAGGTGTACAGAAACCGGAAGAGCTACCATTCTGTGAATGTGCAGATGGTGTGTTTGGCCGACCAGCACATCTACCATGTGAATGCCAAATTTCCTGGCTCAGTGCATGACGCTTACATTCTGAGGAATAGCAGCATCCCTTATGTGATGGGGCAACTCCAGAGGCACCGTGTGTGGCTAATAGGTGAGGACAAGGACCCTATACAGTGTGAGTAGTTGTCTGGGTATGGGGTTGTCCCTACGGTTTAGTGTGTGTCTAACAGTTGTCCTTCGATATTTGCAGGTGACTCTGGTTACCCCAACCTGTCATGGCTACTGATCCCAGGACAAGGGCAGAGGAACGCTACAATGAGGCACATGGGCGAACTAGGAGAGTGATTGAACGCATGTTCGGCCTCCTGAAGGCCAGGTTCCGGTGCCTCCATATGACAGGTGGTGCTCTCTACTACTCACCAAAGAAGGTGTGCCAGATCATCGTGGCCTGCTGTATGCTGCAAATCCTGGCTTTGCGACAGCAGGTGCCTTTTCTGCAGGAGGATGGTCTAGCTGGTGGTCTTGTGGCAGCTGTGGAGCCTGTGGACAGTGAAGAAGAGGAGGCAGAAGAAGAGGATATCGACAACAGAAACAACATAATCATGAAATACTTCCAGTGAGACACAGGTAAGAAGATGTCACTGCCTCCCACATCTCATACTATTGTTGGAGCTAGCATAAGTCTGTCATTTTCACTCAGTGTATGGACCTTTGTCACTTTGCCTTTCCATTTCACAGATGTGGGTCCCATTTTGTGCCCTCTGCTATATTTCCTCCAGCCCTACAGCTGTGTTACATCAGTATGTGAACAATTAAATTGACATTGCTACATTCCATGTTTATTGCAATTACACGTTTGTGAAAGTGCAGGCTGACTCCAGATTGTTTTGTGATTGAAGTGTGTTTATTTCTGTGCAAATAAGTGGAGGGGGTTATAAAATGGGCAGGGGTGATGGTGGAGGAATGTCCATGGTAGAGTCCAGCCTATTTGTTTCACAGGAAGGGAACCAGGGAACAGTGAAAGCAGATAAAGAGGAAAAGGAACAGCTATAGAAAATAAGCTGAAAGCACAAAAGAAGAGAAAAAAACAAAAGAAGAGAGAGAAGAGGAGGCAGCCAGCATAGGCCAGAGAAAAGGCAAAGAAGAGCCAGACAGAAATTCAGAGAGGAGACAAAGAACAAAGGGGGGGGGGACAACATCAAATAGGAAAAAACAAAAACCATAGCAAAGGATAGCCTACTTACCAGTCTTTTTGTCGCTCTTGTTCCCACATGCGCCTCCTGGGAGCCCTGAAACGAGAAGACGAGGAGAAGAATTAAAGAGACAGTCATCATACATATGGGGAAAATAGAACCACGTGAACCATACCTTTAACTGCAATAAAAAGTCACCATATCATTCGACCACTGACTACGTGTCCTCATTGCGCCGCCCTGCTACAGTTTCTTTCTCATCCTATTTGCTTTTTGTTTGTGGTCACTCTGCAAACCCTGATTACATTTTATAGGTATCAATTTGTCAAACTTGCAAAACTATTGTGCTTTCCTCTCTGATTGTCTATCAATTCTTAACCACTTTTAATGATGACCTAAACTCCACAATATCTTACATACCTAGTACTGCTTCCGTGTTCCTCCTAGATGATTTAAGTGGCATATCTTTTTCTCCAGTCTACATACATCCTCATAATCCCATTGAGTGCCCCACATTTTTCTGGACAGCTATTAGAGTTAAGAGAATTCTTGTAGTCTCACATGCTATATTTTACCTTTTAAGGTGCACAGTTTAGCCATGGCCAAGTGGGTTTCCTTGGTGTCCTGTTGGATCAGCAGTTGTATGGTCAACTCCTTTAGTAGTAAATTATTTTTCTTCTTTGCCTATTTACAGTTGCTCATCATTAACTTCAGGTCCGATAAAAGAGACATCTTTTCAATTGCAAGACACGTCTGGTGATTATGATGAAGCATTAACTTTTGTCATCATTGTCACTCACTGTAATTTGTGCACTTTCTTGGTTGTAGTGGCATGCATCATGTGTGAGTTGTTCTGATCAAACAATAGCTTTGTTGTCACAACCTTGTAATGATCAGTGTTATATTTCAGCATGAATTGGCCATGAATCGATGATCTGAGTCACTCAACATGCAATTTCATTGTGGCTAATCTTTTTCCATTGCCATTGTAGTAGCATGCTTTTTCTCAAGTTTATACAGAGCCTAGAATTGGTTCATTCCCTCTTCAATAGGAATTTCATAGAGCCATATTGATCAACCTGGAACTATTGTTTCTTTTGAACATATTTATTCCTTCGCTGAGATAGAGAAGGCAATAGCGAAGGCTTATTTACAGGAGAATTTGCAAAGTGTTTTAATTGTGACATCTTCATCACTTGTTCGTGCGTCTTTATTTTTTATAACCAAGAAAGATCAAGAACTCTGACCTGGTGCTGATTATAGATGCTTGAATCAAATTACGATTAGGATAGTAATCCCTTGTCTTTCATAATTGACATTTTAGAAACATTCCATGGAGCACGAATCATTAGTACTCTTTCTTTAGGAGGTGGTCAGCACTTTATGGATTGAATATTCTCTAATGTTTTGAATCAGTTTGTATTACTCCACTTGGATGCTACTCAAGTGTTTTAAAAGACCCTTGCTAAACATCATGAACATGTGAGTTTGGTAATATTAGGTCTACAGAAACATAATTTGTCCTCCAAACCTGAATGAGTTTGAAAAGGAAGATGTTGTGTACCTTGAGATTAGATTGAATGCTTCTTGCCTTTCCATGAATCAAAAGACGGTTGAAGCTATTTTGACATTTTCTTTACCTGCTAATGTCAAAGACAACCAACGTTTACTTGAATCTACAAATGCAGATAGCCAACTTATTAAGAATTTATATTACCAGTGCCATTACTTATGTTTTGAAAATGGAGAATATGAAGAAAGTTTTTTTTTTTACCAGAATAATCAAGATAAAGAGCTATCAATACACTCAAACAGATATTTACTCAAGCAGCAATTAAGTCATCCAACAATCTAAGGTTAATTGTGGAAATAGGGGCAGTTATGTTGCAAGGAAAAGATGAAGGTGGACAAGAGCATTCTGTTTTCTGTTTATCTCATGGTTTGTTAGAATATGAAAGGAAATACTCACTACTTCAACGAGAGTTCTTAACCATTTAAATGGCTTGTATTGAATGGAACAACTCTTGATGGGTACTAAAGAACCATTTAAAATGTAAAGTGATTATCAAACGTACAGTGTTTGCATAATCTGCAATGCCCGAACAGTGATTTAGCTAGATGGGTATATTTCTTTTCCTAAAATTATTTTGCTATGACTATAGTTCAAAGAATGTTCATGTCAGAATAGTTCAGTTTTTTCATAAACAACGTTTAGATGGCTGGAGAACAGATGGTGCAAAAGGAATTGGGAGACTGTAATCTAAATATGCCTTTAATTGGACAAAGTGAACTGTATTCCATCCTCCAAGCTATTTTTTTTTTCAGTTACAATTACAGTTGGGTGTTATAACAAAGTGCAGTGTGAAGTAGAACTCTATGATTACACAGAATGAAAATTTATAGTAACGTTATCCAGAAGGTTCTAACTCATTAGAAAAAGCATACAAACACTGAGAAAATGGAAGGGGCATCATACAAACACAAAAGCAAGCATATACACACACACCACTGTATAGTTTTAGATGTAAATTCGAGCAACATGGACAGCCAAATTTAATAGAGACATCTAGATTTTTATTCAGGTAGAGGAACTCCAGCCACCTTTATCCACACCTAAATTCATCAGCTTGCTACACAATTCAAAATAAAACATTGCACATCAGGATGCAAAAAAAGGCATGCAGTTGTATACCACAGCTAGGCAAGAGGGATAGCTGCATCAAAATACTGCAATTACACATGCAACATGCAGACTTTCAACTACAAACTAAAACACATCCTTAGCTAATGTCTACACATACACACTCAATGCGATTGTTTCAACTTTCCACTGAAACTGTAACCAGTCTTGTCATTTGATACACAATAGTTTGCCTTCCACTGAAACCTTAACTAGCCTGTCCTTCTTCCAAGAATGACCTCCATCAACAAATCCATAACCTTTTCCAATCTTCTCGGTTTTACATGGATAAAACAACTCAAACCTCAATTCCTTAACCACACCAGGGCCCATATTTATACTTTTTTAGAGCCGCGTTTTTCGTCATTTTTCACGCAAAAGCCGCTCAAACTTACAAAATACAACTGTATTTTGTAAGTTTGTGCCACTTTTGCAGTAAAAATCAGCGCAAATGCGGCGCTAAAAAAGTATAAATAAGGGCCCAGATTTCTTAATGATCACCCAAACCCCACACAATTATCTGTATACCTTACAACTTTCTTTTGTCATACCAATCCGTATACTTTTGACCTACATTTACCTTCTATTAAACCTTATCTACATCAACCTCTACTCCTTCATGATTCAACCATACAGAAAATATCTTTGTTCCCACTTTCCTACCTCTCATCGATCTGATCGGTGTACTTCCATTTATAGAGTGCAACGAAGTCAGATATGGCTGCAGGGACCCCTTCCTGCATGTAAACATTCATTCATGGCCTTTTGGTCTATCTATGTGTGATGTAGAATGCAGCACACATCGAAAAAGAAAAAACAAGGAGGAATAAAAGTATTTCTCCTAGTTGTGCCATGCTAAGGCCACCCCTGCCACCTTCTTGTAAATTTGGGGCAGCGTCAAAAGCAATGGGTGTTGCGGTGGAATGCCCACAGCAACACCCATTGCATGCTCCTCGGATGCAGAAAACTGCGTTGGAGGGGCCCATATTTACAAGGCGGCATTAAGCCACAAAAAGTGTCTAAGCGCCACCTTGTAAATGTGGCGTACTGCACAGCGCCACCAGTACGTCACAAAAAGTGACGCTCCAGTGGCACTAGGGCCTTGTAAATCTGGCCCTATACTTCTTATCTACTGGAATTTTGCCCTAATCCTTGAAATCAGTCATATATATTCATCTGCTCAAAGCACCATCTGCGAATTTGTATGATCTTTCAAACTTCATTTAAAAAAATAATTTCATCATTTAGATTTGATTCTCTCTTGTACTTTGATGACTTCTCTTTCTCTACCTTTTCTACATCCCTTCATCAAAGTAACTCTATTTGCAGTCTAAAAGTGAATGACCACATTTTCTCATGCTCAATTAAAAAAAGACAAAGGTTATTTTTTCCCTGCTAATTTGTCATGACAACCCTTCCTCCATCCATTCTTTTTCTCCCACCTAGTTATCTTTCCCCTCTTTGGCTCACAATTTTAGACCCATATTTATAAGAAAATTACGGAGTGTGATGCTGTGCCAAAATTGGCAGTGCTGCCTTGCAGGCATCCTTGGACCATTGTGCAAGGATGTCTGCGTTGAGGGGTTTCATTGTTTATGTGTGGAAAGGTGTCCCTTCCCGCACTTAAACAATCATGTCTGGCATTTTGCTCTTTCTATGCATGCTGCACAATGCAGCATGCACAGAAAAAGCAAAAAACAAGGAGGAATAAAAGTATTCCTCCTCATTGCGCCTTGCTAATGCCTCCCATAGGGGGGCATTAGATTTTGGCGCTGCCTCAGGTTTACGAGATCTCGTAAATCTGAGGCAGCATCAAAATGCAATGGGTGTTGCTGTGGCACACCCACAGCAACACCCATTGCACACCCCTTCCACACAAAGGGCTGCGGGTGAAGGGGCTGTATTTACAAGGTGGCGTTAAGCATAAAAAAAGTGGCTTAACACCACCTTGTAAATGCAGGGCATAGGGCCATCATAGTGTCACTAAAAGTGACCTTCTGGTGGCTTTCGGGGCTCTTAAATATGCCCCTTGGTCTTTTAAATGATTCTCTTGACTACACTGCTCCAATTGCTGCAGTCACTAAATCCTGTGGATCCCGTCTGTACAATATTTGAAAATGTATATTTATTATGTTTTTCTGCTTTGTAGTTGCTCTTGGAAGCCTTGATGCGCTCTTCTTTTAATTAATATTCCTCACTCGTTGTGGATCTCCCGAACCTCCTAACAGACTTGCTTCAACCTATCCAAAGTACCTGTATTCATAGGGGCATATTTACAAACCCCTTGCACCACATTAGTGTCATTTTTGTAATGCTAATGTTGCATTAGGTAGGTATTTCCTTCACACCATATTTACAAAGTGGGGCAATGCAAACTTTGTAAACCCTTGTGCCACATTATGTCTGCGCCAGGCATAATGTATGCGGGGGGCATTTCAGTGCTGGGAGGCCCTAAAAGGTGGCGCAGTGAAATCTACAAGATTTCACTGTGTAATTTGTTTGCATCATTTTTACCGCCTGCCTGTGGCAGTCAGTAAAATACTGCACCCATGTTAGTCTATGGGACACCCTTTACTTCGAAGGATTAGTGCCATAATTTGTGGCGCTAATCCTGCAAAGCACCACAATGGCATCAAATATTTTGACACTATTGTTCTAACGTGCGCCAAGAAACAGAAGTATTGTTTTTACTCATACCTTTGGTACCCTGTAGTAAAGGAGTTATTCTTGGGATATACCAGTAGGTATTTTTAATGATATGATCTGGATCCCGGATACTGTCCAGTTAGTACTTTTATTCTGAACTCCCAAGAGCCCTTGGTTGAGTCTGCCCCGGTGGATAGACAGCTGATGATGAAGCATGCCACTACTTAGTGGATGAGGCATCTATTCCAATTCTTGGAATAATACGGTTGGATGGTAGTACAAGAGGTCAGTTCAGAAAAAACCCTAGTTTGGAAGAAGGGTCCTGACACAGAATTAACTTCAATAATCTAGTTACTATTATGTGGTATACCTGCAATTCGCCTCCCCTTTCCTTGCAGTCAACCACTGATTCTGCTGATTCAAAAGCTGAGGATGCTCCTTCTCTCACCAGGTAGCCAAAGACTGGAACGACCTATCCCTGTACCTCAGGAATGCCGCATCACTCCAGGAATTCAGCAGAGGACTCAAGACATGGCTGTTTGAAAGAACAGAGCACCGTGAAGCAGCTAGCAACTCAAGTGCCTTGAGATCCTCACGGGTGATTTGTCGTGCTTTATAAATCCTGATTGATTGATTAGTATACATGGAGAACCAGGACTGGATGGCACCATGGATGTGTCAGTCGTTCGTTAGGCGGTAGCTTTGATAAATATTGCTGTACGAATTTGTAAAAAATCAGGTAGCGTTCATTAAAGGAAAAAGTTCCAAAAGATTGAATTTCTGACATTGACTTTGCAAATATTTATATGTCTACAAGGGTAGATAAGAAGCAAATGTACTTAGTTATTAATACGAAGAGACTATTATGGGTTGCATTGCACAGAGGGGACACTGGTAATTATATCATATAGAGCGCCAGTCAAGGCACTCTGCGGTAAACCGATGAATCAGAGCTTAGAAATATACTGTGCTGTTCAGAAATGTTTTGTGTTAAATTGGCCTCATCTGGGCTGTACTCTGCCAGCTAATGGATACTTCATCTGTACTTTCAGCTATAATGAACGCATCATCCACCTGAAATAGCCCTTGCTGCCTGGCTCGAGCTCAGTCCTGAGGCGGAAAGTTGGACAGAAAGGCAAAGGAGCTATTGACATGTTCCTGACAGGCTGGACTGCCAGCTAAAGTCTGCTCGGTATCCCCAGTGATCAGAGACACGAGGCGTGAATTATGGTCTATAAACGTTAGGAGGCATATTCTATATTAATGAAAACCTTCGCTTGGGGTGAAACGCTATGCTGTGGGTGATTTGTGAGGGACCCTCCAGGGTGGTAAGAGGTAGGGAGCACTGATACCGCGTCAGAGCCTTAATAAGTAAACTTACAAGGGGACGCAAGTAGGTCAATGAACTTTTGGACCGCGTTTGGAGACTTCCCAGCACAAAATATTTTCTTAGCATCGTCAATCAATAGATCAATAAACAATTAATAATGACAATCACAAATCAATAAATAATCTATAGGAATCAATAATTGAACACCCCATGACCTTTCAGTCATGAATAATCACACCGGTTTAGTTAGAGGTTAGGATATTTATTTCCCTATTTGTAACAATCTAATATCATGTTGGTTAATCTCAATAGCAATAAAACACATCAGAAGCACTATTATTTGATAATCAGAACACAACTTAATCAATGCATGGATTATACTCATTCAGAATTTAAGCACATCATTAATATAAATCAAATAGCAGAGTCTCATTAGTACATGAATCAACAAAGCAAGATCTCAGTCATTTGTCTATTTGCATAAGATATTAGTGAACACCTCAACTAACCTCGAATTAGCATTGGCATGTTGGGCTTCATGCAAAACATTTTAGTGAACACAAATTTTAAAAAACATCTATACTAAGGCCTCCATCAAAAATAGCAGTTGGTACCTAGAAAGAAAAGGCAAACAGACAATCACAATTTGCATCGGATAGTTACCAATCCAACAGATCAGCAAGCAGGTCAGTCTTCGTCCTCAGGACATCAGTTGATCAGCATCGGGCAAAGTTAGGAGGGGGCAAAGTCTTAAAATAGCGTAGCTAGGGAATATATTACTTCCCTCAGATAGAGGCGAAGATAATATCAGGCAAAAAGGGGGTAGAGGATGGTTTGGGTGACAGAACGTCTAAAAGGATTAGTGACTGAAAAGAGTGTCCTAAAGAGTATATTTGAGTATTTGAAGGAAGAAGCAGCAATGCTGATTTCTCCTTGTGCCATGCGGTTAAACCAAAACTGTCCAACTATTCCCAAATTCCCTATTGGATGAGCTCTGGTGCAGTCGTATCTCAGTCCAATGATTTGCAAACACCTTACTAGAACTTTCAACAATTCACAGTTCCCATGTCATGGATTGGTCCAGTTTATTGACGTCTTCAGCGGTTGGAATATCATGTAACAAATGTTGCAGTTCGCACTCCTGTTAGTGTCTTCATTGTCTTCTCCTAGGAGAGTTAACCTTGCACCTGTTACGAATTACACTGTTGCATTTGGCAAGAACATCGCCTTGAGTAAGCCGGTTCACACAAGAAAGAATTTACTACGGTTACAAACACATACCTTCTGGAAAAGTACAGCTTCATGTCCTTCAAGAAAGCAGCACATTCTACACGTAAGAAAATACAATTCAAATATAAGGCCAGGCAGCTAGGCCAAAGCCCTTGCTAAGTTAAAGCCTTTATTAAATGAAGCAAATTCTTAACACGTAACGGAACTTATGATATAATAATAATACAAATGTAAAACATATTGCATAACATTTCAGAGTTAATAAGCCTCTTCATTAGTCTTCGTATACATTGGTAACCACTCCCCGTGGGCACATTTCAAATGCATGTATTAATTTTCTACGTTAAACACATCTTCTATGCAGCTTCATCACACAATATATGCAAGCCTTCGTATTAATATTTCTTGTTAAAACACACACTTCAACAGCACCGTTCTCATTTACATTTCACTTTTCCTTTCGGAAGGAATGGAGTCTCTCGGAGAAAGGGGTTTTCTCTTTGATAAGAGGCGATGGCATTTGTTCATGTGTTAGTGTCTGACACATGCAATTATGCATGTAGAAGTGCTTCAGCATTGTTGCACACAGAAATTCACAAAAGAGTTTCCGAACAGACAATTACATTGTTGCTATATCTAGCAAATATTGTAGGTACTGTGCCCTCCACAACTTGGGATGGGCGTACCACAACCCCCTAGAGTACTGTGTTAAATGGAATCGTCCTGGTGACGCCAGGGCGAATATAACATAGGCCTTCAGTTCTTCTAACTCCTGTGGACCCCCAGTTAATAATTTCTGGAATCCGGGGACCCCCATTGAGTCACATTGGAAGCTGGGAACCCATGGCCTAAGCACTTTCTATAATTTGAATTTCTAAACAATATAAAAAAATACGAAAACAAGTAGGCGCCCAACAAATGCTCAAATATTCAAATAAATCAATCATGGATTTGTAAAGAGCAGGTAATCACCCATAGGGTTTTAAGGTGCTGAATGTAGGCGTGCTGCTCAGTCGAAGAACCTGGTCTTGAGGTCCTTCCTGAACTGCTTCAGTGATGCGGTCTGCCTGAGCTTGATGGGAAGTGTGTTCCATGTCCGGGCTGCTAGGTAGGAGAAGGATCTTCCTCCTGCTGTACTTTTACAGATCTTGGGGATGGCTGCAAAGGCAAGCTGGGAAGAACGGCGACGTATGTTGGGTACGTAGAAGGTGAGGCGGTAGTTGAGGTGTGCGGGTCCTATTTTGTGCAGGGCCTTGAAGGTGTGGAACAGGAATTTGTATGTGATGCGCTTGTTGACTGGGAGCCAGTGTAGGTCTCTGAGGTGGGATGAGATTCGGCTGTGGCGGGGATGTCCAGGATGAGTCTGGCTGCTGCATTCTGGACTCTTTGTAGTCTTGATTGAAGTTTCTTGCTAATGCCAGCATAGAGTGCGCTGCCATAGTCCAATTTGGTGGTGATGGGTGCTTGAGTGACTGTTTTCCTTGTGTCGGGGGAAACTATTTGAAAATCTTCCGCAGGAGATGGAGAGTGTGGAAGTTTGATGAGGAGACTGCGTTAACTTGGCAGGTCATCGATAGAGAGGAGTCCAGGATTATGCCCAGGTGGCGCGCATGGTAAGTGGGGGCAGGGGCCTTACCCAGAACGGTGAGCCACCAGGAGTCGTTACAGGCAGAAGGGGTGGAGCCGATCATGAGGATGTCTGTCTTGTCTGAGTTGAGCTTGAGGCAGCTGGCCTCCATCCAGGCAGTGACTGCTCACATCCTGTTGTGGAAATTCCTCTTGGCTTAAGCAAAGTCCTCGGACAGGGAGAGGATCAGTTGGGTGTTGTCGACATAGGAGACTGAAAAGCGTCGGACTGAGTGATGATCCTTGGGGCACTCCACAGCAAGTGTCTTTAGGTTCTGATGTGAACAGTGGTAGTCTGACCCTCTGTGTTCTTCTGGTGAGGAAGGACCTGATCCAGTTCAGGGCTTTGTCTCGGATGCCGCCATTGTGCAGTCTGTCGCAGAGGGTGGAGTGGGAGACGGTGTCAAATGCAGTGGAGAGGTCGAGGAGTGCGGCAGTGCCTCCACAGTCCAGTATGATGCGTGTGTCGTCGGTGGCTGCTAAGAGAGCGGTTTCGGTGCTGGGGTTGCTTCTGAATCCAGACTGGGAAGTGTCTAGGATACGGTGTGTCTCAAGAAACTCTGTGAGTTGCTGATTGATGGCTTTCTCCATTACCTTGGCTGGGAAAGGGAGCAGAGAGATGGGTCAGTAGTTCTTCAGCTCCCTAGGGTCGGCAGAGGGTTTCTTGAGTAGCGGGCTGATTTTGGTGTGTTTCCTGTCTGAGAGGAATGTGACAGTCTTGAAAGATAGGTTGGTTGTTCGGCAGAGCACCGGTGCTATGGTGGCACTGGTCAAGTTGAGGATGTGATGAGGGCATGAATCCGAGGGTGCTCCCGAGTGGATGGAGCTCATCAGTCTTTGGGTGTCTTCTATGGTGATGGGGGTCCAGAAGTTCAGAATCGGGTGGGGTGTTAGGTTCGTGGTGGTGAGCAGTGCTGGCGTGCTTTGGTTCCTGAAGCCTTTGTAGATGTCCTGGATCTTACAGTAAAAGAAGGTGGCAAGGTTGTTGAAGATGTCTTGGGAGTAAGGGATGAATGAGGTGTCTGCCCCAGGGTTCATGAACTCTTTGACGATGGTGGAGAGCTCATTGCTGTTGTGAGTGCTGGTGTTGAGGCGTGCTTGAAAGGAGGCTTTTTTGGCGGCTCTGATGTTCTGATGGTGCGTGGTGACTTTTTGTAGGCTGTGCGGTCTTCAATGGATTTGCTGAGCCTCAATTTACGTTCCAATCATCTGCAGCGCTTGTATTCCTGTAGGTCTGGTGTAAACTTCTTGGGTGTTTTGCTCTGTCGATTCCCTGTTGATTTCCTTAGGTGGCTACATTGTTGGTGCAGTTTGAGAGCCAGCGGTGCAGCTTCATTAGCGTCGGGTGGGAGGAAGTGGTTGAGAGCGTTGGTGAGCTGTGCTTCTGTGACTTTGCCCCAGCGTCTGTTAGGGGAATGGGGGGTGTGGTGGCCTGCAGTGTTCTTTGTGTAGGTAAAGTTGATGCATTGTGGTCAATTCAATGGTGTTCAGAGGTGTGGGAGATGGTGATGTTGTCCCTTGCTGGGAAAATGGGGCCGAGAATGTGTCTGGCTCTGTGGGTGGGGGATGTTGAAGAGTTGTTTGAGGCCGAGAGTTGTGAGGTTGTCCAGGACGTTTGAGGTGTTGGGGTTATCAAGGTTATCAAAGTGGAAATTGAGGTTACCGAGTAGGATGTAGCCGGAGGAGGTGCCATGTAGGGAGGTTTTTGGGTTGGTCTGGATCTGGAAATGTAGGTGCTTGTGCGTTAACTGAGACTGTGACTCGATGGTGGTAGTAAGGCAGAGGTTGTTCTGGTACATTATGGCAATGCCACCTCCAGGCCCGTTGGCGCTGTCCTTGTGGACAATTTTGTAGTTGTCCGGGATGGCCGTGGTGATGTCTGGGGCAGAGGTGGGGGTGATCCAAGTCCCCCTGAGGAAGGTGACATCCAGGGCTGTCGCGGAGGTCCCCAGCTTCTACTTTGTGCTTGACGAGGGAGCGTGTGTTGAGGAGTATGCACTTGAGGTGGCTGTCCGAGCTTGGTGCGGGATCGTGGGGTGGTACTTGGAAAGTGCTGGAGCAGGTGCAACAAGAAAAAGGTCCATGGGTGTTCCTGAGGTCGGCTTATTGGCAGGCTGATGATTTTCCCGGGTTTAGGGTACGTAGAGTGCTGGCGTTGAACCGGCGGAGGGAGTTAGAACCAGGGTCCTTGGCGCTGGGCCCAGTCCAGGCACGGTGCGGTGCTAGGTCCGTGATGGTGAGCAGTGCTGGTGGGCTTTGGCTCCTGAAGCTTCCTAGATGTCCTGGATCTTACAGTGAAAGTGCCAGCGGCACGCCCGCTGCACATGGCCGCCATTAAGAAGGGGAGGAAGGCAGGGGGTCCGGTCAGCGGGAGGGCAGGAAAACTGCTTCACAGGTGATGGGTGTGGGCCCGCAGGGGCAGCTGCGGCATGGGGAAAACGCAAGAGAGAGAAAAAGAGAAAGAGACTGAAAAGGCATCAGTAAAAAGGCAGGAGTAAAGAGAGGCAAAGATTAAATAAAGGAAGATACTTACTTTCAGATGGCCACTAGGCCACCAGGGATGAGGCGCAGGCAGGATCCTTGAGGTGGAGGTGGGCCTCAAACTGAGAGTCAGGCAGGCTCTCAGTTTGTCCCAAGCAGAGGCAGTAGCAGGAGGAGCTGCACTGGGGAGGGCAACAGACGCTGACCATGAGGTCAGACATCTTTTATTTAATCAAATATAGAAACAGTTTTACTTCTTCATTTTTATATACTTTATTAATTGTAATGTTTTAATTTTAATATTATTTAACTTGGTAACACAGTCTTGGACCCCATGAATAGGCCTCGCAGACTCCAACGGGTCCTTGGACCACAGGTTAAGGACCACTGCCATAGACGTTAGGAACATACTTGCTTTTTCACCTGTTTGTCCAGCGCTTTACAATGGTACAGGCACTGTAGGCCTCAGCTAAGGGGACTTAACACTGGTGACAAGGCAGGTGACTAATCTGCGTACCTCAGTGTTAAAAAAATGGTGACCGCATGGTTTTCCTTAATCTTGTTTGTGAGTAGTAGGAACACACATAGAACGACAGGTCCTCAGGAACCATCACCCTCAACAGATCCTCATGGTCAAACCACATCAGTTTCCATGATGTAGCGTTTATATTTATATAAAATAAATAATAATTATATTGATTTTTATGTTCCAGTACATATAGGATGAGTTAATTTGGTTATAATTGAAACAAGTTTAATATGATGTATAGAAGAGAGTTTAACAATGCAATTTATTTATGCCACATTTATATGAAACGCTTTATTTAACAAAATAGATACTGTCTATGTAATTTACTCACTCCTTTTCTTCCCCCTCCCATTACATTTCCCTCCTCATCTTCCCTGCCCACAAACTCTGCAAAGCAGTCAAGCTTAATGTTTTTTTTCCTACTGTTGTGAATAAAAAACATTCGTTGAATTTCTGTATTTCTAGCTTGTTGCAATTCAAGGCCCTTCCGCTGTAGTTCCATTGCTAGGCCTGGACTTAGGCCCTCATTACAACCTCGGCGGTGTTTTCTAAAGACCGTCGAGGCTGGGGGTGCCAGAATACCTCCATTTCTGGCAGTATGTCTGGCTCCCCATTATGACTTTTTCGCTGTGCCAGCGGACGGTAACAGTATTACCGTCCGCTGGCCTAGCGGAAAAGTCACATCAACATTGCTGCTGGGTTGTAATAGAGCTGGCGGCAATGCTGATGTGCAGCGGGTGCAGTAGCACCCGTTGAGCATTTCACTGCCTGAAATTCGGGCAGTGAAATGCGCGATGGGGCTATGCCTGGAGGCCCCTACACTGCCCATGCTAAGTGCATGGGCCCCCAGGGGCACCCCGAGTCCCCTCACTGCCAGCCTTTCCATGGCGGTGTCTACCGCCATGGACAGGCTGGCGGTAAGGGGAGTCAAAATCCCCAGGGCGGCGCTGCTTGCAGCACTGCCCTGGTGGATTGTGACCGCCGGGAACACCATGTCGGTATACCGCTGGTCCCGGCGGTTAAAATATGGTGACTAGTACCGCCAGCCTGTTGGCGGTGCTATCGCCACTATAGCCCTGGCGGCCACCGAACGCCAAAGTTATAATGAGGGCCTTAGTCTTTTGTGTGAAGCATCATTGTTAAATGTTTCGTATTTTCTTTGAAAATCTCTGGATGGCAGTAACCTAGAATATGCTGAATGCTTTCTTAAATTGGGATAGTACTGTAGGTAATGACGTTCATTATTCTGTATTGCTCTGCATCTGGAAGCCTTCATGGCATTGACGCTTTACCGATTATTTTAAAATTCTGTAATAAACCCTTGACTTTTTCATTGATCTAGGACTCTGCTGTTGAGGATGCCCTATTAATTAACTGTTTGCTAGTAGATGTTGTGGAGTTTGGGGAGTTGCCCTGAAATGCAAGATTAATCTGTGTGAGAGCCGCACTAGAGATTTCATGTTTTATACATTTTAGAGTACCTACATTTTGAAGTAAAGTAAAGTTCTGCCCCCACCATAATAATATAGAGCTTTTCCTAATAAAATCCCATAAATCACCATTGTATGATGTCACCAGCTAAGACCCAAGTGTTTAACTCAAGTGTTTGACTATCCATTCTGGTGATTATAACAGTCCCTCCGCCACCATACAACATGCATGACAAACATCATGGGATACATGTGGCACTTGCTTGCTATGACTCTCCAACACACTGAGGTCCCACCAACAAGGAGTGTTCTGCCCATACTGATTTTATTTGCCCCACATCCCCTTGCAGCATGAGGACTCTAGCACCCACAGAAGTGAAGGAGTACTGTGTTGCTGCTGAGCCACATGCCACTGCACCTGTTCAAACATGCCCCACAAGTAAGTAGCTGGTAATTATTCCTCAAGCCTGCCTACATTGTATGATAAGGCCCACTCACCTGTGTGATGCTATTAATTGTGTTTGACCAATGACTTTGTGTTTCACCACTGTGCATATTAGTTGCTCAATGTTCACCAGTAGCACATTATGGGCCTGATTACAACTTTGGAGGAGGTGTTAATCCGTCCCAAATGTGACGGATATATCACCAGCCGTATTACGAGTTCCATAGGATATAATGGACTCGTAATACGGCTGGTGGTATATCCGTCACATTTGGGAGGGATTAACACCTTCCTCCAAAGTTGTAATCAGGCCCTATATGTTTTTTTCAGTTTAGCTGCCTATTGGCTTTGACATGGCATTAGCCATTACATTCTGTATTCAGCTTAGCTGCCTATTGGCTTTGACATGACATTAGATATTACATTTGATATTTAGGTTAACTGCTTATTGGCTTTAACGTGGGGTGAGACATTCCAGTTGAGACATTGCAGATGAGCTGTGTTTTTCCAAGCTGTGTTTTTCCACAAGATGGACCAAGCTGTTTTCTTCACACCAGACCTTAGCTGATAAGAGGACGTAGATTTTGTGTTTACCTCACAATCCAGTCTGAGAGCGGGGGCTCGGGAGAATTGGCCACTGTCCAAGGTTCTTGGGCTCTCACACTGAGTTTGCTTTTAAGGATGACTCTGGGCTACAGAGAGGTAGATTAAATCTGCTTGACTTCAGACAGGAACTAGACGTCAGTTGCCTGCCTCCCGTTTGGGTAGAGAATCTCTTTCTCACAGTTGACTGGAGTCATCAACTTGCAGACCCCAGAAAGATGAAGCTGAGCTATAGGCCCAAAGGTGATGAATTTTGACTTTTATGCTTTGCTTTGATGTTATGCTATAATATATTCACCTATATTTGCTGTGTAAATTGCAACTGAGAAGTACTTTGATATATTTTGCTTTCATTGCTGTGACTACTTTTGAACGTGTGCTTCCAATCTACTAATTTCGTCTCTCAGGAACTTGTGGGTGGGGAATTAATAACAATAAATGTCTTCATTAAACTTAGAAGTGCATTCCAGAGAGGTTCTGTAAGCTCGGTTATGAGATAAGAGGGAAAGCAGAACATTTTGCCGTAGTCGTCAGTTTTCAGAATCGGGAAATTAGAGATTTCTAAGTGCACTATTTAAAAGTGTAATTGTTTTTTGTTGTTTAGAGAATTACAGAAACACGGCAGACCATGCTTGAAAATGCATGTGAAGTTAAACTGCCTGATGGTGCTGTGAGAAACATGTTTTCTTGCTGTGATAAAGCATATTTAGAATATGTGCCTTTTGAAAGCAATGATGTTCCTTTTGTTCTTGACAGAAGGGTTTGGATACTTTTATCTGCTTACAGAAAAATGTAGGAGAGATGTAGGCAGTTAGAACATGAAAATAAGAATTTACGTGAGCAAATCAGCCAGAACACACTAATGCAAGATAATGCTGAAATCTATGAAACTGCTGTTTTAGAAGAATCTGGCTTGTCCCATTCCAGTGATGAGGGGGTTAAGACAGCTGTGAGCCAGTTTGAGCCTCTGTGTGTGCCTAGCATGGAACAAAATACCCCTCAGTTTTTGGCAGTTGAAGTGCATTCCTTAACTGATAACACTGAGAACAGAGCTCAGAATGTTATTTACAGACCGCTTCTGCAAAGAAAAATGAATTACATGGCAGAGGTACCGTCGCAAAATGTGCAGTTACTGGCACAAGTAAAACAAAAGATTTTAGAGTTGCTTACTGTTTGCACTACACCGAGTTTCATTAGCTTGTTTGATTTTTGGAAACAGTATAGCCCTCATCTGAGTGAAATCTTAACACTTTGGTATAAAGTATCGAGGAAAAAATATAAGCAGCTGTGCACTTTTAATTTGGCAAATTAAATAATTCAGACTTTAGGTTTCTGCACAGTGCAAGAGGGAAACACTGATTTACATGTAAATCAGGAACAGGGGAAGAAAAGAGTGCCCCTGGAACTTTGGAGTATGGAAACTGAAATGTCAAGCATGCAGTGGGTGATGAATTCAACTAAATCTCACAGTTTAGGACAGGCACAGGAAGCTAGTATCATACACTGGATCTGGTACATGCAAGACAGGGCTAGAGTCACTGCAGCCCTACATGAACAGGTGTCACAAGCCCCTTTTCAGAATGTGGAGAGAGTGCAGGGAGTACCACAGGTAAAAGAGTCACCAGTGAAATTGAGTGCACCATTTGAATTTGTGTCCCCTGAGGATGAAAAGCATGTTTGTTTGACTAATGATACATTGACTGAAAAGTTGTTTTCTAGCACAGGAGAAGGAACAGCGTTGTACAATGTGTGTCAGACTTTAGAGCAAGAGCTGCTTGAGATGTGTCATTTTTACACTGATTCTTGGTTCAGTGCCAATGGTTTAGCCGTTTGGTTTTCCGCATGGCTTGTACCTAACTGGTTCAATTCCCTTGCAGATGTTAAAGAGAAAAATTCAGAGTCTGAAGTGTCCCCCAAGAATTCTGACTTAGTGGGGATGGCTCAGTGGGTGCACCAAAAATGTGGACAGCTGGGAGAAAAAGCCACTTACAGGTGGGCAAAGATTAGAGAGATGCACATTCACCTAGATTTGATAAAAACTGTGGTTGTGCCTATTTGTCAGCATGCACAACAGCAATCTGTTCCACAAACAGTAAAAGATCAGTTGGAGAGAGGAAAGTTACCAGGACAGATATGGCAAATTGATCAGGTTTTAGAGGGAGTGATTGCTGCAGATTACCAAGGAGAAATCAAAATTATGTTGATAACTAGAAAATAATCTGATTCATTCATACAAATTGGAGACAGAATGGCCCAACTTGTCAAACGTGCAGTGAATGGAGGTTTGGTAAAAAAGGAGTCTTCCCCAGCCCTTCTGACAGTGCAAGGAAAGGGAAGCGGTGGTGCAGCAGATAAAAACCTCAGTGCTGAGGTGTGGGTTGAAGCCCCAAGTGACCCTCCAAAACCTGCAGAAATCATAACAAAGGGCCCCAAAAACGTCCTGCTGATTATAAAACAGGGAAAGGAAGAGGAAGGGCACATTTCAGATGACAAATGTTATTTGCTATAAAATCCATACTTTTTTCTTCTGCAGATCCTACCACTTTTCGCCACTGACCATGAGTGTGCTGTGTGGTCTCCCTTCGGGTGTGTGCATGTGGGGTCGGGGAAGGGACCGAATCCCCAACCTGAACCTGATTGAATAAAGTACAAGCACCATGGATCCATTTTGCACAATTGGCGCCTTCAGTTCAAGTTCAACTTGTTTGATTACATTCTTCTACTGGAACTAAGCAACCTTAACAGTTAACTGTCTGTGTTTTTTTGTGTGGAACTCTGACTTTCACCAGCAAACCTTTCAGGTGGACCGTGCACCTTTACATGAGTAGAACTCATGCTACATCAAATTGCTATTGTAGAGACACTGTTCAATCAGTTATTATCCCAGTCAGAGTATATAAGTTTCAGTCTTTTCTGTGTAGATGTATCTGATGTGAAAGGTTAGGAGATCAATATGTTAATTCACTTGCATTGCTTTACAGTGGTTGGTTTTATCATTCAAATCTGATTTGCTGATAATGTTTTTTTTGTGTTGATGTTTTTTTTGGTTTGAAATAAGGTGTGAAACAAATATTCATTGGTCATAGGGTGGAATGTGATGCTATTAATTGTGTTTGACCAATGACTTTGTGTTTCACCACTGCGCATATTAGTTGCTCAATGTTCACCAGTAGCACTATATATGTTTTGTTCAGTTTAGCTGCCTATTGGCTTTGACATGGCATTAGCCATTACATTCTGTATTCAGCTTAGCTGCCTATTGGCTTTGACATTACATTAGATATTACATTTGATGTTTAGGTTAGCTGCCTATTGGCTTTAACATGGGGTTAGACATTGCAGTTGAGACATTGCAGATGACCTATGTTTTCCCAAGCTGTGTTTTTCCACAAGATGGGCCAAGCTGGTTTCTTCACACCAGACCTTACCTGATAAGAGCACGTAGATTTTGTGTTTACCTCGCAATCCAGTCTCCAAGGTTCTTGGGCTCTCACACTGAGTTTGCTTTTAAGGACGACTCTGGGCTACAGAGAGGTAGATTAAATCTGCTTGACTTCAGACAGGAACTAGACGTCAGTTGCCTGCCTCCCGTTTGGGTAGAGAATCTCTTTCTCGCAGTTCACCAGAGTCATCAACTTGCAGACCCCAGGAAGATGAAGCTGAGCTATAGGCCCTACGGTGATGAATTTTGACTTTTATGCTTTTATGCTTTGCTTTGATGTTATGCTAAATATAATCACCTATAGTTGCTGTGTACATTGCAACTGAGAAGTACTTTGATATATTTTGCTTTCATTGCTGTGACTACTTTTGAACGTGTGCTTCCAATCTACTAATTTCGTCTCTCAGGAACTTGTGGGTGGGGAATTAATAACAATAAATGTCTTCTTTAAACTCAGAAGTGCATTCCAGAGAGGTTCTGTAAGCTCGGTTATGAGATAAGAGGGAAAGCAGAACAACCTGACAACCTTATTGTGCCTTGTGAGTGCCTGTGTGTGCTGCACAATGTGTGTTATATACCTCACCACAGCAGGATCTTCGTTCGTTCATTCCCTACCCCGAACTGACTGAAAAGAAATGAACACCATGCAGTGAAATAAAATACAGCAAATGTTAAATTGCCATTCGTAATGATACAAGTGACGTCATATATGGCATCTTGATGGAAAATTTAGGCAGCATGCCTGGAGAACTATCTTTCTGTCACCAAGCAGACAGCCCCACCCACTACATGCTTAATTTTGCTGCACCTTGCTGGACAGGAAGCCCACACACCGTCTTGTGATGCAGCACAGACAGAACTAAATACAAGTTTGAGACGCAGTAAAATCCCTGTTAGGCAGGCAAACCAAGATGCACAATAACTGATGGATGCTTTCTAATCTTATATCTGCATGTGGGATACTCATGTGCTGTCAGAGAAACAGACATCCCACATGGATGCATCACTGGCAACAACAGACAATTACACAATTGGAACGCCAAGAAACATGGAAAATATGTGATATTATACCAGTGTATATGTAATCCAATCCGAAAGGATTGCAGTACAAACTACGTGAAAAACTTAAGTTCTATAAACAAAATCTTAGCTCAGAATTTCAGCTCTCAGTACTGGAAACATTCTACATGCACCTGTATATAATTAAAAAGATAAAATTAGTTCAACGTTTGCAGTGACTACCACTTCTCACACTGCAAGCACATACACTCATAAACTCATTCTAAATGTACTGCCAAACCCTCATCAAAATTTAAACTGAATGGAATTACTTTGCCAAAATCAATTATATCTCTTGATTCCACCCTACGGAGTTGTAAGGTTATGTTCCTTTCTTTTATATTTGTGAGTATCCTATCCAACCCTATGAACGGTACTTTTCGGTTGTCCCTAGAATGATGTTCTTTAAAATCTCCAACTAATATGTTTCCCATTGAATGAGTACTTACTGTGTTTTTTTTTTTTCAATTTATTTATGGCAAGCTTTGTTTCCACAAATGTGAGAAAAAAAACTTCGGAGCGCCCCTGTATGGATACTCGATCTGCAATATATTGTATATTGTGACTAATTCTCCACCATTGTGGTTGGAACTCTTCATTGAGAGATGTGGCCATTCAGATGTATCTAGTGAGATTGTTATCTGATGTATTTATTAAACATGGAGATTTGTACGTTGAAGAAATAGCAGAACATGAAGTTCTACTGCACTCTTTTCAGAATAATGAATAGTTCTAAAATGGCGCTCGATTATTGATGATCTGAAGTCCCCTTTTGCCGGTATTGTTCATCCTTTATGTTTGAGCACTTTGCATGCTCTATTTGTGGCTGAGCAAAGGCGCCATTTTTTCATTCACGATCAAGGTGATTCTCTTGCTGAAAGCTGACAGATTTTGTGGTACCCATAAACTACACCAGGTTCCACCAACTACTGGTGTGCACAAGACTTTCTTCCTATTACTGTGTGAAGGAGAGATCGCAGCGAGTTTCTCTCCCATACATGTGCAATTTAGCAAGTGGCCAGAAAAACTTTGGAAAAAGGTTGAGTGAATACTTCTACCTATACGTATATTTCTATTTACTCACGTTTTTATGATATTCTGTTCCATTATATTTTTGACACAATACTTTGTAGTCTACATACAAAGCATGTAAACTAAGGGCCATATTTATACTTTTTTACGCAAAACTGCGCCAATGCAGTTTTGCGTCAAACATGTTACCGCCGGCTAAACCATTTCTTTGCGCCGTTCGGGCGTCAAATTTATACTTTGACGCACGTCGGTGCAAACCACAGGTGTTAGTCATTGTTTTTTACTCAAACCAATGCATCACGTCATAAAGAAAAATTGCGTTAATGCGGCGAAAATGACTGTGAGGCGGTTTACGACGTCGTAAACCGGAAAAGCTCAATTTTTGACGCAATTGCATCAAAAAGTGGCGCAAACACAGCAAAATGTGCTAAGGAGAGCCAAACTTGATCCCAGATGCTTGCACAGACCCCAGGAAGATGACAACAGACAAGGAACCAGCCAAGAGGACCCACACAAGACCCAGGAAAGGGAGAAGATGAAAAGAAATTGTCGCTTCAGTGCAGAGGAGCAGGAAATTGTGGTGAAAGAAGTGACGGAACACCAGCACTAACTGTTTGTCACCTCAAAGTTGCCAATTAGTAGGAGAGAGGCAATATGGCAACAAATTGTTGACAAGATCAACAGTGTGGCAGAAGTACGGAGAACAGTCATCAAGTGCAAGAAACGCTGGCATGACTGCAAGCGCAGGGCCAAGGAAAAGATGGCCAGGAACAGGAAGGCAGCACAGCAGACTGGAGGTGGGAGTCCTGCACCGCAGGAGGCCCTGGACCACATGGAGGAGACGTGGCAGCCATCATCCCTGAGGAGATCATCACAGGGATTCAAAGACAGGACAGCGCAGACTATCAGGAGACAACCCACATGCAGGGTAAGTCGCATGGGGAATTAAAAAACACAAATGTCAACTGCAAGCAGGGGGGGGACATACCTACTACACAATGCATGTAAGTCATGGTATTCAGGGAGTGATATGAGTAAAGGGGCACAGTACGGGGGCATGGCCCATTCAGAGGAAACCTGGGGCACAGTACTACACTACACCAACAACCTTTGCATGGGGGTATGCTGCCATGACAAGGATGTTGGAAAGGTAAAGCCAGGCCAAGAGGGTAGGGTACAATGTTAAACTGGCCTGCTGTCACACGTCAGCCAGTATTCTCCCTACATGAACTAGGGCCCAATTAACAGGCCATATCTGCAAGTGGAATTTAACATTGACAACAGTTGCCACTACCACCTCTGCTGTGTGTGCAGGTCAAGTAGCTAATGGCAATAACGTCCCCATGGATCAAACACACCCAAATTAGAGGGTTCAGGATGACAACGTTATCAATCCCCTGAAATCAATACAAATGTTTCAGTCCTGTCAAATGTGATTGTCCATAGTTGCTACAAACATCAGCCATTGTCATAAACATTATGAGGTACACAGCACTAATGTCATACCCATGCTGCATATGTCAGGGTCCACCCTATGCCTGGGTCACAATAGCTCCAATGACACCATGCAACATCCCAAATGCCATACTGCTCAGACAACAGTATTGAGGGGGAGGACATATGTAACTGGCTAGTGAAATACACCCGCACAGTCAGAGTAGGAACTGGAACACTGCTAGGACCATCAGTGCAATCCAATGTAGCACATATTTGCCAACATCAGCAGTACACACTACCAATGTTGACACCTGTATCGTGCCATGCCAATGCAATACATAGTATATTCTATGTCTCAGCAACATATAGGTGGATGTGAAATATCTGAGACTAGGTCAGTTCCAGATTGTTAAGTGTGGTGCAAGTGCCATCAGAACACCCACAGCCAGTGAAAGGCCTCACCATGAGAATGGAAGAAGACGGAGGGTTGAGTAGGAAAAGGAGGTGGCACTTCACAAATAGGCCAGAACCAACACCTAGAGGACGTGATGCTGACAAGTCCCCAAACTGACCACAATACATGTGACATGCAGGTGGGGCATAGGCCTGGAAGACTGCTATTATGAAAGACAGGAACAATGAACAGGAACCAAGATCACAATGTACAACTAAAAGGAAGGCAGGCACGTCACATTACAAATCCCTCAACACAGACACACTAATTGTACCATATCTCATCGCAGAGGACAATGGCTCTCCTGCGGATATGCCTGTCCTGGACTACCCTGATGACATGGATGACGAGCCGACAAACATCAGCTAGCAAATCCTCCAAGATGTCCTTGGAACTCTCCAGACCCAACCTTCAGTCACAAGGAGGAGCACAGAAGTAGAAGCCATTGTAGTAGGCTGGTCTGGCTTGTAGTGGGTACCAGAGGTACTTACACCTTGTGCCAGGTCCAGTTATCCCTTATTAGTGTAGAAGAGGTGTTTCTAGCAGCTACGGCTGATAGAAGGTAGCTATGGCAAAGCAGCTTAGGCTGAACTAGGAGACATGTAAAGCTCCTACTATACCACTGGTGTCATATGCACAATATCATGAGAAAACACAATACACAGATATACTAAAAATAAAGGTACTTTATTTTTATGGCAATATGCCAAAAGTATCTCAGTGAGTACCCTCAGTATGAGGATGAGAAATATACACAAGATATATGTACACAAACCAAAATTATGCAGGTTATAGCAAGAAAAGTAATGCAAGCAGAGTAAAGTTACAATAGATTGCAATAGGAGCACATAGGTATAGGGGCAACACAAACAATATACTCCAAAAGTGGAATGCGAACCACGAATGGACCCCAAACCTATGTGAGTTTGTAGAGGGTCGCTGGGACTGTAAGAAAACAGTGAGGGTTAGAAAAATAGCCCACCCCAAGACCCTGTAAGGTAGGTGTAAAGTGCACCTATAACCCCCCGAGAGCACAGAAGTCGTGATAGGGGGATTCTGCAAGGAAAACCAACACCAGCAATGCAACAACAGTGGATTTCCAGACCTGAGTACCTGTAAGACAAGGGGACCAAGTCCAAGAGTCACGACAGTGTCGAGAGTGGGCAGGAGTCCAGGAAATGCCAGCTGAGGGTGCAAGAAAGCTGCCACTGGATGGAAGAAGCTTGGTGTTTTGCAAGAACGAAGAGGACTAGGAACTTCCCCTTTGGAGGATGGATGTCCCACATCGTGAAGAAGCTTGCAGAAAGACTGCAAACAAGCCTTGCTAGCTGCAAGGTTTGCGGTTAGGGTTTTTGGATGCTGCTGTGGCCCAGGAGGGACCAGGATGTCGCCACTTGGATGAGGAGACAGAGGGGGTGCCCAGCAAGTCAGGGAGCCCTCACATAAGCAGGCAGCACCCTCAGAAGTAACTGAAGAGGCACTTAGAAGAAAAGTGAACTGGAGTCCACCCGAAGTCACAAAAGGGAGTCCCACGATGCCGGAGGACAACTCAGAAGGTTGTGCACTGCAGGTTAGAGTGTCGGGGACCCAGGCTTGGCTGTGCACAAAGGAAATCCTGGAAGAGTGCACAGGAGCCGGAGCAGCTGCAAATCACGCAGTACCCAGCAATGCAGTATAGCGTGGGGAGGCAAGGACTTACCTCCACCAAACTTGGACTGGAGAGTCACTGGACTGTGGGAGTCACTTGGACAGAGTTGCTGAGTTCCAGGGACCACGCTTGTCGTGCTGAGAGGGGACCCAGAGGACCGGTGATGCAGTCTTTTGTTGCCTGCGGTTGCAGGGGGAAGATTCAGTCGACCCACGGGAGATTTCTTCAGAGCTCCTGGTGAAGAGAGGAGGCAGGCTACCCCCAGAGCATGCACCACCTGGAAACAGTCGAGAAGGCCGCAGGATCAGCGTTACAAGGTCGCAGTAGTCGTCTTTGCTACTTTGTTGCAGTTTTGCAGGCTTCCAGCGCGGTCAGCAGTCGATTCCTTGGCAGAAGGTGAAGAGAGAGATGCAGAGGAACTCTGATGAGCTCTTGCATTCGTTATCTAAGGAATTCCCCAAGCAGAGACCCTAAATAGCCAGAAAAGGAGGTTTGGCTACCTAGGAGAGAGGATACGCTAGCAACACCTGAAGGAGCCTATCAGAAGGAGTCTCTGACGTCACCTGCTGGCACTGGCCCCTCAGAGCAGTCCAGTGTGCCAGCAGCACCTCTGTTTCCAAGATGGCAGAGGTCTGGAGCACACTGGAGGAGCTCTGGGCACCTCCCAGTGGAGGTGCAGGTCGGGGGAGTGTTCACTCCCCTTTCCTTTGTCCAGTTTCGTGCCAGAGCAGGGCTGAGGGATCCCTGAACCGGTGCAGACTGGCTTATGCAGAGATGGGCACCATCTGTGCCCATCAAAGCATTTCCAGAGGCTGGAGGAGGCTACTCCTCCCCAGCCCTGACACCTTTTTCCAAAGGGAGAGGGTGTAACACACTCTCTCTGAGGAAGTCCTTTGTTCTGCCTTCCTGGGCCAGGCCTGGCTGGACCCCAGGAGGGCAGAAACCTGTCTGATGGGTTGGCATCAGCAGCAGCTGCAGTGAAACCCCGGGAAAGGTAGTTTGGCAGTACCCGGGTCTGAGCTAGAGACTCGGGGGATCATGGAATTGTCTCCCCAATGCGGTGACAATTCCATGATCCTAGACATGTTACATGGCCATGTTCGGAGTTACCATTGTGACGCTATACATATGTCGTGACATATGTATAGTGCACGCGTGTAATGGTGTCCCCGCACTCACAAAGTCCGGGGAATTTGCCCTGAACAATGTGGGAGCACCTTGGCTAGTGCCAGGGTGCCCACACACTAAGTAACTTAGCACCCAACCTTTACCAGGTAAAGGTTAGACATATAGGTGACTTATAAGTTACTTAAGTGCAGTGGTAAATGGCTGTGAAATAACGTGGACGTTATTTCACTCAGGCTGCACTGGCAGGCCTGTGTAAGAATTGACAGATCTCCCTATGGGTGGCACAAGGAATGCTGCAGCCCATAGGGATCTCCTGGAACCCCACTACCCTGGGTACCTCAGTACCATATACTAGGGAATTATAAGGGTGTTCCAGTATGCCAATGTAAATTGGTGAAATTGGTCACTAGCCTGTTAGTGACAATTTGGAAAGAAATGAGAGAGCATAACCACTGAGGTTCTGAATAGCAGAGCCTCAGTGAGACAGTTAGTCATAACACAGGTAACACATACAGGGCACACTTATGAGCACTGGGGCCCTGGCTGGCAGGGTCCCAGTGACACATACAACTAAAACAGCATATATACAGTGAAATATGGGGGTAACATGCCAGGCCAGATGGTACTTTCCTACAGAGGAGGTGCAGGTGGTGGTGTGACAGGTCCTGGAGCAGTGGAGGTTGACGGTCCAGCAAAGGTGCCTGCTAAGGTTGGTGCCACCTGGGTGGTAGTGGTGGTGCTGGTGGCTGTGGTGGACACCAAACGGCCCCCATGGGCAAATGCCCTCCACACTCCAGAGGCTCTTTCATGTGGATAACGCCTTGCCATGTTGCGGAACCCAGACCCCACATCCAGAATGTGGCGGTAACGCATCGCCCTGCACTGAAACACCTGAATCTGGATGGGATTCATATTGGCAGCTGTTAAAACAAATATAAAACCAAACATTAGGTACTTCATTATGTGATATGGCTCCAGAAGTAAATCAGACAATACATCTAATGGACCAGAAACAGGCCATATCATCATACAGATCACTGATTGTCCCTGAGAAAGTACATGCCAATGCAGCCTACACATGTTCTATCAAACAGCACAGTAATACTCTAAAAGATGGGTAACAACTTAAATGACCTATGCATCATTGTTCAGCCATTTGCCACATAAAAAAATGCTGCAAGTCCTCCACCAGTGACAGGCCAACTAATGACTATCTTCTGGATGGCAATCAAGGGCCACAAGAGCTGCGAGTTGTAAATGGATTTGCCAGGATATAATGCAGTTGCTAATCATGAGTGGGTATCCTAGGTTTCGACAAGTGACTTACAGATTTGCATGTCTGTGTACTAAACTTGGATCATCTGTCCTAGGTACACTTTTCACAACCCTACGCCTGTGCCTGAGGGGGGGGTGCAAAAGCAACAAATACTTTAAAACATCAAGGACACCCAGGAAGCTGTGGACAGCTGTACATGGGTTTGGGCAGTCCACCACAGGTAAGAAGGATGTCCAATTAGGATACACCCAAACCTTGGACAATCCCATCCACATTTATGTTTGGAAATGCTGACAATGTTCATCATTTCCTACCAGTAACACATGACTTACAACAAGCAGATAGATGCAAGCACACATCTGGCCATGAGCTGCATGCACACCTAGGCCATTGTACTCAAGGTGTTCATACACGTAGCACAACATGTGGAGCTACATGCTGCTAGGAAGACAAACATACAGTCAAACATGTTCATTAGTGAATAGGGAAGCTGAAGTCTGTGGGTAAGACTTTGGCAACCCTATTCTGTGAGGATCAGGGTCTGCCTTGCTGACTAAATCACAAATATGGTCCTCTGCTACATTTTCTGAATTTAAGTTTTATCCACCAAAGTCACCATATTCACATGGCCGTGCCTACAGGACTGCCCCACAATCCCATATCATGACTATACGCTAATGATTGCCCAACTCAAAGATGGGGAAAAAAAATGATACTCCACTCAAGGAACATATCCGATCATTCACCAGCACATCACACCTTGCTATGTATCCAACACACAGGAGTCAATCACACAACAGCAGCATACACGAAACAGAACAGAAATATCAACACTTACTGGAGATGTCTGGGTCCGCAAATCGAGCCATCTCTCCGATAGTGTAGGGGGCAGGTCCACCTGTAAAGCATGGAAGGGAGAAATGTGCTCAATGTCTGTGCACTGTACATCACTTCCAAATACAAATACTATGTGTAAGATTAAATCAGAAAGTCAAGCCTCTCAGATATGATGATACTGCATCCGAAATACCACTGCAAACATGTACAGACTCAGGCACTCCAGTGAGTGATACACACATATCTGCACACATGCAGTGGCCCTAACTATCATGTGGTGGCAAACATGCTCCATCATTTGTTTGCAGACTCATTCATGGAGTGTTTCCTCTCATCATGTATAACCTTGAGAGACATGCAAAGCCACTTTCCTGGAGGACTGCAATACCAGTCACCCAGCTATTGTGACTAAGACCAATGTAAAACACACAGGTACAATGTACAGAGGGCCAGGGATAGTTGTTACCCCTCAATTTATAGCATTTGCTTCATTTTATGTGCCACAGCTATGATAAGTTGCACCAAAAATTTAGATATGAACCTGTGTGCATTACTTTTGGCATCCATCCCTAATTTAATTGTGGCACAACAAAGTCCAAATATCAGTCTTAGATGTTACCTGAGGTTAGCTATAACTTGATACGTATATGTCAGAATCCAGTTCAGAGATGAATCCGAAAAAATTGAGGGACACATTATTTTTGGAAAATATCTGGTTTTAAAGCATGTCTTTCCTGGTACACTCAGAGACCATGCATAAAACATATGTTAGAGCCACATTTACATCATTTATTGACGTGGAGGCAGCACTAATTTACAGGCTCCTGTTGTGTTTTGTAAGTTAGTGCAGCTGTTGCGTCAACAAATTACAGTAATGTGTAGGAATTATTGTATAACTCACGGCAACTGTATGTTTATCTTGCATTCCACATGTCCAAAAACATTGCCTGCAACATATGAACAAATCTGCTACTGTCACTACAGAGCATTTAAATGCGCACAGTACTCTGAATTGCCACCAATCACAATCCCCAGGTGGTCCAGCAGGTCTTGCTCCCTGGCAACCAGGTCAGCTCAACAGTGTTTCAGCTGGAGGTCGTTGCGCGGTGTGTTGTAGATTCTCTTGAGCTGGTACAGGACCTTTGCCCACCGGAGCCTCCTTGCCTCTCTGTGATACCCCTTTATCACATACCCACCTGCTTCTATCATTAAAGGTAGGAAGTGGCACACCAGCCAAACAAATCCCCCCAGCTCCTCCTCTCCCATCCTGCCAAGACGAGGCCTACCCAACATGCTTGCAAAAAAAAAAAAAAAGGATAAAGGGGTACAGAGGAGAATGAAGGGAAAGTAGAAGAGGGAAATGACAAAAATTAACAGAAAACAGCCCAACTATCCCCAAACTAACACTACCCACAACAGACTCCCAACAGTACAAAGACAAATGTATACACCAGAAATGACAAAAAAATACACTTACACAGGATACCACAGACACTTAGGAAACACAAAAAGACAATTTAAAGACCACACAGGAGACAAGATCACAAAATGCACAGAGAGACAAGTCAAAACACAGCCACACAGTCAGGAAATATCACAGACTGCAAAGTGAAAGTGAAAGTATACCCACTGTACCAATTCTGTAAACAGGATATCCTATTACATCACTTCCTGCCTCAAATGCGGGGCGTTCTTATTCTTATGCGTGAAAATATTATAACGCTTACAGGTGGTGCGTCATTTTTTTTTTACGCACATGCTTAGAAATTACCCTGCATCAATATTTTCTAATATTTTTCATACTTAACCAATTTCATGGGGTACAGTGTGGGAATTACCGCTCAGGGCCAATGGATGTATCATGGCAATGAGCGTCATTTTCTGATGCATATGCGTCTTTTTTTACACGTATGCGTCAAAATTTCTGTCTTTGACTGGGTTTGGGTCATTTCTCATTTGTAATAGTACATAACAGGTGTGACAATACAGAGATAGGCTGATTGCACCTTCATTTTGCATTTCGGTGTATAGGCACATGTGACAGATCATACTACTGCAGAACATTATTCTCTAGTTGTTGTATCGGATTTGCACTCTTCAGTGGCGCAGTAGATGGCCAAACGTGTGGAATACAAATAGGTATTACCCAGTTTGGGCATGTTTTACGTCAATGGAGGATAGCAAGGCTACGCAACTCAATACAGTAACTCAATACCTATGTGTCAATGTGTGTGAATTGGCTCTTACTAATGTAGTTGTCCCAGTGTGTGAACATCACAAAACGCGTTTTCCCAAATCTGCTTGTATGCATGTGGAGTCAATGTGTCCAACCATCAGATGCTATTCAGTGTGGAAATGAGAAAAGAAATGTGTTTGTCATACACGTAGCAACAAATGCTGTGTGAACTTCCTAGGTTTTTTGGGATACAAGTATCACCAATGACAAGCCATGCACAGGATAGATAGAAGACAGTTGATCATGTCAATGTTCCAAGACTAAACCATCACATGTCATGGAATGTTGGATACTACTTCCTAGGCACTTGTTTGTATACTACCCATGAGTCAGGCATTGGATAATGCTATATGGGTACGGTGTTTGTGACACCGAGTCCCAAATACAATCCACAAATGTCATGTCACGCCACAGTTGGATTCATATAAATGAGACATGTTTCTCCTGTGGCAGTGGAGGACCAGCAGACCAAGCAGCATTTGTGCACATATTTAATTGCACAAAGGTGTCCTGTTCAACTGTGTGGGGCCATGTGTAGCCTGAGTCATTATTGGGGTCCATGTTGTCACAGTTACGTGCAGGTCTAGTCATGACTATGTGAAGCCATTTCCTGCATTTACAAAGTATCCTTCACAGCTGAATTGAAGGAAAGCTGAAGAGGAATTGAGAACACACAGGTGGATAGTCCAGCTATGTCACTGCAGACGTGTTATGAGACTGACAACAGGGCAACCTTGGTGTGCTGGCAAAGTTAATGGATCAGGAATTTTACACCGGCAGGTTTACTCACAACATTTGTACACAGGGTGACCTCTAAAATTCCCACTGCAGCCGGGAACCTCAGTGCCTCTGTGCTGAATAATCTCACAGCTATTCACCACGCAAACCCCATCAATATGGTGGGGGCAATGTTTATCAGCGTGTGGATTGACAGGGTACGAACATGTGTTGACATTTCATGCACATTATCTGACGTTGTTTGTTGTGCTGGAGGCACCATACCCAATCCATGCATACAGCCACGGTACACTCACTATTTGTCACTCATGCATACATGAAACCCAGACATGGGATGGGCCATGATTAGGCTATTTGAAGACAAGTTCCACCCCATGATACGATAAGTAAACTGATTACACTATACAATGTATTTGAGTATTCATTGTAGACCTACCTGATCCCAGGAGGAAAGTGAGGGCTTGGAAAGCAAATATGAGACAATTGTAGCCACAGGGAACCTTTATGGTAACGCAAAGACAGGAAACAGTCAGGCTAACAGGATGCAGGGTCAATCAGGAACAAACATTTAACAAGACAAATACACAGTGAGCAGACTGAGAATGGTCAAAGCTGGAACAACACTGTGGAAAATGAAAACTGTGTTTGTCCTGTGTGTTGGAACGTAACACAATAACCCAAGGCCTGTGTTACACAAGTGATTTATACGGCAATGCATAACAGTGTTATACATATAATGGCAGTTTCTATGCTCTTCCAGGCAGCTGCAAGGGCAGTGCATGTTCAAATGGCTGGTCTGCATGGAGGTGCTCACAGGTGTGTGCAGCTTCAGTCTCTCACAAGTCCTGTAGGTGAGAATCAAGTTCAAAGGGCCAACAGTACCTTTCACATGGGAAGCAATGTACAGGTGATTACAGGTCCTACAGACTACAAGGCAGTGCATTATTCAACTAGAAGTCCGTGCAGACAGAAGAACAATGGCTGTGGCATGCCATACTAAAGAGGGAAGCACACTGGATTCAGAATGTGAGTCTGGGTGTGTGTAGATGAGGGATTATCTGGGTACACATATTCCATTTCCAGGGCACTCTGAAGAAGGGTGGGGTGAGACAGGGAACATGGCAGTGGCAGGACTTAAGACCTGGGCTGGCATGTCCAGGGGATGTCTTGTGAGCAATGCTAGTCATACCTGGGGCCTCGTGCTATCCATTTGCTGCTTATATGGAATTCTTGTCACATATACTCCTTGCAAAGATAGCTGATGTAACTCTTACTGCTGTCAAGGGTCTGGTCATACCTTCTTGTTACCAATGCAATAGCACATCCACTGCCTCATGTATGAGGCATTTTTTTACCTTATTGAATAATGGTGTCTTAGTTGTGTCCCATATGCTGCAATGAACCATGTTGCCAACATGTATGTTTTAAATAGCTGTGCTCCTCTGATATTGCCCTTCAAATGTGAAATGGACAGGATATATGTCATTTACAGTGTGTGTGAAGTTGGGTGTACATTCATACCCATCAAATATGATGTGGATTTTTCTGTATCCTAATCTGTATTTCTTCAATGCTCCATGAGGCTACACTCTGATTCTGATTTTTAGGGATACGGTTATGCTAAAATGATTACTCAGACCATGATATAGTAAATAGAATAAGTGTTTATTGACATATGGTAAGACAGTGGTGATGGATGAGTAGAGTTAAAAGAAATTTTTGACAAAATGTTGTCTCCCACACAATCCTGCAGCTATGTTTGGATGGTCCCCCTCATGTTGATGGACAGCATCCTCCTCTTCCTCCTCTTCAGGCATTTGTGGGCCAGGTTCATATAGGGGAATGTTGCTTCTTACACATTTGTTGTGCAGGATGGCACAGGTCAAAATGATTTTGCACACCATTTCAGGTGAGTATGGGAGGCTGCCTCCGGTGATGTCGAGGCACCTGAATCTTGACTTCAGGATGCTAAAGGTCCTCTCGACTATGGTGCATGTCCTCCGATGTGCCTCATTATAGGCACGCTCTGATGCTGTGAATGGGTTTTCAAATGGGGTCATGATCCAAGGCTGGATCCCATACCCCTGATCAGCTGAAAGAGAAAATGAGTGAGACAATGTTGATGTTGCTTGCACCATGATTATCACTTTGCATGGCAGTTGTTCTCTTGTGTTGTCTGTGACTAATCTGTGTTTGTGTTATTGTGTGGAATCCTAGGCTTCTAGGATGTAACATCAGCAGTGGGTTGTTTCTGTATCTGAACAGGTGTTTGGCTGATTGACCGGATGTCAGCAGTATTTTTGTAGACTTGCAGTACATTGTGTATTCCCTTGCATTATGACATGTGAAAGAGGTGTCCATGTGTCTTAACTGGTGGTGACATGATACTTCCATGCACAGAATCAATTCCACAGTGGTGGTAACACGGTTGCATCTATATACCCTGGACCTCCCATCCAATTTCACATATACAATAGAATTAATTAAACATCAATGAGACCCTTAGATTTGGCTAGGTGACAATGTACAACACATCTCCATATGTTGTCAGCACTGACGTGTTGACAATTGACTATGCACACATTTCCCATGTGTGACAAATTCTCTGCAAACCTATTTCTCTGCCCTTGCCAAGTGGACTCCGGTTCTAATGTGTACCTATATTACTGAACATGTTCTAGTTCAGCTGGCTAACTTGGTTGTAAGGTTGTCATTTTGAGTGTCAAAAGGTCTGTATGCCTGTACTTCTGTTGTGTGTGTGTGAAATTGTCTCAATCGGTATGTGTAGGAATATGCACTTTCAATATTGTCACATCAATATGTGTTCTTAGCACAGTCCACTTGCTTATTGGTAGTGGGCAATGTGAGAGCAGGGGTGATGTGAGATATTGGTAGAGCCTCAATGATTCCATGTCACCTTGATTGTAGTCATCATCATGCTATGTGTGTCATGGTGTTTGACCTGCAGCAAAACACATTACACACCCCTTACACAGTACATGTTGTTTGGAAGGGTGTTTGATTGAGTGTTATTGATGTGATATTGAAAGATTAATCTTCCAAGTTGTACTGCCAGTTGAGGCCATGTCATTGTCATTGTGTTGTTTTAAATTGTTCCATTGTGTCTGTGGAGTGGCATCTGTTGTTATTTGGGGCCAGATGTATCAAATGATTTTGCACTCGCAAACTGCAAAATCGGCCGTTTCCGAGTGCAAAATCGTGGTCTGCAATGCATCAAAGGCATTCGCAGACCACAAAATGAAAATTGCAAAAATTGTGATTTTCTGCGTTGCGACCTGGATTTTGCGAATCGCAATTTGCGATTCGCAAAATCCAGGTCGCAAGGCAATTCTGCAAAAAATAGCAAATTGCGATTTTTCGCAGAATGGTATTCTGCACATGCAAAATACCATTGTCTGCAACGAGGTGGTAACCTGGTGCAAAATTTAAAAATGCAGTAAAACTGCATTTTAAAATTTAATATGTAAAGCACACATGCCCTTTTGGCATGTGTGTACTTTACATGGACAAAAAAAAAAATTTGGGGCGCAGGAGAGGGGGCCTTAGGCGCCCAGCACCCTGGCCTTTTGCATTTACCAAATTGCGATTTCTATTTCAGAAATCGCAATTTAGGAAATGCAAAAAATGTGCAGCTATGGGCCAACAGGCCCATAGCTGCAAATGGGGCCAGTATCGCAATTTGCGATTCAGTAATTGCATTTGCGATTTTTAAGAAATCACAATTACCGAATTGCAAATGTGATACATGGCCCTTTGCGAGTCGGTAATTGCGATTTCTTAAAAATCGCAATTACCGAATCACAATGGGCCAGATTCATACATCTGGCCCTTGGTTCTGTCATTTGTCCATAGGTGTGTATCCAAATGGGTCAGGATATCACACATGCCTAGCAGTGTCACAACCTCAGTGTCTTCCTGACCACGTGTCAATGTAGTGGTGTACGTGTAGTGTGTCCTACAGGGTTGCTGTGCTGTGTGTATATAAGTAGGTTTCTGTACTTACCAACAAGTAGGCCATTTCCATATTGTCCATCCTGGAAGTGTTGTTTGATGGTGCAGTGGCGGAAGATGAATGAATCATGTACACTGGATACTTTGCCACGATGTTGGTGATCAATTCCCAGTGATCGACAATGGCCTGCACATTGATGCAGTGTGTGTGCTTCCTGTTGCGGTATACATGTCCGGTTGCAGCAGGTGGCACAAGGCGTACATATGTGCAGGCAATGGCACCAAGCACATATGGAAAGCCGTTGATTTGGTAGAAGCCCTGTTTGATCTCCTGCTGCTTCTGCTGAGTGTTGGGGAAGCTGATGTGGCGGGGTGTGAGGGGGATGATGGCATCCAGTATCTTGGGAAGGAAGGCAGGGAATGAGGGCTGTGGGATCCCGGCAACTAGGGCACCAGTGGTTTGAAAGGAGCCACTTACCAACATGTGGAGTACAGCTAGCAGCTTGGTTTCTGGTGGAATGGTGTTGGGTATCTGCAAATTGGGTGCCAACTGTGGCTCAATGTTGCGCAGCAGCTGCTGAATGGCTTGCCAATTGAGCCTCTACCTATGGATGATGTCTTGTTGCCGGAGTCCCAGAAGGATTGTCTTGGTGCGGAATATCCTCTCCTGCCTTCTGCGTTGTCTTTGGGGTCCCTGCTGGTGTTGTAGTAGCTGCTGGTGTTGGTCCTGTGCTCTGCGTCTGCATGCATACTGGATGAATATCACCTCCATTTCTTCCTTTTGGAGCTCTGCTGTTGCTTCTGTGTGTTTTCCTTAAGTACTGGTGTGTTTGCCCCATTGTATATGCCTGCCCTGACCCAGGCGTTATTTTTTCAAGCAAATCGGGCTGTGCTTCATTTTCTGACTCCGCATCCCAGCCGTGTGGGATTTTTGCACATTAGAATAAATATGGCGCACGGTTGTTTAAGTCATTTTTTGGACGGGAACGCCTAGCTTGCATGTCATTACCGCAAGGTGGTTTCCTGCATCCAGAAAATAATGCACACTGCGGAAGTTTGGCGTTCGCAGGCTCGGGCGTCAAAGTTTAAATATAGGGCAAGGTTTGCGCCGAATGTGCGTCAAAGTTTTTGACGCACATTCGGCGCAAACAGAGCATAAATATGCCCCTAAATATTTTTGTTGGCAATATTTTTGACACAATATCCATGTATCACAAAGGGCTTGTTATGGATATTATGCTATACAAGCATGTAAATACCAACCCCGATGCAACCACGAGCATGAGTGGGGCGGAAACACTCAGCATTAAGTGTAATTGCAAACTGAGACCTAATCCCACACCACTACGGAAATACAGAGACTTTTTAGTATACCAAGAGTGTATAGTTGCCCTGCTGAAAAAAAGAAGAGGTTGTCTGCAGTTCAAGTTTGTTTTAATTAAATTATATTTTGATAACGGCGCTTTAAGATGAATGTTATGTCCACGACCATAGGTGAGTGTGTCAGAGGTCATGACATGAACCCATCAGGTTCTGTACTGACTGGAATAGTCCAGGTGACACTAAAACGAATATATGCAAAGGAACTGCACGTGCCATAGACAGTGCTGTCGGAATCGACCTACTGGCTCATATACCTGTTTGTGCAGTGATGTACAGAGGCGCAGAGTTAATTGGGCCCTTGGCACGAGGCCTGAAAGCATACTTCCATCTGTGTTGCCAAAGAGAAAGTGTGGCCCACGTATACGAGTTAAATTAATCGACTCCGCACAATATTTAAGGGGAAAAAAACAATTTCAAACTCCTGTTTGAGAAATGTAACCACAATTGCCAATTTATTAACACGTCTAATTTTGTGGTTAAAACACAGCTACAAGGGCTTACAGCATTTATGTTAGTCAACATTTTTTAAAGTACATGCTTTAACTTATATTATGTAAACATATATATAATTTGGTAAATGAGTGTAGACAGAATGAATTCCTGACTTATAGTTTCCCCTGCATTCTCTTATTGTTCTTAAAAGTTCCACAAATGGTTCTTAAAAGCGGTGACATATGGGCTTGATTTCATAAATGAGTTTGTATCACTTATCCCAAAATACCTTTACAGTTAGTGGTACATATCCCCAGTTCTTAAGAGGCCAAGGAATTCGCTACTTGTGTACCATTGAGAGCCCCAAGGTCAGCAATAACATATCACACGTGAGACCTCACACCATCAATTAAAAAAATAAAGTCAATTGCATCGATTGGGGAGGGAAATTAGTGCAGGCATGCCTTTTCAGACGTGGTCCACTGTCTGATTTTTTTTTAAAGTATTTGCACCTGTGGGAGTGCAATAACACGTCTTATATTTGAAGAAAAGATTTTGTGTTTCTGTAATAAGGATATTTGAAAAATAATCACAGTAACACATACAATGGATGAATAATTGGCAATTGATGTAACAATACTCAACTAAGGGACAAGCATGAAACTGCGTTAAATGCAGTCACTACAGTGAACTAGTCGACACATCACAACAAATAACATCAAATACAAATTCGTGGCCTAAACAATTTGACCAGACTGGCTAAATTGTGATAGTGCCTTGGAGAGGTTATGGTCTGTGATGAATATAGGTGAAACCCAAAGGGAGACCCGGTGTGAACTGTCTGCAACCAGTATATTCAAGTTGGTCCATTCATTCCATCAAACAGTATTCCTAGGTATTACTAATGATTTCAAAATGCTGAGGTCCGACATAAATATTTGTGATTCGCCTATATAAATAATAATATGAAAATATATGCCTAAAATAGAACACAAATATGTATATTAGCATTGCAAATGGTAACAAATGCTACTTTATATAAAAAAAGATTAAAGTAAAATTCTAGTTAGGTGAAATGTTCAGTTACAAGGTAACAATTTAAAACTCTAAAAAAGCACAGAAATTCACCAGTTATAGTTACGTTATCTCAAGTAACTAACTTGTGCCCTTGTCATTCACTGCTAATTACCAAACATATTACATCTCTCATGACATTTTCTATGACATCAGTGATAACATCACTGCAACATTTGCAATAAAATTATTGATGAGAAAACTATGCATGGTGGGGGTGCGAGTTATAGTTATCTTAGGGCACAAGCTATTATTACTTGTGATAACAGTAGCTATAAGTGGTGATTTTCTGTGGTTTTTAGAATTTAAAACAATATGTTGTCACTGAACATTTCACCTAACTATATCAGTACTTTATACTTACGTGTTTTCAGTGAATATATCGATGTTTATATATATGTATATATATATTTTTTTTTCACTGAAAAAACAAAGGTTACAGGGACATTATAGTTCAGTTCTAATACAAAACCATAGAAATTCAGCTATTATAGTTAAAATTATAACTCATGCCCTAGGATAACTTGAGACCCTGCCTTTGTCATAGTTGGACTCTCGCTCCTAGGCAACGCTGCTGGTTTAGGAATGACCTCACCTTTGTTTGTAGACGACTAGGCCAATTCTACAACAAGTCGCAGCTGTCAGCCCAACCCTCCAGGCTCACAAGCAATACCTTGCCAAAAACACAAACAGTAAAAGGCGATTTTTGGCGGCCTTTACACATGGGCTCTAGAGTGCGACATCTCAGGGGAGTGATGGTGGGACAGAGATTACTCTTTTCTCACATGAACAACAAGTCTCAGTCACACACAGGCAATTAGAGAGGTGCAGGAAACTTTTTAATAGATTTATTAAAAAGAATGCAATCTACGATAAAATATGAGCTGCAATGGGTAGGATAATGCACAATGCAAGAAGCATAATTGTGAAAATTAGAGTTGTGAATACAAAGACCCCCACCATCTTGCAATAAACACAAGATCTAAAATAGGCCCTAATACCCTAGCATGGAGAACATAGGGGGTCATTACTACATTGGCGGTATAAGGCGCTTACCGCCGTGCAGAAGACCGCCAATACACTGCTGCGGCTGCGGTAGACCGCCACAGCTATTATGACACACATCACGGAATCCGCCGAAATTCAGACACCCACACAATACCGCCACACCAAAGGTCAGCGAGAAACTGGAGGAAACACATCCTCCACCTCCACGCCAACAGAAGCACGCCCATGCCATTACGACCCACGAATCCACGCGGCGGTCTTTCAACCGCAGTATTCCATTGGCGGTACACACCGCCGCGCTCAAAATACACACACATCTCCAAAACACCGCCACATTGGACAATTTGAAATACACACTCCTGACACACATACACACACCACTCCCACACACCCAATACTATATAAAACACACACCCACATCACCCACAAACCCCTACTACCAAAAATTCAGAGAGAAGTCCAGAGAGACAGCACAGAACAGACAACCCCATCACACAGAGGCACACAACACCATCATCCACGCAACATCCAAGCACAAAACACCACATACCACTACACTCACCACACTCATCAACACATACACCACCCCACACATCACATAAACCACCCCATGTCATGCCAAAGACACCCCTGCTTCTCCGAGGAGGAGCTCAGGGTCATGGTGGAGGAAATCATCTGGGTAGAGCCACAGCTATTTGGCTCACAGGTACAGCACACATCCATAGCCAGGAAGATGGAGCTATGGCAAGGAATAGTGGACAGGGTCAACGCTGTGGGACAGCACCCAAGAAATAGGGAGGACATCAGGAAGAGGTGGAACGACCTACGGGGGAAGGTGCATTCCACGGTATCCAGGCACCACATCGCGGTACAGCGGACTGGCGGCGGACCCCCACCTCCTCCCCCACAACTAACAACATGGGAGGAGCAAGTCTTGTCCATCTTGCATCCTGAGGGCCTCGGAGGAGTCGTTGGAGGAACGGACACTGGTAAGTCTAATCTTAACCATCATACCCCCCACCCTACCTGCATGATATCACACACCCCCACCATCACACCCTCCCCTATCTCCCCAAATCCTCACCTATCTACCCATGACACCAACCACCCATCCCAACCCCAAGACCTGCATGACATAACTAAGCATGGACACCCATCACCAAAGCATGCCCACTGCACAGACCCAAAACACCCCACAACCATCAGCACACAAGCCCCCACATAGGAATGCCTGCACTGGGGTTCACGAACACCCAACCATTGCACTCCATGAAACACACACATGCAATAATCATGTACTTATACCCCCACAGGAACCCGAAGGAACGTCACCACACCAGAGGGTCCAGACAACACCACTCCACCCCCAGAAGAGGCCCACAGTGACGACAGCAGCTCTGCCCCACTGGATCTTGATGACCAGGCCGGACCATCGTGGGCCTCAGGACAGTCGGTTCCCCTTGCCCAGCCACAGCCCAACACCGAGCTTACACCCTCTGGTAACACCAGCACAGCACCCACCCAGCGGGCCCAAACCTCCCTACCCAGGACAGGTCAATCAGCTGTGTGTCCACCACTACAGGGCACCCCGGCGAACCCACCACCCCAACAACAACAGGGACCTAGCGGCAGTGGTAGTGGGCACACGGTCAAAGGGACGGAGGCACAGGAACACAGGGGAACTGGGAGGGCTGCTGTGTGACAGAGGGAGGACAGGCCAAGGGAACCAACTCTCAACGAGGCCCTCTCCTCCATCATGGGAGCATACCACCACTCCCAGGAGACGATGGCCACGGTCCTGGATAAGTTGCAGGAGACCCTGCGTCTGCAGGAGGAACAATATTTCAGGGGGTTCAGGGAGGAGCTCAGGACCATCGGCTCTGCCCTGGGCACCATCGTAGGGGTGCTGACGGACATTCAAAAGACCTTGAGGGACACCGTGGCACTCCAAGTGGCCCCTGACAATAGCCAGGACGATGAAATGCCCACCACCTCCGCCGGCGCTAGTGGACAGGATGCCCCGCCACAAGACCAACACACCAGCACCCCATCCCCTGCAGACGGACAACCACCACTCAAGCGGGCCCTGAGATCCAGGAACAGGACAGAGCAAGATGGCAAGACCCCCGCCAGGAAATAAGACCACCCTGATTGTCCCCCCACTGTCCCACTTTGTTACCCTGTCCAAATCGGAACTGACCTAGCTCCACTTCCAATGCCCAGATGTGCAATAAACCTGTGAGACTAATAGACTGGACTCTGCCATGGACATTCCTCCACCATCACCCATCACCAGTTTACAACCCCCCATCATTTTTTGAGCACTTAAATAAACACCCTTGAAACACTAAAAACAAATGGAGTCAGTCTATGATTTGTAAATCTGTATTATCAATTACAGTTTCATAATGAGTTACCCATTGGAAGGCTAACATACCTATATCACACATCACAAGCCCTTCAAGGATGCAAACAGTTGACACGTAGGTTACCACATTTGTGAAACTGAAATGGAAGGGGACAACTCAGTTAACAAATAGTGAGTGAAATGTCGGTACAGGATAGAGGTAGATGTGTGAAAGTTAATGTAATGGTAAAAATGAAAATGTTCTCACCTGTGTCTCACTGGAAATATTGCTGTATGACTGACTCCATGTTGTCGTTTTCGTCTTCCTCAGCTTCATCCTCATCACTGTCCACAGGCTCCACAGGCTCCACAGCTGCCACAACACCGTCATCTGGATCATCCTCCTGCAGAAAAGGCACCTGGCGTCGCAATGCCAAGTTATGGAGCATGGAGCAGGCGATGATGATGTCGCACACCTTCTTCGGTGAGTAGAATAGGGACCCATCTGTCATATGGAGGCACCGGAACCTGGCCTTAAGGAGGCCAAAGGTGCGTTCGATAACCCTCCTAGTCCTCCCATGGGCCTCATTGTAGCGTTCCTCTGCCCTGGTCCTGGGATTCCTCACTGGGGTCAATAGCCAGGAAAGGTTGGGGTAACCGAGTCCCCCAATAGCCATACACGGTGCCTCTGAAGTTCACCCATCATATCAGGGATGCTGCTATTCCGCAGGATGTAGGCGTCATGCACTGAGCCGGGGAACATAGCATTTACCTGCGAGATGTACTGGTCTGCCAAACAGACCATCTGTACATTCATGGAATGATAACTCTTCCTGGTCCTGTACACCTGTTCCGTCCTGCGGGGGGACCAGAGCTACATGGGTCTCATCAATGGCACCTATGACGTTGGGGATATGTCCAAGAGCATAGAAGTCACCTTTCACTGTAGGCAAATCCTCCACCTGAGGGAATATGATGTATCTCCTTACGTGTTTCAGCAGGGCAGACAACATTCTGGACAACACATTGGAAAACATAGGCTGGGACATCCCTGATGCCATGGTCACTGTTGTTTGAAATGACCCACTTGCAAGGAAATGGAGCACTGACAGCACCTGCACGTCAGGGGGAATTCCAGTCGGATGGCGGATTGGTGACATCAGGTCTGGCTCCAACTGGGTACATAGTTCCTGGATTGTAGCACGATCAAACCGGTAGGTCACGATTAAATGTCTCTCTTCCATTGTCAAAAGGTCCACCAGCGGTCAGTACACCGGAGGATTACGCCATCTTCTCATATGTCCCAGCTGACGGTGTCTAAGAAGGACAACAGCGAATAACCAGTCACTATTCCTCCAGGTATGTACCCGCAGTTACACACAAGACTACAGGAGACACAAAACCCTTCCTGTATGTGTGTTGAGTGTAGGCCTCAGTATGTGTGACGCAGTTGAAAATGAATCCATGTGGGCCCCTGAAATGGCGGCTGCCTGACCTCTAAACTGGAACAATGGGATTGTGGGGTAACAGCGCTCGCGTTTCACACCGTCGCGGTAGGCGGTCGTAGACCGCGGCGCAATGCTGCATTGGTTAACATTGGACCCTCTGGGTCCCAGGAGCCAATGAACAGGTGCGCTGGCGGTGATGATGCGCCCCGCCGCGGACGTCACCACCATTTTCTATCTGTTCAATCACTAGATACCTGACCTTCGACAGGAGATGACCTACACTGCTAGTGCTGCTGTGACCTCGGTCTGGAAGCGACGATGGCTGCTGCGTCTGGGGAAGGGGCCCCTGCCTTCACTGCACAAGAGTTGGAGAAACTTGTGGATAGGGTCCTTCCCCAGTACATGCTACTCTACGGTCCTCCAGACCAACAGGTTAGTACACAGGGAGCACGTTGTAGGGGCTAGGCCTGGGTGGACAGGGCTGGGTGGAAGAGGGAAGGGGGCAGAAGTCATACTACAGTAAAGCATGGGAATAAGTGGGCCACATGGTCAGAGTAGGGAGGGGGCCACTCACATTGATGGTGCAGTTGGTAAGGACTGTTCCTCTTTCCTTGTGCATGTCATGTAGGTCAGCGCCCACCAGAAGAGGGACATTTGGCGTGCCATCGCCAAGGAGGTCCGGACCCTGGGGGCCCACCAGAGACGGGGCACCCACTGCCGTAAGAGATGGGAGGACATTCGCCGCTGCAGCAAGAAGACGGCAGAGGCTCAGCTGGGGATGGCCTCCCAACGTGGGAGGGGTGCCCATTGTACCATGACCCCCCTGATGTTCTGGATCCTGGCGGTGGCCTACCCGGAGTTGGATGGGCGCTTAAGGACATCACAGCAGACACAAGGGGGGGAGTACACTCTCATTCTGCGGACTTTGAGTGCAGTGGAGGTGTCTGGGTGGGGGAGGTGGGCTCTGGGTGTCCCTAGGCCAGGGTGAGTTGGGTAGGCAAGGCCCCTCCGTAATGTAGGCCATGTGGCACTCTACCCCACCTCAGTAAATTATCAAGTTGAGGTATAGTTGCCCCTGTGGCATCCATGTGTGCAGATTTCAACCAATGCCATGTAGGCCATATCCCAGAAATTGCATGTGCAGAGGGCAGGAGCGCGGCGTTGTGCATGGGGCTGCTGCGTCTGTCTTGTCCGCCAACGGTAGCGGTATGCCATGCACTAAAACTCTCTTTGTTCTGTCTCCCCCCCTTTTCCTGCTCTCCCTGTCCTTTTGTACATCAGCATCAACAGGCGGAGGTACAGTGGCACCGGAGCACGAGGGAGCTGCATCCCACATGGCCATGGAGGGCCACACCACAGACTCTGAATATACCAGTGGGATGGAGGGCGAGTGGAGCTTCACGTCGGCCACCGGATCACCAACCAGCGACACAGACTCGTCTGCCGATGTGAGCACCCCTGTGGTGGCGGCACCATCTGTGCGCCCCACTTCTACAGGTACTGCCGCCACCCCCCCTACCAGCACTGCCCTACCAGCAGCCCCTCAGCGTTCGCTCCGTGCCCGCTCACCCAGGAGGGTGGGCATCACCTTCGCCCCCAGGCACCTCAGGCCCTGCCCCAGTCACCCCTGCTGCCCTCAGTGAGGAGGCCATTGACCTCCTCAGGTCACTCACTGTTGGGCAGTCTACCATTGTGAATGCCATCCAGGGTGTAGAAAGTGCGTTGCAACACGGTAATGCATTCCTGGAGGGCATTCATTCTGCTCAGGCTGTCCTTCAGCGAACCCTGCAATCTCTGGCCTCAGCACTGATGGCAGCAATTGTCCCTGTGTCCAGCCTCCCCCCTCCAACTTCCTCCAACCCAGAACCAATCCCCTGTACCCCAGCCCATCCCAAGCACACCCACAGACCAGCATGCACACAAGTCAACACACAAAAGTAGCTCAGGGAAACATAGGCACCACACATCCCACAGGCACTCACACAAGCATCACACCCATACAGACACAGCAACATCCACTGTCTAAACTGTGTCCCCCTCCTCCTCTTCTCCCTCCTCCCTCCTCCCTCCCAGTCTTGTCTACACACACACCTGCATGCACCACATCTACAGGCACTAGGACTTGCACCAGGACACCCAGCACCACACGCCGCTCACCTGCACTCACCACCTCCACTGCCATTTACATGCCCCCTGTGTCCTCTCCCAGTGTGTCTGTGACGCCCCCTCCCAAAGTACCCAAACGCCGGCAATCACTCACCCAACATCCATCCACCTCACGACAGCCTCCAGTACCTGCATATGCACCCAAAACAGCTAAAGTGACACCTCCTGCAACCACCTCCTCTTCCTCCACTCCCAGACCCCGTCCAGCTACCCATCCCAGTGTTTGTCAGAAACTGTCCCTCTGTCAAATTGACCTTTTTGCCCCCCACCCCTCCAATTCATCAGTCCCGTCGTGGCGCCTCAGCCAAAAAGCCACCAGTACCAGTGGTGCGTGTTCCAGGTTTTTGGAGTGCACGTCCACCAGGGCACACAGTAGGACCCGGAGCCAAGGCACTGGCAGCCCATGCCCTGTAAAGGCTCCGAAATTGGAGAGTGGACAACGGGACCGTGTCAAGACTCCTGGTGGGACAACAATTGAAATGGGATCGAAGGCGATTGGTGAGTCAGCTGTAACTCCAAAAAAGGTGGGGAAGGTCCAGAGGAAGTCTGCCCAGCCTGTTGTGAGTGTCATGGCGGAGAAGTGCGCCATCATTTCCGGCGGTCCAGACACAACCGCCAGCACCGTCGTCACTGGTCCAGAGCCCACCGCCAGAGTCAGTGGTCAGGAGGGCCCAAGTATCGTAACGGGTCCAGAGCCCACCACCAGAGTCAGTGCCCAGGAGGGCCCAAGTATCGTCACAGGTCCAGAGCCCACCGCCAGAGTCAGTGCCCAGGAGGGCCCAAGTATCGTCACTGGTCCAGAGACCACCGCACAAGACACAGCCGAGGAGGGCCCAAGTATCGTCCCAGGTCCAGAGACCACCGCACAAGACACAGCCCAGGAGGGCCCAAGTATCGTCACTGGTCCTAAGACCACCGCACAAGACACAGCCCGGGAGGGCCCAAGTATCGTCACTGGTCCTGAGACCACCGCACAAGACACAGCCCAGGCGGGGCCAGGATGCCACAGCCCCGCTGGGCAATGATGGAACGTCATGCCACACAGCAATGTCCATTATGGAGATCGTCATGCCACACACCAATGTCCAGTATGGAGATCGTCATGCCACACACCAATGTCCAGTGTGGAGTTCGTCATGCCACACACCAATGTCCTGTATGGAGATCGTCATGCCACACACCAATGTCCAGTGTGGAGATCGTCATGCCACACACCAATGTCCAGTGTGGAGTTCGTCATGCCACACACCAATGTCCAGTGTGGAAATTGTCATACCACACACCAATGTACAGTATGGAGATCGTCATGCCACACACCAATGTCCAGTGTGGAAATCGTCATGCCACACACCAATGTCCAGTATGGAGATCGTCATGCCACACACCAATGTCCAGTGTGGAGATCGCCATGCCACACACCAATGTTCGTATCAGAACCACCATGTCAAAGCACTGCTGAACAGTCCAGAGACCGCCATGGCAAAGCACCGCTGAACAGTCCAGAACCGCCATGGCAAAGCACCGCTGAACAGTCCAGAGACCGCCATGTCAAAGCACCGCTGAACAGTCCAGAGACCGCCATGGCAAAGCACCGCTGAACAGTCCAGAGACCGCCATGTCAAAGCACCGCTGAACAGTCCAGAGACCGCCATGTCAAAGCACCGCTGAACAGAGCAAAGACCGCCATGGCAAAGCACCGCTGAACAGTCCAGAGGCCGCCATGGCAAAGCACCGCTGAACAGTCCAGAGACCGCCATGTCAAAGCACCGCTGGACAGTCCAGAGACCGCCATGTCAAAGCACCGCTGAACAGGGCAAAGACCGCCATGGCAAAGCACCGCTGAACAGGGCAAAGACAGCCATGGCAAAGCACCGCTGAACAGTCCAGAGACCGCCATGGCAAAGCACCGCTGAACAGTCCAGAGACCGCTATGTCAAAGCACCGCTGAACAGTCCAGAGACCGCCATGTCAAAGCACCGCTGAACAGGGCAAAGACCGCCATGGCAAAGCACCGCTGAACAGGGCAAAGACCGCCATGTCAAAGCATGGAAGGAATGAATGGCCCACCACATCAGGCATCCTTATCCCATGTGCAGCTGGGACAGTGACAGGACACTACCTTTCACGGGGAAACTCATCCAGTCTGGGCACCAGTCACCCCCCAGTACCAGTATGGACCTGCATCGACTTGAGAGACTGTGGCGTTGCACTCCCCAGGATGTAACAGTGGGCAACCCACCCACTGTAGAGACTTGAGAGACTGTGGTTTTGCACTCCCCAGGATTGAACAGTGGGCAAGCCACCCACTGTAGAGACTTGAGAGACTGTGGCTTTGCACTCCCCAGGATGGTAGAGTGGGCAAGCCACCCACTGTAGAGACTTGAGAGACTGTGGCTTTGCACTCCCCAGGATTGAACAGTGGGCAAGCCACCCACTGTAGAGACTTGAGAGACTGTGGCTTTGCACTCCCCAGGATTGAACAGTGGGCAAGCCACCCACTGTAGAGACTTGATAGACTGTGGCTTTGCACTCCCCAGGATACATCAATGGGCATGGAGCCCCGTCTTGGATCTGGCTTTGCATTCATCTGGCTGAGGTGCCCCCCCTTCCCTTCCCCCTGAGGTGCCTGTAGTGTTTCTATCTGATGCCCCGGCAGTGTTCTCTCTGATTTTGGTCAGGTATCTATTGTGGGCCTCGCCCATGCATTTTTGGACTGTTTGTGCATGGACATTGTTGTGTACATATCTGCAATACTTATCGGATTATTTATGTAAATATGAGTGATTTTGGAATACATATATTTGTATATTTTTGTATGACATGTATATTGGCACATTATAATGTTTGCCCGAAATTCGCATTGTCTTTGCATTCTTCTGGGGGGATTGTGGGTTGTTACTGTTCTTTTTGTGACTGCATTGGTGTGTATGTTGTACTATGCGAGGGTGGGGGTGTGGGTGTTTGGTGGGTGACCCCTAACTTTTGCCTCCCCCCTCCCCCGTGTCGTAGGTGCAGTACTCACCGGTATCTTCTGCGCCTACGTCGCTGTTAGTCGTGAAGGAGCAGAAAGACAAGGGCAGGTAGTATTTGGAGTTCCGGCTCCATGGAGTCGTCGTTCCTCGTGGGATGTGTAGAAGGTGAGCGTTTTCCCATAGCAAAAGCTGCTTCCGCCGTGTTTTTATCCACGGTGAATCCGCCCCGGAAAAGGTGGCGGATTGGCCTGTTGTGATACTGTGGGCGGTACATTGTCTCCCGCCTGTCTGTTGGTGGTGACCGCCGCGCTGCTTGTCTGTACCGCCGTGGCGGGCGGTGTGTTAAAGTGGCTGTCTTTGTTGGCGGTTTCCGCCAGGGTCATAATTCCCTTTTTTGTCCGTCTGACTGTTTGCGGTATTACCGCATCTTTAACACCGTCCGCCAGGGTTGTAATGACCACCATAATCTCTAACATAACCCCTTTGCTGCCAGGCCTTTTCCCCCTCCTGTGACGAGCCTTTTTTTGGCTATTTGGGGCAGTTCGCGCTTAGGCCCTCATAACTTTTTGTTCACATAAGCTACCCACGCCAAATTTGCGTCCTTTTTTTCCAACATCCTAGGGATTCTAGAGGTACCCAGACTTTGTGGGTTCCCCTGAAGGAGACCAAGAAATTAGCCAAAATACAGTGAAAATTTAGTTTTTTACAAAAAAATTGGAAAAAAGGGCTGCATAAGGCAGCTCGTGTTTTTTTCCCTGAAAATGGCATCAACAAAGGGTTTGCGGTGGCAAGATCACCATCTTCCCAGCTTTCAGGAACAGGCAGACTTGAATTGGAAAACCCAAAGTTTCAATACATTTTTGACATTTTACTGGGACATACCCCATTTTTACTATTTTTTGTGCTTTCAGCCTCCTTCCAGTTAGTGACCAAAATGGGTGAGAAACCAATGCTGGATCCCAGAAAGCTAAATTTTTCTGAAAAGTAGACAAAATTCTGAATTCAGCAAGGGGTCATTTGTATTTTTCTCCAATGTCAGTAACTTTTTCCTGAAATGTCAGATTTTTGAAAGAAATATACCGTTACGTCAGCTGGACTCTTCTGGTTGCGTGGATATATAGGGTTTGTAGGTTCATCAAGAACTCTAGGTACCCAGAGCCAATAAATGAGCAGCAACTTGCAATGGGTTTCTATTCTATACCAGGTATACAGCAATTAATTTGCTGAAATATAAAAAGTGAAAAATAGGTATCAAGAAAACCTTTGTATTTCCAAAATGGCCACAAGAGAAGGTGTTGAGAAGAAGTGGTTATTTGCACATCTCTGAATTCCGGGGTGCCCATACTAGCATGTGAATTACAGGGCATTTCTCAAATAGACGTCTTTTTTACACACTGCCTTACATTTGGAAGGAAAAAATGTAGAGAAAGACAAGGAGCAATAACACTTGTTTTGCTATTCTGTGTTCCCCTAAGTCTCCCGAAAAAAATGGTACCTCACTTGTGTGGGTAGGCCTAGCGGCCACGAAAGGAAATGGCTCAAAACACAACATGGACACATCACATTCACAGAAAACAGAGGTGTTTTTTGCAAAGTGCCTACCTGTGGATTTTGGCCTCTAGCTCAGCTGGCACCTGGGGAAACCTAGTAAATCAGTGCATGTTTGAAAACTAGACACCTAGGGGAATCCAAGATGGGGTGACTCGTAGGGCTCTGACCAGGTTCTGTTACACAGAATCCTTTGCAAACCTCAAAATGTGACCAAAAATACACTTTTTCCTCTAATTTTGGTGACAGAAAGTTCTGGAATCTGAGAGGAGCCACAAATTTCCTTCCACCCAGCGTTCCCTCAAGTATCCCGATAAAAATGGTACCTCACTTGTGTGGTTAGGCCTAGCACCCACGAAAGGAAATGTCCCAAAACACAACGTGGACACATCACATTTTTTCACAGAAAACAGAGGTGTTTTTTGCAAAGTGCCTACCTGTGGATTTGGGCCTCTAGCTCAGCCGGCCCCAGGGGCGGCAGAAATGGCCTAAAATAAATTTGCCCCTCCAACTTCCTGGGAGCGACCCTTGCCTACGGGGTCACTCCCCTTGCGTGACGTTGGCACAAAAAAAAAGATCCCTGGTGCCTAGTGCTTTCTGCCCCCCTTGGGGGCAGAAATGGTCTAACTACAATTTGCCCCCCAGGGGAGCGACCCTTGCCTAATGGGTCGCTCCCCATCTCTAAAAAAACAAACAACAACAAAAAAAAACACCCCAAAAAATTTGCCTTGGCGCCTAGAGGTTTCTGCCCCCCCCCGGGGGCAGATCGGCCTAATAACGATAGGCCGATCTGCCCCCAAAGGGGGGCAGAAATGGCCTAAATACAATTTGCCCCCCAGGGGAGCGACCCTTGTCTAAGCGGTTGCTCCCCATCTGTAAAACAACAACAACAACAAAAATCCCCGGTGCCTCGGCCTAATTAAAATAGGCTGATCTGCCCCCCAGGGGGGCAGAAATGGCCTAAAATAAATTTGCCCCCCAGTGGAACGACCCTTGCCTAAGGGGTTGCTCCCCTTGTGTGAAATTCACGAGAAAAAAAAACAACTACCTGGTGTCTAGTGGTTTCTGTCCCCCTTGGGGGCAGATTGGCCTCATAAAAATAGGCCAATCTGCCCCCAAGGGGGACAGAAATTGCCTAAGTATAATTTGCCCCCTAGGGGAGCGACCCTTGCCTAAGGGGTTGCTCCCCACCTCAAAAAAACAAAAAAACAAGAACAAAACAAAACAAAAAAAATGGTCCCTGGTGCCTAGAGGTTTCTGCCCCCCCCCCCCCGGAGGCAGAAAAGGCCTTTAAAAAAATGCCCCCCCTGGGAGCGACCCTTGCCCAAGGGGTCGCTCCCTTATGCCAATTACTTAAAAATTTTTAATCCCTGGTGTCTAGTGGGCGTTTTAGCAGCCTGATTGCTTGCAATCCAGCTGCTAAAACGCTGAGAGAGACTTCAAAGGGAAGGAAATTCATTTCCTTCCCTTTGAAGCCTCTCTGGCCTCCTCCACGTTATCGGAAGAGAAATGCTTTGCATTTCTCTTCCGATCGTGCTGGAAGCTGAGCTTCCAGCACGATGGGAGGAGGCCTTGTGACAATCAGCGCGCGCGGTAACGTCACGGGGGTGGGGGGGTCGGGGATGGAAGGGGAAGGGCTTCCCCTTCCATCCCTGCCTTGGGGGGTGGGGGGGGACCCCCCAGAGGGAGCGCTAGCGCTCCCTCTGGGGTCTGTGCCCAGGACGTAATGGTTGTGTCCTGGGCACGGGAGCACTGTGCCTCAGGACGTAACCATTATGTCCTGGCCACAGAAGGGGTTAAAGAGAGCCAGGTGTGATAAACCTAATCTGACAGTACTGTGTCCATGAGAAGTGCCCCCCAACCCTCGTTACCTTGGAATAAGGCCTCTACATAAGACTCTGTGGGGACACGAAGGCTCGGCCTACATCAAGGTGTAGCATTGATAGCGTTGATGGCATTTGTTAGGAATCACTCTGATAACCTTGTCTGCATGAGATATATTCATACAGATCTTGTAGGACCCCTGATGCAGGTATGTTCCCAAACAATAGATAAGAAAGAATGCTTGGGGCAGCAATTTTATAAACAATTCCCTCCAAAAGTACATTATGTTCCTGTCACATGTAAGTGGGAAAGGGACGTGATGTGAATACCAACGTATATCACTTGTCTTTGACGCTGATAGTGACGCCTTCACGCATATCGTGAAATCAAAACATTTTCCTAAATATAAACGTAGCAGCCATCTTGAAAGAAATTGTTCAATAATTAAACAAATGCTCTAAAACAGAGCAGGCTAAGTAGGCTAAAAGTCACTAGGTGACGGGGGCACAGGTCTACAAGCCAGAAAGCTAAGCAAACTCCAGATTACCAATACAACTAAATGGGATCCACTACACCTTGCAGAGTTTTTTCTTCAATAATTTGATTGCTAATGTTTCATTTATATTTTTAATGACGTATAGAAGTTGTCATGAGTGCTGTTATATCTGGGGTAATTAGCAGTGCATGGCAAGGGCGCCAGTCATAGTTACTTCACACAACTGTAACTGCTGAATTTCTATGGTTATGTGAGAGTAAATTGAGAACCTAACTATAACATCCCTATAAACTTTTTTTTTCAGTGATTTCCTATGTCCTTTTTAAAGTAAAGTAATTTCATTACTATGTATTAATCCAACCACAGCTGAGCACGGTCTTCAGCTATGCGCAGTGGGTGTTGGTCACAGGGCGTGGCCTGTAGCCCGGCCCTGCAGCTAAGCCCCTATATCGACTCAATCCTGTGCCATGTATGGCCTTTGGCCGTGCGCAGATGGGGTTGGCCGAATTACAGCAAAATTGGCAGAAAGCTAGATCTTGATCCAGACAGAATACTTTTTGTAATCTGGTGAAAATCTATTTAGTAATTTTGCAGTTAATCAAAGAAATAGAAATATAGATGTCTAGGGACGCAGCGGGTCCATGGATCCCAGAGATCTCAAAATGAGATCTGATTGGCTGCTACTTCACACAAAGGAAGGCAGGGTAGGAATACTCTAACCCCTAGGTCTGTTCAATCATGGTGAGCCAGGTCCCCGGGGTAGATTTTATATTATAATGGGGAGAGATGGGCACATGTGGCCCTCCTCTCCAGGCCAATTTTGGCCCCAGGGTGGGGATGCTCCCTGGGGCCCAGCCAAATAAATTAAGTGGAATGGGTCTATGCCGTCCGCCTCCAGGGCAAGTTTTGGCCCATGGAGACTGCCACATCCCCAGGACCAGGCCAATTTGTACAAGAGGCCTGGGGAACACTACTTCCCTGGACCAGGACTATTTCAAAATAGGGAGGGAGGCCGTTTTTGGGCCCCAGAGACCACCACCTCCCAGGAACCAGTCCAATTCCAAGTATGGGGGGGGCCCTGAGGACCAACCACTTCCCCGGGCATGGGTGAGAACTTTAAAAGGAGGGTGGGCGCACCTCACTCCTCCTGAAGCCATTGAAGGTCCTGGGGGCCGGCATCCCCCAGGGCCAGCTCCTGGTATGTAATGGGATGGCCACCCCGGGACATGGCTGCATTACGTGTGTTCAGTCTTGGAATGTTGTTTATGCTGTGGTAGGTGGTTGATGCATTTTTAAATAGCGGTTGGGCACCATGCACCTGTGATGTTACAGCATTCAGCATCAATACATGCTCTGCCATCCACGTGTTCAAGTGTTTTGGTGCACTTTCTACACCAGTTTGGGCACCATCCTGCATTCCAGTTCCAGGGTGCACAAGTGTTTGGAGATTTTTAGCCAGCACTTAATTCAGTTAATTGGGGTATACTTGTGTATACTCCATAGTTTTCGCTATTGTGCTAATAATCACCATGGTGCACCGTATCATAAATACGCAACAATGGTGTTGTTAGGTGCTGGTGGGGGGCACAGAAAAAGTGCTGCAGCAGCTCTAATGCACCACTTTTTTCTTAAATATGGGCCTGGGTATCTACTGTATAGAATCATTGCCTTGTTCAAAGCTTTTTTAGCAAAACCAAAAAACAGACTGGACACAAGTCATCAACTCTCACCTGCATGCAGCGTTAGTCCTGTATAGAAACATTCATATCATAGTAAATACCGCAACACACCTATTACCCATTAGGAGGTTAAGCTTGCTGTAAACAAGTACACCCATTAGCCCTAAGAGGCTGTGCACAATTAGCTTACCTGCCACTTGTTATGCCATTAATTGTGTTTGACCAATGACTTTGTGTTTCACCACTGCACATATTAGTTGTTCAATGTTCACCAGTAGCATATTACATGTTGTAATCAGTTTAGCTGCCTATTGGCTTTAACATGGCATTAGACATGACATTTGGTATTTAGGTTAGCTGCCTACTGGCTTTAAAGTGGCATTAGACATTACATTTTGTCTGTGTTTTTCCACATGGTAGACCAAGCTGGGTTTTTCAAATTGAATTCACACGAACCCTAATGTGATAAGAGAGCGTTTATTCAGGCTTTTTAACAGTGTCCATGGGCAGCAGCAAGGGGAAATTTTCCAGGACTTCAGTCAGGAGCGGACTTCAGCTGCCTGACCTCCCGTTTGGGTGGAAAATCTCTTTCTCGCAGTTGAACAGGAGTCATCACTTTGCTGGCATGAGAAAGATGACAAGCAGTGATAGGCCCTACGGTGATGAATTTTGACTTTTATTCTTTGCTTTGAAGAATGCTATAATATAATCACATGTATTTGCTGTGTACATTGCAATTTAGAAGTACTCTGATATATTTAGCTTTCATTGCTCTGACTACTTTTCAACATGTGCTTCCAACCTACTAATCTCGTCTTTCAGGAACCTCGTAGTGAAGTAATAATAATAAATGTCTTCTTTAAACTAAGAAGTGCATTCCAGAGAAGTTTTGTCAGCTCGGTCATGAGATAAGGAAAGCAAAACATTTTGGCGTGCGTCGTCAGTCTGGGAGTCGAATTAGAGATTGGAGGTGCACGATTTATAAGTGTAATTGTTTTTGTTGTTTAGAGAATTAAAGAAGCACGGCAGACCATGTTTGAAAATGCATGTGAAGTTAAACTGCCTTATGGTGCTGTGAGAAACATGTTTTCTTGTTTATCAGGACTTTGTGAGCCTTGGGATGAGTGCGTGGATAAAGCAAAAGTGCTTTCATATTTACAAAATGTGCTTTTTGAAAGAAATTATGTCCCTTTTGTTCTTGACAGAAGTGTTTGGATACTTTTGTCTGCTTACAGAAAAATGCATGAGAGATGTAGGCAGTTCGAACTTGACAATAAGAATTTACGTGAGCAAATTAGCCAGAACAAATGGTTGCAAGATAAAACTGAAATCTATAAAGCTGTTGCAGGAGAATCTGGCTTTTCCCATTCCAGTAATGAGGAGGTTAGAAAAGGTGGGGGCCAGTGTGAGCTTCTTGAGCAGAGCATAGATCTCGGTGCGCAGAGCAGCCCACGTCTTTTGGCAGTAGTTCAAGTGCATTCCTTAAAAGATTACACTGAGCACGAAGTTGAGAATGTTATATTCAGACCGCTTTTGCAAAGTACGATGTGTAAAATTACTTACAAGGCAGAAGTACTGTCGCAAAATGTGCAGTTTCTGGGAATTCAGTGGAATCCAGAAAATAGACAGATGTTGTCATAGGTAAAACAAAAGATTTTAGAGTTTCTTACTATTTGCACTAAGCAAGAGACACCGAGTTACACAAGCTTGTTTGATTTTTGGGAACAGTATAGCCCTCATCTGAGTAAAGTCTGAACACTTTGGTACAAAGTAACTAGGAAAAAACATGAGTTTGAAGGGAGTGAGAAGCAACTGCGTGCTTTTGATTTGGCAAATTAAATAATACAACAGACTTTAGATTTGTGCGCAGTGCAAGTGGGAAACACTGATTTACATGTAAATCAGGAACAGGGGAGAACAAGGGTGCCCCTGGAACTTTGGATTAGAAAACTACCTGACCTTGTGGAGCGCTGTACTCCTCTCCTTTTGAAAAACAGCTTTTGACTTGTTATTGGGCTCTAGTGAATACTGGGCAAATGACATTAAATGATAATGTAATTCTGAAACCTGAACTGCCAATCATGTGGTGGGTGATGAGTTCACCTAAATCTCACAGTATAAGACAGGCACAAGAGGCTAGTATCACACACTGGATCTGGAACATACAAAACAGCGCTCAAGTCACTGCAGCCCTACATGAACAGGTGTCAGAAGTCCCTTTACAGGATGAGGAGAGAGTGCAGAAGGTGCCACAGGCAAAAGAGTTACCAGTGAAATTGAGTGCACCATTTGAATTCTGGACCCCTGAGGATAAAAAGCGTGTTTGTTTGACTAATGATTCATTGAAATGCATGAGTACTATAAGACAATGGAAAGCACTGTTATACAATCCAGTTACTGAAAAGTTGTTGTCTACCACAGGAGAAGGAAAAAGTAACCAATATGCAGAGTTGTACAATGTGTGTCAGACTTTAAAGCAAGAGCTGCTTGAGACGTGTCATTTTTACACTGATTCTTGGTTCACTGCCAATGGATTAGCCGTTTGGTTTTCCACATGGCTTGTACATAACTGGTTCAATTCCCTTGCAGATGTTAAAGCCAACATTTCAGAGACAGAAGTGGCCACCCAGAATTTTGACTTGGTGGGGATGGCTAAGTGGGTGCACCAGAAATGTGGACATCTGGGAGAAAAAGCTACTTACAAGTGGGCAGAGATTAGAGAGATGCACATTCCCCTAGATTTGATACAAACTGTGATTTTGCAATGTCCTATTTGTCAGCACGCACAACAGAGATCTGTCCCACAAACAGTCAAAGATCAGTTGGGGAGAGGAAAGTTACAAGGACAGATATGGCAAATTGATCAGGATTTAGGGGGAGTGATTGCTTCAGATTACCAAGGAGAAATCAAAATTATTCTGATAACTAGAAGAGAATCTGATTCATTCATACAGATTGGAGACAGAGTTGCCCAACTTGTCATAAGTGCAATGAATGGAGGTTTGGTAAAGAAGGAGTCTGCCCCAGCCCTTCTGACAGTGCAAGGAAAGAGAAGCTGTGGTGCAGCAGATAAAAACCTCAATGATAAGGTGTGGGTTGAATCCCCAGGTGATCCTCCAGAACCTGCAGAAATTATAGCAAAGGGTCCCGACAATGTTCTGTTGATCATGAAACCAGGACAGGAAAAATAGGAACATATTCCAGATGACAAACGTTATTTGCAAGAAAAGACATACTTTTTTCTTTTGCAGATCCTACCATGACTCGCCACTGACCATGAGTGTGCTGGGTGGTCTCCCTTCGGGTGTTTGCGTGTGGGGTCGGGGGAGGGACCGCACCCCGAACCTGAACCTGATTGATTAAAGTACAAACCCCATGGATCCATTTTGCGCAACTGGCGCCTTCAGTTCAAGTTCTACATGGGATCAATATAAAGTTTGTCTACTTGTTTGATTACATTCTTCCACTGAAACTAAGCAACATTTTCAGTTAACTGTCTGTGTTTTTTTCGTGTGGAAACCTGACTTTCCAGCAAACCTTTCAGGTGGACCCGGTACCTTTACATGAGTAGAACTCATGCTACATCAACTTGCTATTTTAGAGACACTATTCAATCAGTTATTATCCCAATCAGAGTATGTAAGCTTCAGTCTTTTCATTGTAGGTGTACCTGATGTGAAAGGTTATGAGATCAATATGTTAATCCACTTCCATTGCTTTACAGTGATTGCTTTTATCATTCAAATCTGATTTGCTTATAATGTTTTTGTTTTTTTGTTTTTGTTTGCAATAAGAGGAATGTAAGCAAAAGTTGTTGGTCATAGGGTGGAGATATTGTGCCATTAATTGTGTTTGACCAATGACTTTGTGTTTCACCACTGTGCATATTAGTTGTTCAATGTTCACCGGTAGCACATTACATGTTGTATTCAGTGTAGCTGCCTATTGGCTTTAACTTGGCATTAGATATTACATTTGGTATTTAACGTGGCATTAGACATTACATTTTGTCTGTGTTTTCCAACATGGTAGACCAAGCTGTGTTTTTCAAATTGAATTCACACGAACCCTAACGTGATAAGAGAGCGTACATTCAGGCTTTTTAACTGGGCAGCAGCAAGGGGAAATTTTCCAGGACTTCAGTCAGGCGTGGACGTCAGCTGTCTGACCTCCCGTTTGGGTGGAAAATCTCTTTCTCGCAGTTGAACAGGAGTCATCAACTTGCTGGCATGAGAAAGATGACAAGCAGTGACAGGCCCTACAGTGATGAATTTTGACTTTTATTCTTTGCTTTGAAGTTATGCCATAATATAATCACATGTATTTGCTGTATACATTGCAATTGAGAAGTACTTTGATATATTTTGCTTTTATTGCTCTGACTACTTTTAAACATATGCTTCCAACATAATAATCTCGTCTTTCAGGAACCTCGTGGTGAAGTAATAGTAATAAATGTCTTCTTTAAACTAAGAAGTGCATTCCAGAGAAGTTTTGTCAGCTCGGTCATGAGATAAGGAAAGCAAAACACCACTCATATTAATTTCACATTTATTGCTTATCCAATAAGTGGGGGAATAAGAAAGGAGAAGGCAAGAATCTCTAATTTCCTGAAAAATGTCCTATAGGAAAGTTTACTCTCCAATCTAGAAAAAAACTGGCTGAATGGAATTACAGTACAATTAGCAAAAAGCACAACTTTACAAAGCTTTTTGGGACTTGGTGTAAATGTATTTATCTATTTTTGAGAAGTTCACATTTAAAGAGGGGTGCTAGTTGGGCACAAAGGATTTAGAAAGGTAGGTGTATCTAGACTCCTGTTGTCCAGATATGCTCTTACTGACCAATTCCAAAGGGACCAGTCAATTCTGTTTGACTGGCCACAATATGTGGCAGCGGAGTCAAGATGGTGACCAGATCGGAAGCATCAGACAGAGCTCTGTGTGAGAGAGAGAGCTTTATCCTGCATTAATCCTCTAGCATCAGAGCGTTCATCCTCCTGTAGCCCGCGGTGAGGGTGCTTGGATATAGGGTGGAGAGGACCGGATCACTCCCCGTCATCACTGGAGCAGTGTGAGATGGTGGGGCCTACGACGAGTGCGGCACGCAGCCAGTGAGGTATTGCTGCGTTTCACTGCCACTGAGGCTACGGGGGTCATCGGAGTGGAGAGAGGAGCTCCTTGTGGCCACAGGCACAGGAGTTCTGACTGGGCGCTGGCTGGGATCTTTGGTGTGGGACTAGCTTGTGAAGTGTGCTCTGGTCGGAGGTAGCCCTTGCAGAACACGCTGCTTGACGAGTCCACTAGTGAGCAGGTGCTGGGGTTGTAGACTTACGCCCCAGGCCCATAACCTCCCATTTGTTCCTCCTGGGCCTCCCCAGCTGTGACTCCCACTGAGGACACTCGGGCCCAGGCACCAGGGTTGACGGATCACCACCTCAGGGCTGGCGGTGGGGTGTGGAGCTAGCGGAGGGCCCGGCGGACTATAGAACCTGCGGCATAAGTAGTTTTCGGCATGGAGGTGATTGCAGCACAACATTGCATCAGGGGCTGTGGTGATGCATCAAGCCAGTGAACATAGGCCCCATGAGGCTGGAGAGGACTGTTTTACTCTGGCAGCACCAAGGATCATGATGACGCGTTGACACAACTTGGCAATTGGAGAGGACGTGCGAGTTGAAGGTGGCTTACCACTGTTTGTGCTTTTGGTGCTCTCCACCTGAGAGCTGGCATTTACCTGGCCTCTCTTGGCCAGGCTTCAGCCAGACTTACCTACAGCCCTCGGCACTGCTAGACCTCGAGCCCTGGAAAGGGGCTTGTGTCTGCTTCCCCACCTGTCCCCACGACTGGGCACCGGACTGCTGCTGGAAAGCGGTGATTGCTCAGGTAGGGGAGACGTTGCCTTGTTGGGTAGGTGGGGGCCCAGAATTCTTCAAGCTGCCCACTGGGATCACCAGATACTTCATGGGGGGAGGAATCACTGCTGTTGAACTCTTGCTTGCAATGCGTGGCTGGAGCGTCTGTGAGAATGGCAAATGCCCCCCAACATCCTCGCTCTCCCTGGGCCGTCTTCTGACAGGCCTCCAAAATTCTACTCACCCATCACTTCAGTAAATCGTTTTTTATCAGGTCGAGCTATTTTTAGGACCTTTTTGGCGAGTTGACAAAGAACAGATGTTCTGTTCAGCAAGAAAGTTCACCAGTAATAAAGATGCCTTTAAATATTGTGATCTTGTAACATTTACTCTGTGTTCAGAGACATAGGTCAAAATTCAGTTTGTCTTACAATTAATTTTCCATCTGACTGCAGTGTTCCAGGATTTTGTAAGGTGACCTCTTTGACCTGCTCTACAAAGAGTTATTCAAATGTTGCGTGTGCAAACATTTCAAAATATATTTCAGTCGTTGTTGAAAGCCAATTTTGTTTTTCCTTCTTTGTGATGAAAAAAGTATTTTAAAATGATTAAACAAATCACAACACTTTGCTTGGTGATTTGCAAATGATAAATATGTTTTCTGATACCCAGATTTCACAGATTATTGTTAATACCCTATATAGTTTTATCAGTAAAGCTGCAAGTTAGAGGAATGCTTTTTGGTCATTTCTCAGAAATGTACTTTCCAGAAATGACAGTGTGCTGACACATCACGCTTTAGTTATATATTTATTAAAAGTGAGTGTTTCAATATAAACTGAGAAACACTCCTCTCCTGATGGTAATGCTGTTAGTAAACTGAGAGGCAAGTCATCAATCATACATCGAGCAAACATTTAGGGGGTCATTCTGACCTCGGGGGTAAAAGCCGCTTACTGCCAGTCAGAAGACCGCCACAATACCGCTGCGGCCGCGGTCAGCCGCCACGGTCATTCTGACCCACAACTGCCAAACCTCCAAAAATCCGACCTCCATTGCAGTCCGCCACATCAGCGGCCCGCGATAAACTGGAGACCAAACCAAACCAAACCTCCACCGCCACGCCAACAGAAATACGCCCATGCCATTACGATCCACAAATCCACGCGGCGGTCTTTCAAACGCAGTAGTCTATTGGCGGTACACACCGCCATGGTCAAAATACCCACACCTTTACAAAACACTACCACATTGGACAATTTGATATACACACACCTGATACACATACAAACAACACTCCCACACATCCAATACAATATAAAACACACACCCACATCACCCACAAACCCCTACTACCAAAAATCAGAGACGAAGGAGAGAGAGACACATCAGAGAATAGAGAGCCAGACACACAGAGGCACACTACAACATCACACACACCACATAGTAGCACAAAGCACCACACACCAACACACTCATCACCACATACACCACCCCACACCTCATCCACACCACCCCATGGCACCACAAAGACACCCACGCTTTACGGACCAAGAACTCAGGGTGATGGTGGAGGAAATCCTAAGAGTGGAACCCCAGCTCTTCGGCTCACAGGTGCAGCACACCACCATAGCAAGGAAGGCGGAGCTATGGCAGCGGATCGTGGACAGGGTCAACGCGGTGGGACAGCATCCCAGAAATAGGGACGACATCCGCAAACGATGGAACGACCTACGGGGGAAGGTGTGCTCGATGGTGTCGCGACACAACATCGCGGTGCAGAAGACTGGCGGAGGACCCCCACCCACCCCACCAGAATTCACAGCATGGGAGCAAGAAGTATTAAACATCCTGCATCCTGAGGGCCTCGCTGGAGTACCCGGAGGAATGGACTCTGGTAAGTCCTATCTCATATACTTCATCCCCCCCACCCCACCAGCATGCCAACCCACACCCCCACCCTCACCCCCAACCCACCATCACACATCATCCCTGAGAATGTATCCCTAGCACAACCCACCCAACCCCTCACCAACCCTTGCATGCCACCACAAACATTGGACACCCATTACCTAAGAATGACCACTGCACATACCCATCCCCCCCACAAACCACCCTCACAACACCACCCACAAGGGAATGCCTGCACTGGGGGACAAGGGCACCCATAATTCGCACGCTTTTTCACACACAGAAACAATAACCATACTCTCTCACCCCATGCAGGACCCGAACGCCAACACACCGGTCAGGAGGGTCCTCAAATGTCCATCCCACCCCCGGAACAGGCCACCAGTGAGGACAGCAGCTCTGGCGACCTGGAACCTGATGACCAGCCCGGACCATCGGGGACCTCTGGGCAGTGGGTTCCCCAAACACAGACACAGGCCACAGCAGACCCAAACCCCCCTGGGAACAACAGCACAGCTCCCACCCAGCGGGCCCATGCCTCTGTCTCTAGGACAGGTCAAGCAGCGGTGTGTCTGCCACTACAGGGCACCCAGGCTAACCCAACACCCCAACAACAACAGGGACCTGGGGGCAGTGGTAGTGGGCACACCGTCCAGGGGACAGAGGCCCAGGCAAACAGGGCAACTCGGAGGGCTGCCGTGCGACAGGGGGGGGAGGAGAGGCCCAGGGAACCCACTCTCCAAGAGGCCCTCACTACCATCATGGGAGCATACCACCACTCCCAAGAGACGATGGCGACGGTACTGGCCAAGTTCACCGAGATACAGGCACAGCAGGAAGAACGCTACATGGGGTTCAGCAACCAACTCACCACCATCGCTACCGCCATGGGGAGCATGGTCCATGCCCTCAACAGGATAGAAGACACGTTGCGGGACCATGTGGCACCACACAGGGCCACTGTCACTAGCCAGGAACAGCCTACCACCTCCGCCGGCGCTAGAGGACAGGAGGCCCACACACAACGACAGGCCACAAGAACCCCACCTCCTGCTGAAGAACAACCACCCCGCAAGAGGAGCCTAAGACCCAAAAAAAACCCAGAGTAGCATGCCAAGACCACCGCCAGCATGAGATACCCCCAGAAGTCATCCCACTGTCCCACATTGCCACCCTGTCCAAACTCAAACAGCCCCTGCTCCATCCTTCCACAGGCATATGGACAATAGACCTGTCAGACTGAGAACTGGACTCTGCCATGGACATCACTCCACCCCCACCCATCACCGTCATCATATAATGTACCATTATCTAAGCACACAAAATAAAACAATTATTGCACAGAAAACCGTTTGGAGTCATGCTGTATTCTCAAAAAATCGTACAACACATAACAGTTCACAATATGTGATGTCAGTTAGTGATGACAACATACCAATGTCAATACGCTGTAGTACATGGCCAAACCAAGCAGAAGTCGGGCTATGAGTCATTAAGCACTGAGAAGGGAAGGGAAAAAGAATATGTTATTTAAAAGAGCTGGGGGGAAATACATAAAGTTGAGATGCATGAGGCTCTAAGTAACTGGGAAATGGCGTGGCTGAATCTTACCTGTGTGCTACTGAAAATACTGTTGTATGACAGCTTCCCTGTTGTCTGTTTCCTCACTGTCGTCTTCCTCCTCTTCACTCTCCACAGGCTCCACGGCTTCTACGACACCACCATCTGGACCATCCTCCTGCAGGAAAGGCACCTGGCGTCGCAAAGCCAGGTTGTGAAGCATACAGCAGGCCACGATGATGTGGCACACCTTCTTTGGTGAGTACATTAGGGATCCACCTGTCATATGCAGGCACCTAAACCTGGCCTTCAGGAGGCCGAAGGTCCTTTCAATGACCCTCCTAGTACGCCCATGGGCCTCATTGTACCGTTCCTCTGCCCTGGTCCTGGGATTCCTCACTGGGGTCAATAGCCACGGCAGGTTGGGGTAACCAGAGTCACCGATTAGCCACACACACTGTCTCTGTAGCTGTTCCATCACATAGGGGACGCTGCTATTACGCATAACATACGCGTCATGCACTGACCCAGGGAACTTGGCATTTACATGGGAGATGTACTGGTCTGCCAAACAGACAACCTGCACATTCATAGAATGGTAATTTTTCCTGTTTCTGTACACCTGTTCATCGTCATTTGGGGGTACTAATGCCACATGGGTCCCATCAATGGCACCAATGATGTTGGGGATATGTCCAAGGGCATAGAAATCACCCTTCACTGTGGCCAAATCACCCTCTTCTGGGAATATGATGTAGCTCCTCATGAGTTTCATCAGGGCAGACAACACTCTGGACAGAATCTTTGAAAACATAGGCTGAGACATTCCAGATGACATGGCCACTGTTGTCTGGAATGAGCCACTTGCAAAGAAATGGAGGACTGATAGAACCTGCACTAGAGGGGGAATTCCTGTGGGTTGGCGGATGGGTGACATCAGGTCTGGCTCCAGCTGGGCACACAGTTCATGTATAGTGGCTCGGTCAAGTCAGTATCGGAGTATTATATGGCGTTCTTCCATTGTCGACAGGTCAACCAGCGGCCGGTACACGGGAGGATTCCTCCTTCTCCTCGCAAGTCCCTGCGGACGGTGCCTAGGAAGGACAACATGGAGCACTGAGTCAATCAACTCACAGGTACGTACAACACAGCTTGCACAGTACACGAAAATGTTTTGACTGCTATGTTTGTATGTGTGCAAATGCAAGGCCTAGGCCTGTGTGACGCAGTAGAATTTAAGCCATGTGGGCCCTTGAAATGGCGGCTGCCTGACCTCTAAACTGGGACAATGGGATGTGAGGTCAATGCACTGGCGTGGCACACCGTGGCGGTAGGCGGTCGAAGACCGCTGTACGAAGTCGCATTGGTTAACATTGAACCCTATGGGATTCAGGAGCCAATGACGATGTGCGCCGGCGGTCGCGGTACGCACCGCCGCGGTACGCACCGCCGCAGGCGTGACCGCCATTTTCTATCTGCTTAATCACTCGAGACCTGATCATCCACAGGAGAGGACCTATACTGCAAGTGCTGCTGTGAACTCGGTCTGGAAGTGACAATGGCTGCTGCGACTGGGGAAAGGGCCCCTGCCTTCACGTCTGAAGAGTTGGAGAAACTCGTGGACGGGGTCCTCCCCCAGTATGCGCTACTCTACCGTCCTCCAGACCAACAGGTGAGTACACTGAGTGCACATTGAATGGGTAATGCCTGTGTGGAGTGGGGTGGCTGTCAGTTGGTGGGGTGGGGAGAAAATGAGGAATGCAACGCACGACTGATGAGAGTATGGGCCACATGGCAAGGGTGGGGAGGGGGGGCATGTACTCCAAACATGCAGAAATGTGACGTTTTCTCTTTCCCACCCTGTACATGTCAAACAGGTGAGCACCCATCAGAAAATCGATATTTGGCGTGCCATCGCCAAGGAAGTCCGGGCCCTGGGGGTCTACACCAGACGGGGCACCCACTGTCGGAAGAGGTGGGAGGACATCCGCCGCGGAACCCGAAAGACCGCCGAGTCACTGCTGGGGATGGCCTCCCGACCTAGGAGGGGTGCCAGCCGTACCCTGACCCCCCTGATGTCCCGGATCCTGGCGGTGGCCTACCCTGATTTGGATGGGCGCTTGAGGACATCACAGCAGACACAAGGGGGTGAGTATCAGCACATTCTCCTATCTATACGCGCAGTGGAGGCGTCTGGGTGGGGGAGGAGGGCTGTGGGTGACAGTAGGCCAGGGCGCTTTCTGTAGTGTAGTCCCCTCCCTTAGACATGGCCCTGTGCCCCCGCCCACCACCTCTGTAGGGTGCCAAGTGCAGCTATCCATGGTCCAACATCACCCATGAGCGCGTCTGTTGTCCCTCGACCTGTTGGCCTAGTCAGAAGTACAGAGTAGTGTACCCCAAGTTCGCGGCTTAGTGCATGAGGCACCTGTGTCTGTCCTCTCCGCCAAGGCTATTGACAAGGCATGCACTCAACTTTGTTTTCTTTCTCCCCCCACCCTTATTCTTTGTTTCTTGTGCATTAGCATCATCAGGCAGAGGAGAATTGGCGTCGGAGCACTAGGGAGCTGCAGGTCACCAGGCCCCGGTGGGCACTGACACAGACACCGAGGGCACCAGTGATCCGGAGGGCGAGGGGAGCACCACAACGGGGGCCGGTGGAGACACCAGCGACACGGACACGTCCTCGTTTGGGAGCTCCCTAGCGGGGGCGGCAACATCTGTGCCCCCAGCAACAACAGGTACAGCCGCCACCCAGCGCACCAGCACCTCCCTCTCAGCAGCCCCTCAGTCTTCGCTCCGTGCCCGTTCGCCCAGGAAGGCGCGCGTCTCCTTCGCCCCAGGCACCTCAGCCCCTGCCTCTGTTACCCCTGCTGCCCTCTGTGCGGAGCTCATTGACCTCGTGAGGACGCTCATTGTTGGGCAGACTACCCTTTTGAATGCCATCCAGGGGGTGCAAAGGGAGGTGCAACAGAGCAATGCCTACCTGGAGGGCATTCATTCGGGTCAGGCTGCCCATCAACGAGCTTTCACTTCTCTGGCCTCAGCACTGACGGCAGCCATTGTCCCTGTCTCCAGTCTCCCTCTTCTAACTGCCTCCAGCCTTTCTCTGTCTCCTGTTCCTCAGCCTATCCCATCCACACCATCTGACCAGCCTGCACACACCTCAACACCCAAGGCCAGCTCATCCAAACATAAGCACCACAGAACACACAAGCATTCACCCAAGCAACACCCAGTTGCAGACATACCAACAGTCACTACCACCTCTGTGTCCCCCTCCTCCTCGTCTCCCTCCTCCCTCCCTGTGACGTCTACACTCACACCTGCATGCACACCAACATCAGCCAGTTCTTCCATCACCAGCACACCCTCCACTACAGTCCTCACACGTGCAGTCACCACCCCCACTGCCATGTACACGTCCCCTGTGTGCTCTCCCACTGTGTCTGTCACCCCCTCTTCCAAGACACCTAAACGCAGGCAGACACCCAAACAACAGCCAACCACCTCACGACAGCCTACGTCTCAGTCACCTGCACCCAAGGACAGCACACCTGACTCTCCTACAACCACATCCTCTTCCTCCACTTCTATCTCCACTACTCCTACCCTTTACCCTGGTCCAAAGAAATATTACCTCTCAAATGTTGACCTCTTTCCCTCCCCTGACCCACCCCCTCCATCTGGGAAAAGTCCCAAAGGCACCTCAGCCACCACCAGCCCAGCTTCCAAGGTACAAGTGGTGCATGGAATATGGAGTCCACCCTTTGGCGGCAGTGACACTTCACTGAGCAGCAAGGGGACTGGCAGCCCCTCCCCAGGCAAGAGGACCCGGAAAGTGAAGGGCCGCCGTGAGCGGACTGAGACGGCTGCCCCCAAGGAGGTGACTCAGGCCACTTCACCTGCCACAACAGCCAGGGGAGGCAAGGGCCCGAGAGCCCCATCTAAGGAGCGGAAGGGCAGCAGGGCGGAGAGGCCAGCCAGCAGGAGCGCGGAGCTAGAGGGCCCCACACGCCCCATCCCGGCTGCAAGGGACAACACCAAAGGGCCCAGGACTCCGTCTCCGAAGGGGCCTGACACTGCACGTTCGGAGGGCGAGTGAGCAGGTTGTCCAGGCCAGGTCTGACTCCCTACACTGACTGGAAGAGCACCGCTGAAGAGGGCCCGCCGTGAAGACAAGCACCGCTGAACAGGGCCCCGCCGTGCAGAAGAGCACCGCTGAACAGGGCCCCGCCGTGAAGACAAGCACCGCTGAACAGGGCCCCGCCGTCTCAAGCACCGCTCCGCTGGGCCCCGCCGTCTCAAGCACCGCTCTGCTGGGCCCTTCCTGTCAGGCACCGCTCCGCTGGGCCCCGCCGTCTCAAGCACCGCTCCGCTGGGCCCTTCCTGTCAAGCACCGCTCCGCTGGGCCCTGCCGTCTCAAGCACCGCTCCGCTGGGCCCTTCCTGTCAAGCACCGCTCTGCTGGGCCCTTCCTGTCAAGCACCGCTCCGCTGGGCCCCGCCGTCTCAAGCACCGCTACGCTGGGCCCTTCATCACAAGCACCGCTCCGCTGGGCCCCGCCGTCTCAAGCACCGCTCCGCTGGGCCCTTCCTGTCAAGCACCGCTCCGCTTGGCCCTTCCTGTCAAGCACCGCTCCGCTGGGCCCTTCATCACAAGCACCTCTCCGCTGGGCCCCGCCTTCTCAAGAACCGCTCCGATGGGCCCTTCCTGTCAGGCACATTTCAGGGTTCACTGTGCCCACCATGCATCCTCCTTGTCCAGTGGGGACATTTATCCACCTGATGGACTGTGGCTTTGCACACCCCAGGATGGCACAGTGGGCAAGCCGCCCACTGTAGAGACTTGAGAGACTGTGGCTTTGCACTCCCCAGGATGGCACAGTGGGCAAGCCGCCCACTGTAGAGACTTGAGAGACTGTGGCTTTGCACTCCCCAGGATGGCACAGTGGGCAATCCACCCACTGTAGGGACTTGAGAGACTGTGGCTTTGCACTCCCCAGGATGGCACAGTGGGCAACCCACCCACTGTAGAGACTTGAGAGACTGTGGCTTTGCACTCCCCAGGATGGCACAGTGGGCAACCCACCCACTGTAGAGACTTGAGAGACTGTGGCTTTGCACTCCCCAGGATGGCACAGTGGGCAACCCACCGACTGTAGGGACTTGAGAGACTGTGGCTTTGCACTCCCCAGGATGGCACAGTGGGCAACCCACCCACTGTAGAGACTTGAGAGACTGTGGCTTTGCACTCCCCAGGATGGCACAGTGGGCAACCCACCCACTGTAGAGACTTGAGAGACTGTGGCTTTGCACTCCCCAGGATGGCACAGTGGGCAACCCACCCACTGTAGAGACTTGAGAGACTGTGGCTTTGCACTCCCCAGGATGGCACAGTGGGCATGGTGGGCCCATCGTGGATCTGGCGTCGTGGACTCATGTGGCTGTGGTGCCCCCCCCTTCCCTTCCCCCTGAGGTGCCTGTAGTTTTGTCACCAGATGCCCCTGCAGTGTTCTCTCCAAAGGACTCAGGTCTCCTGTGTGGGCTTTGCCCTTGTTTCGCTACACTTTGGCCCACGGACATGATGGATTCGTAAGATGTGCAGGACTACTTGCTTCAGTTATCCACTGCTGTGTAAATAATTTGTTTATCAGAAGAACGTTTTGATGGTTGATATTACTTTTCTGAGACTATTTTGTTCATAAATATTTATTCTCAATTTGGTTATGTGATTGTATTTTTTACGGGTGTTTTGGTGGTGTCACTGTGACTTGTTGCTCTGCATTGGTGTGTACATCTTGGGGGGGGTGGGGGTCGCATATGTGTGTGCCCGTAACCTTTCCCCCTCCCCCCCTCCCATGTGTCGTAGGTGCAGTACTCACCGTTGACGTCTGCGGCGGAGTTCGTACTCGTGGTAGATGAGCAGGTAGACGAGAGCAGGTATGATGTTCAATTCGGGTTCCATGCTGTCCTCCGTCCTCGTGGAGTGCGTAGAGGTGAGCGTTTTCCCGTTCGTAGTCTGTTTCCGCCGTGTTTTTATCGGCGGTGCTCCCGCCCCGGAAAAGGTGGCGGATTGGTGAGTTGTGATAGGGTGGGCGGTACATTGTCTGCCGCCTGCCTGTTGGCGGTGACCGCCGCGCTGTTTGTTTGTCCTGCCGTGGCGGTCGGAGTGTTAAGTTGGCGGTCTCTGTTGGCGGTTCCCGCCAGGGTCAGAATTCCATTTTTCGGACCGCCAGCCTGTTGGCGGGTTGGCCGCCGCTTTATCACCGACCGCCAGGGTCAGAATCACCCCCTTAGTCTATTTAGTCAAACAAAAGAGATTTTCTTTGTACAGCTAAGCTTACATATTTGAAGGTGCACTCGTATGTGAGAATGAAGAAAAAGGCAAGACTGTAAAATATTTTTTTTGCCTAGGATCATACAATTATGGATCCATTTATGGGTCAAGTACATTACACTTAGGGTGAGTACATTATTCAAGTTATTCAACCAGCAGGTCTAGTAACATTTTTAGAATTTTTTGCTGCCCGGCTGAATGGGGCTCCTTTACACAGTGTTGAGCCGGGTGCATGGAGCTCAGCTACCAGGGCTTTGCCATGCCCCTACTGTGAGCGTCCCTGCCTATTCGTGGGCCCTCCTGGAGTTCCCTTGGTGTGGTCATTGGCTGTCTCTCCTTAGTGGCAGACACCCTGGAGGACCGGGGACTGGATGCTGGACAGGTAGCTTGCTCAAAGACTGCACCGGCGTGTGGCCCTCGGAGGCGCCACCTGAGTGGTACGATCATCTGACTCCCCCCTCTAGCTCCTTTGGGGCAGATTCCACTTCTCATATGCCCAAAGGTGGTGGGTGCTGAAGAGAGCAGGACTTTGTCTTCTATGGGGCATCTATCAACTTCCACTGCTTTGACATGATGGGAAAGCCTAAAGGGACAACATCAACAATTGGCTGGTAGACAATGTGCTGGCAGGCAAACCAAGTTCTTTTCCAAGGAACGGGCCCACAGGGTGCATGGGCAACTCAACTGCCTAACCCAGGTGCTCTGCCCAGGCCCATTGTTGCCCAGCTTCTCAACTTTCGAGATTACAACTTAATTCTTCGATTTTTCCATACGAAAGACCCATGTCGCTAAGAGGACACGGAGATCACAGCCTACCCTGATTTTACTGCTGAGTGCAGAAGCAGCACAGCTCCTACGGCAGGGTCAAGCAACGTCTCAGATAGTTAAACTTTAAATATGCACTTCTATTGCTAGCGAAACTCCAGGTTATTGATGGTGAACTGGCCCAGATGTTCACCAGTCCAGCAGACGCGTAGACTTATTCCATTCTTCACAAGAGGCTCGGGAGGAGGAGACCCGTTTGACTCCCACAGCCAGTGACATGCACTTAGACCCTCTAGGGCCAAGCCCTCTCGGGGTCAGGCGGCAAAGGATCAGGCTAAAGCTGTGCTTGAAAGTTGACTATCAATTCCTTCTTGGCTCTCCAGGATCACCATCACACTGTCTCTGGCTCGGACGAAGAGACCACTACGTCCTCCAGAGCCTCTCAGTCAGTGGGCCCGACACTCACCCATGCTTGGCTGATGACTTGTAATTATGGGGATGTTCCCCTGGCCTTGCTTGCCCCCGTGACCTCCTGTGGACACGGGATGTTTGCACCCATCATAATCTCTGGTTCACTACCCTGACTTTCCACTTGGGTCTTCGAAATGGAACTCTTACTAAACAGACCTATCTCAACAGCATGGACTTGTTTGAACGCTAAGCGCCCTTTGCGCACCAGTTGAATTGTTTGGGAAGCTGTGGCATGACACCTGTAGGTGCTCAGGCCTGGGTTAGGGGAGTTGTTACACGTTTACACTGTTGTTCTGATGTGTCTGGCTGGCAACAAGGTAACCCGACGACTGGAGAGAGTGGTAGGGAGTGGTGGGCTTTGGAAATGGGGGGGTTCAGCTTAGGGACTGTGGCCCTCATTCCGACCCTGGCGGTCGCGAATGACGGAAGCACCGCCAAGAGGCTGGCGGTGCTTCATTCGTCATTCTGACCGCGGCGGTAAAGCCGCGGTCACCCAGCCGGGTCCGGCGGTTTCCCGCCGGATTTCCCCCGGCTGGGAGAATCCTCCAGGGCAGCGCTGCAAGCAGCGCTGCCCTGGGGATTCCGACCCCCTTCCCGCCAGCCTGTTTCTGGCGGTTTACACTGCCAGGAAGAGGCTGGCGGGAACAGGTGTCCTGGGGCCCCTGGGGGCCCCTGCACTGCCGATGCCACTGGCATGGGCAGTGCAGGAGCCCTCTAACAGGGCCCCAGCCTGCTTTTCACTGTCTGCCTAGCAGACAGTGAAAAGCGCGACGGGTGCAACCGCACCCGTCGCACACCTGCAACACTGCCGGGTCCATTCGGAGCCGGCTTCAGTGTTGCAGGCCGCCTTCCCGCTGGGCCGGCGGGCGTTAACAATGTTAGCGCCCGCCGGCCCAGCTGGAAGGTCGAAATGGCCCCAGCGGTATTTTGACGGCGGGGCGGCCAAATGGCGGTTCCCGCCAGGCGGGCGGCGACTGCCGCCCGCCGGGGTCAGAATGACCCGCTGTATATCCTTGACATGGCTGCTGGATATGCTGGCTTATCCTGAATATTCGGGTCTTGGGGACACCAGCTAAAAACAACAAAGTAGATGTCAAATTTAGGACAAAGACGGATACAATTTGCATGCCTCCAGGAGATGCACTTGATGCATGGGAAACTGCTCAAACATAATCGACGATGGAGTGGTCAGGTATATGGGACGGGATACTCTGCCTATGCTAGATGGGCTCTTATTTGGGTTGCCCCAGAAGTGCCTTTTGTAAAACAGAAGGTCCATGTGGAGATAGAGGGTTGATATGTTCTCCTTGATGGCATTTTGGATGGGTGCTCCATCAGGATCACATCGATTTATGCCCCTAACACGGCTCAAAGAGCATTTCTAAACATGGTTTCCCCGAGTTTATTACAGGGCCCTTGGGCACCTGGACCAAGGGGACGGGACTTTAACTGTGTACACAACACAGCATTAGACCGCTCGGTTCCTCCACTCCAGAACTGCCCTGGCCTGCAAGCTACTAAACACTTCCAACTCTGGACCTCCTCTTTGGACCTGCATGATGTATGGAGCCTCAGTCATCCAGGGGATAGGGAATATTCCTACTATGCACCAGAACACCAAATACACATTCACCTAGACTACTTCTTCTGTATTACAGACTACTGGCCCCTTATAAGCGGCTCTGAATACATGAGCAGGACACTATCTGATCATAATCCCTTTAAAATTATATCCCTCTGGGGAAGGGTTGGGTCACCCCATCATGGAGACTAGAGCAGAGACCATACAAGATTTGGCATATAAAGAAATGATAGGCTCATATATCTCTGCATACTTCACTAACAAAACAGGATCTGTGGGTGACTTTGGGGTGGAATGGAGCACAATGAAAGTGGTGCTAAGATGCCATTGTATAGCCATGACCTGGTGAGTGAAGCCCTCTCTCACACGCAGTGTCTTAAAACTGGAAAACAGTATCCATACACTTGAGAAGGAAGGGCTCATGACCCCTACGGCATGCCCCCTCCTGATTGCCCGGCAGAGCCAGTACCGGGAGGGGCTACAATGCCTTTGCGACGTTGACTATAAGGCATACCTAGACCGGCAACATATGGATGGAGACAAACGGGGAAATACTCAGTGAGCAATTAATCACATCTTTACTGTTCACCTCCCCGCCCGAACCCTCTTCCTAACGTACATAAGGTTTGTAGCAGGGTCTTACTTTTCCTAGATTAACCCTGCTCCAATTGCAAGACCTAGAGCAACCTATACACATAGATGAAATACACATAGCGATTCGCCAGCTGGCTCATGGGAAAACACTGGGCATTGAAGGGTTCCCAGTTGAGTACTACACTGCTTTTAGGGACACCCTCACACCTTGGCTGCCAGATATGTATAAGGCTGTGCACCAATGAGGTGAACTGACGGGCTCTTTATGAGAAGCACTCATTGAGGTGCTACCCAAACTTGGCAGGGGCCCCCTCCAGGTGAGTTCATGTCATCTGTTATCAATGTTGAACATTGATTACAGGCTATTAAGCAAGATCCTTGCATATAGGTTACTCCCGATGCCCTATCGGCTGGTATACCCAGACTAGTGCGGTTTTGTACCGCAGAGGCCAACACACCACAACATTGATTGACTGAGTCATGTTATAGAAGCAGTTTGTGGGGAGGTTGGCCATCCTGTGACTGTCTCCCCAGAGTTTAAAAAAGCATTTGACACTTTAAGTTGGTCATACTTGCTACAGATACTGGAATGACTTTGGATTAGCCCTAAATTCTTATGCTTGGTACAACTCTTTTGCACCAACCCACAAGCGCGAGTCTGCACCGGCACCCAAATCTCCCGTTACTTTCTCATACAGAAGGGTACACGCCAGGAATGCTCCTTCTCAGCAGTGCTCTTTGCACTGGCTATGGGACCCTTGCCAGCACTGCTGGCGCAGTCAGGGCACTGATTGGGGTGTCTAAGTGGGTCCTCTCTGGCACATAACATTGCTATATGCTGATGATGTGTTGGTTTACCTGCGGAATGCGGCAAGCACTCTCCCAGCCCTTCATTACTTGTTGGAACACTTTGGAGAGGTAGCTGGCCTCATTGTGAATTGGGGAAAATCCTGTGTCTTCCCTTTGTGTATTGGGCTTGACGCATAGGATGGACTTTGACAGTCAACATCTTCCATGGGCCTTTGAGTCCTTCCTTTACCTTGGTATCAATATTTATCACACAGCAACAGACTTAATATATGGCAACCATTGCATAGCCTTAGTCTCGATCCGGCAGTCATTACCCTTCTGGACATGCCTCCCTCTCTCGCCCATGGGCAGAGTGGCAATAGCCGAGATGCTGGTCCTTCCAAAGCTCCTGTACTTTTATGTGGCGCTGCTTGTGATATCTGCAAAGACTTTCTTTTTGGACTCTGCGGGCCTCGTAACTGAACTCATATGGGGAACGGGTCGAAAGAGAGTGTTCATTGCGCGCTCCAGTGCACCTTGTCAGAAGGAGGCCTGGCGGTCCCTGATATGGAGCACTTTTTTGCAGCGGCCCAGCTGCAATGGCCTATGCACTGGATAGTGGGGGATAATCTGATGGAGGATGCCATGGTTCAATTAGACCTTGGAGGTAGGGATATACTGAAATGGTTCCTTTCATTGGGCCCACCCTCCGAAACCCTCGGACTGCTCATGCACACCGCAAAACTAGTTTGGAACCGTTTCATCCAACCGAGAAGGGCACTGACACTGTACTCCCCACAGCTCCCCCTATAGAGCGGCCTCACTTGCAGCTCCCCTGACAGGTACACAATTTCACCCCGTGGAGAAAGAAAGGGATTACCCTCAAAGGAGATGTCTACAGCCCCAGCTCCCTGCTGTCCTTTCAGGACCTAATAGATTTACATGATCTGGGACCTGGACAGTTTCTCACGCACAACGCCATCAAAACAGTGATTGGGAAAGTCTGGAAGGCTAGCACTGCTGAGCCATTACCCCATAGAGGACTGCATTGCATACTGACTCATGGTCTCGGCAGGAGAGTGGTTGCAATGCTCTCTATGGCCTTGCTGCTGGTCCACGATACCCCCCCCCCACCACCACACAGTAAAACCAGGTTGGATGACTGCCTGGAAGCAATGGTAGATGGCCCTAGAGAGAGTAAAATGTATTTCACGCGATGCCTGATTGAAATTCATGCAGTTTAATTACATCCATCAAATTTCTCTCACGTCCCATCGCCTACACAAAATGTGCCTGGGACCACCGTCACTCTGCTCTACATATGGCCATAATGATGCCACTTTTCTTCAGTGTCCGCTGCTCCCAACTGCCTGGTCCCAGGTTCTAGAACATGATTGATAGCTGGGTGCGTGTGTCCTCTTGCTGGGCCGCGGTGGAGGCTAGCACCTGGGCACAAGATCATAGATTCCGAGGAGGGGGAGGGTGGCCACGTTCTGGGACACATACCTGCTGAAGTTATCGGATAAAATCAACTCCCCTCTACGGAGCGGACAGCCTCCGGTAGCCCACCCCAGGCTACAGACTTAGGGAGACCACCCCCCAGTACTTCATAGTCACTGAATGTTTCTCACTACCTCCTCTCCTCCAGTCTGTGCCTGCAAGGGATATGTACATGAGGGCTCCCACAGCCCCCACCGTCCGCTGGGATGTCCCCCCCGGCCTTCGCCGCTGCCACCAGCTCTGTATTAACTGAGACCCATCCCTGATATGAGTTACCTTCTGTGATGCAGTACTCATATAACGTTTATAGGATAAGGCCGACCAAGATACTATAAGTCATTAGTTAACCCCCCTTTCTTTTTCTTCTTCTCTTCCTGCATGTTTGATGGGGTTCTCCTTGGGAATGACACTGTACATGAAAGTATTCTCCCCCATATGCCTTCCTCCTTTGGGGACTATATTGTAAGGGGTTTGCCCTCAAAACGTTGCATTTGTCATTTATTACACGGTTGTTGGCACTGCTATCTGAAGCGCTACATGTACCTACTTTGTATCAGATCATTTCCATGTCTGCTGACATAGCACTGTATTTGATTTTTTTTAATCCAACCTTGTCATATATGCTGATATGCTGACTCTGTTTGATTTTTTTTAGTCAAAAATGCTAATAAAAGAAATTTAGAAAAAATAGTGAATATAATTGTCAGTGAGAATGAGTGAGAGCAACTGTGAGTGCAAGGGATTGTGAGTACGAGACATTGTATAAGTGAGACTAGAGGTGAATTTGACTGAATTTAAAGGAATCAGGGAGAATAAGGGACCATTCACGTCAAGATAGAAAGTGACAAAGCCTCTAGGAATCTTTACAGCAATCTCTATATATGGTATCAGGGTGCTTTGACTTCTTCAGTACCCTCATCATAAGTTGATGAATGACAATCCTGAATGTTGGGCAGTGACCAGTATCCTGTCTGCATTGAAGATTACCACCTGGTGCCACGTGGACCTCTGACATTTGGAACTGTGACTGCATGATCACTGAAGGATGCTGAGAAGTGAAGTGCTGGCTCATAGGTAGTCCTGCCAGCTGTAAGTCTATTGTATAGTTGAGTCCTAAAAGGTACAACCTGGTGGAAGAATCTAGAGCATGTTCATTCCTATTTTGGATCCACTTTTCTCATTGGTCATACATTACAGAGGAGGCATATCTTGGCTGTGCTATTATGTCTCTTGGAACGCGAAATAAAGGAGTGATTATTTTGCTGTGTAAACGTGTGTAGTTTTTTATATAGCGTGATGTAACCACATTTATTCATCGTATGGCAAGTATGTTTATATTGTAGTATTTTAGAAATGCTATTTCGCAATCCTCTCATATTCATGGTGTTTATGAAAACGTGTGGAAAATATTTTTTTTAAATCTGTTTTTATTGTTTCACAAACACATCAACAACATAGGCAAGGCTCGTGGAGTCGGAGTGGAAAGCCACACATTCTGAGAAAATCAATAAGCAACTTACATAAGTAGGGATAACTACATACACAGGCCCATATTTAAACTTGTCGGTGCAAAACTGCGCTAACGCAACCTGGAGTTAAGTTTGTGCCAAATTTGCATACAAAAATGACACAAATTCAGTGCACAATGTGCATAACTCAAACCAAACAAGTCAGGCCCTTAAGGAGTATGTATAGTGTGTGATAATGTGCTAAGAGAGCAAGGGAGGGTGTGACCTCAGGTGCATATGTAGTGGGGGTTGGGAGCAGCCCCTCTGTGCATTGGTGGGTGAAAGGGAGGGGCAACAGCTGTATTAAGGTAGTCACCGAACAGTCTCTACTACTTAAACCATTTATTAAGTCAGGGGCTCACCGTTGCAGTCATTGAATTGTACCACACACTACTCTGGTGTGGGTCGGTACACGCAATTGTCAGCGAGGGTATAATGTAGAGCTGCCCCTTCAGGGTGGCAGGTGTGGTTCTTTGCTTCAATTTGTACCACAAACATGTCCCACCTCTCACTGCCTGTGTGGGATAATCCTCTGTCCCTCAGTGATGTAGTACACACTCTTATGCTCATGGTCATTGCAACAGATTTCGGAGCCATTTAGAGGCATTGGGTGGGGCAGGAGCTTTCCACTGCATCACTACTAGCCTCTTGAATAGCACAAATGCTAGATCTATGAACGTATGCAGGTGTTGGTCCCCTTTAGTCCTAGCGCACAGTCCAAGGAGACAAGATTCAGGGGTGGGGAACAGTGAATGATTAGCCACATTGGCCAGGTCCACAGTTGTGGCTACCTCTTACCAAGTGAACTGCAGTGGGAGGCATTTCCACACGACGTGGCAGAACCCCACTTACAGCAATCCACAGCATGGACATTCTGGCGCAGTCATGGGAAACATGCTTGAGACACTGGGGGAATGAATATGCCTGGTGGAGATAATTGAATTGGGTAAAATGGAATCTGGAGCTCAGATAGACTTCCTTCACTTGCTGAAGGGTGACTGTCTACATCCCCAGGGACAGTGACTGTGGAAGGACCTCACTCCAACAGTCAAGGGCACCCAGCACTCTCAAGGGGGGCCTGCATTTAAGGTTTCATATACTAGGGGTATGGCATGTCTCTGTGGAAAATCATTAAAACTGAAATGTAGTCATGGCCATTTTAAGCTTAACTAGAGTGAAGGCCTGAGTTAATTGTCGTTTGACCTTCAATGCAAAAGTTTGTTTTAATGAATATCTTCCTGAAGCTGCAGGTGCTGTGATACCAACTCTCGGTTAATGAGGAACCCATTGTGAGGGAAGATAGGAAGCCCTTAAAAGACATACTATCAAGGACAGAGTATCCTGAGTTGGTAGCTGTAACCCTTCTGAAGTGCAAGGGTGCACTCCACCAAGGTCAAATGCCGGACACTTCAGAAGACTAAAATGTCAAATAAATTTACAATCTTGTTTTTCACTTGTAAGTTTTTGGCTGTGATGTCACCCTTGGAAGTTTCAAGATTTAAGTGTGGTTTAGCTAGTGGTAGAAAGAGATTCCTCCTGTCTTTTGCTGACAGTGACCTCTCTGAGGTACAGATGTCATACTTTAATTTGTATGTGGCTTCATGCTACTTTCACCTCTCTTGACAGAATCTTCTGCAGAAGTTTTGTTGTGCTGACCTCTGTTTTTCCTCTGAGATCTCATAGACATCAGAATAATTAGGAACCCAGAGTTAATGGATAGGCCTAAAAACTTAGATTTGGATCTAATGTATCAAATGTTTTTTCATATATTCTGCATTAACATATTGTTTCTGCACACGCTAATAAAATTCAATGTTGTGATACGCTTTAATTCTCTTTTGGTGACTCTGTATATCTATATTATGGTTTTTGAGACTTATTTATTTGAGCTTGACTATGAGTCTGTACTAAAGCCCTTTGAACTTTATTTGATTTCTGAGATTGAATGTGTGGTCAATAGATTACCCTGTAAATAGTATTGCGAAAATTATCGTATGTCTTGGAACAGAGAAAGAAAGATTCGTTGGTCCTCAGATTTAGAGACATGACTCAGTGCTGAGTCATTACAATGGCAGGAAAGCTAAAGGCTGTCTGGGGAATGTTGTTTTTTTGGAGCTCTCATGCCCTGAGGGGTTCTCGGCTCAAGTGAGCTTATGAAGTTCTTCTGATTAATTTAATCTGTCATGGTACATGTAGGGCACCCTCCTTGTTATGCAATTTGATTTGACTTATAACTGCCCATTGTAAATCTTGTTCCGAATGATTATGAAATAAAGTGTTCAACCAAGGGTGCATTTTGTGTAAAGCTTTCTGCATTTATGTTGGATTACCTGTGTTCAAAAAATGTATTTGTTTAACCCATTTAGTAACCTACAAAGTATGAACGGAAAAAAGACAATATGGTCAGGGAAGCAAGCTTCCCAGAACCATTCAGGGGAATTTCTGTTCCAGATCCAGCTCAGATTCGAATGGTTGTGCTCCTCATTTGAAGAGATCACTTCATTGGAATGGTTAAACAAGTGGGTAAGATGACCTGCTTTCCAATCCTGCCTTAAGCTCCATAGTAAGTGGAATAGATCAATGGAACAACTTTCGGTTCTCGTCCTCATTTCCATCAGCCAATTGAGTGGTTTGTGATGCTTGTGGATCACAAACCTTGCCCCAAGCAATAAGGCCTGACTCTCTACTGTACAAGGAGGCAACCTATTGAGCTTCTATGATTTTTGGAATTGTTAGAAATACTTGTTGAAAAATTAAAGGTGGTATGCAAGCAACATTACATTTTGAAGTAGGGGACACTTTTCACAATCATACAAAATACTACCTGTCCCATGTGAGAGTGCATGTATGCGTGTGGGTGTGCCTACATGTGTGGCTGTCTGTATGTGTATGGATTCATGCATGTGTGTTTGTATGTATGACTGCATCATGGCCACTCTCAGTATAATGCTTCTAAGGCTTTAAGGTTGTAACTCGTTTTCATTTGATGGCATATAGTATAATGATACCTATCATGATTAAAATGCTGGCCCTGTCATAATTGTGGTGTGAGGTGAATTTATACATCACATAATCGTCTTCATTGCAAGCACTGTTTCTGCAGGGAACTCCTGACCTGGAATGGGGGCAGCGTGAAACTGGAGGGAGAAAAAGGAGAAAGGCATACGGATGCAGAGCAAGAAAAAATGCACATCTAAAGGGAGAAAAGATCATGAAACAACAGGTGCACATCAAGAGGGGAGATAACATCTGGAGAACAAAAGGTGGAAAAGGAAGAATCAAGAAGAGGAGACCAACTGGGTGGAGATGAACCATTGAGTAAAGCCACACATGGGAGAGCTGAGAAAATACAGAACTGGAAGTCGAACAACAGAGGTCATGCACACATGCAAAGCTACTTACAGGAGAGTGGAAGAGCCTGATGACTAGGGTTCAGATAGGAGGAACCAAACCTGTTTTGAGACTGGTGGTTTTCTGAGTTTTCCAAGAAGGCCCGAGGACAGACTGCACAAAATAGGTCTCAACTGGAGGAGTGAAAAGTGATTGTGGGTTTCACATCGTTTGACTCTGAAGACAAATTCCAAGAAATGAAGGAAGACTTTAAAGAAAAAACATATCTCTATACACTGGCACGAGGAAAGGAAAAGGTAGAAAGCAAGAGAATGCACCATATTTGTAGAGGCTTACAAAAAGGATGAAGGAAAGTTTAAAAGGAAGAGATGGACATACTGTGTATCGCCGATACATAGCAGTGGCATCACAAGGTAAACAGGAGACTCCTAGTCTACACACTGGCATGAAGCAGTTCAATTGGGAATATAGGATCAGGATGCAGCTTAACTCAGGAACTTGAAGGTTTCATCTATATTGGGTGAGTGGTTAGGTTAAGTGTGGAGGGCCAGATAGTTAGTGAAGGAGCAAACTACGCCTTTCCCATATTGTCCTGACCTGGAAGAAAAAAAATAGCTGAAGGACTTTCGACCGATGGAATATCATCCTACAAAGAATAATACTGTTCCTCAAAAAAATTGAGGATTTTCTTAAATTTAAATGAGGCCCTGCTGCCCCAAATGAAGGGCTTTCTTCTGCTAGACAGCCAATAACCCTCCAATCTGGCTACGCTTTAGGGCCAATACTCACTCTATTTCCCACAGAGACTCTAAAGCATGATTTAGAGTTTGGTCATGATACAAATACTAAATGGTTTGGGGAACTTTCTGCTTGTAGAGGGCATAATTACCCCTGTAATTAGTAGTGTATTGTGGAATAGAAACTTTGTTTGAAATATTTAACACTTCTGAGAACATTCTGTTATCACCCAACTACGCATCCAAATCACTCCCTTACAGGATTTGTAAACATTTTCATATTTAGACATATTTGAAGACATTTTCAACATGCTCCATTGACCACTCTGGCCCATGTATATAAATCTTTGCAGTTAACTGCCTTACTTGGCTGTGTATTACTAGACCAGGCCTGGTGAGTTAATGTGGCATTTAGATAAATTTGTGTTTCAGTGAAAAAAAAAATTCTTGCCAGTGAAAAATGTTCTTGAGCTTTAAATATTTGGCTAGTTAACCATCAAAGGGCTCTAGCAGAAGGCATATTATTTGAAGTGATCCTGTCCTACAGAAGGAAAAGACCAAGATTTTGGACGGAAAAGTCTGACTCACCCACATTATTGTGGCATGCGTCATCATCAGCTAGACCGTCCCACCCTGATAAGAGAATACTACCATGGTGGAGTCAACCACTGAAGGAGGGGGATCAGAATAAGTGATTATGGCTATGCAATGTGTTGGAGGCTGGTTATTAGTAGTGATAGGTCCAGTCAAGGTCTCACATGGTAGCCCTTGGCTCAATCTCTAGTGGCTTGGCAACGAGCCCGCAGGCTTAACTTGGGAGACAGGAATGTAAAGCATTTAAATCCACCAGTACAGTAAATAAGTGAGATACAGCACACAAAAAATCCCACACCAATTTATAAACACAGTAAATATTTTTATCTTTAAAAGGACACCAAAACTGCAAGAATCCAATATAGGGAACCTGAGATATGTATTTTAAAGGATTAAATAAAAAAAATTGCTTTCTAGTGCTTGGATATCAATAGTGCCAATCGGGACATATGGTCATGCTTGACCGTGACAAAGTCAAAGTTTGAGGCCGATCGCAATGGAGCCCTACCTGGATACACTGAGTGGGAGGCCTCGTTCAAAATTTTACCTTTGCACTTAGAAACTTTTATGGAGCTTTTCTCTCTCAACATTGTGCCATCCTCCTCAGCAAGCTGATTTTGATGTGACATCATCAGATTGCTTCTCCATGAGGCCCCAGTCAAATCTTGGAAGTCTGGAGCTTTCACCTGGACGAACCTGAAATCCTCAACGGGACATGGTTGAAGGTAGTCGGCTTGATTCACGACGGCGAGTCGGTCCTCCTAAGGATCTTTTTCTAAAAGTTGTTCCAAACTTCTCCGAACTTCTGGAGGTCCTTCCAGGAGTTCTTCTTCGGGTATCAAAGTGTACAAAACACAAATCCACTGGTCCAGGGACCCTGAGATGGTCCTTGAAAGTTTGGGACTTCAACTTCCAAAATGCACCTGTCCAAATCCTTGCAAGTCCACTGGACTCACCCCAGGCTGGTCACTTTTGTGGAAGCAGGTGCAGGGAAGCTCTTTTAACCTGTTGCTTTCAGGAAGTCCACTTCTGAGTCCTTTTAAAAGCAAGGCAAAGTCCTTTGTGCTGTTGTTCTAGTGTGCAACAGGATAAATACTTCGGTATGCAGTCCTATGGGTTGCAGACCGTGGTTCCAGCTCGGCAGTCCTTCTTCTTCTTCTGTTTCAGGCAGAAAATCTGCATTCCAATGCAGATCAGCTACTTTTATTCAATCATCTTGGGGACAGTCAGTGGGAATCCTTGTCCAATGAGCTGCAGGGTGCCACCCAGTAGCGTGACAACTTCCTCCAAAGTGCGGCATCTTCTTGTACCATAAAGCAATGCACGTTAACATTCCAAGATGGATGATTTTCCTCCAGAGAAGGAAGACTTGGCTAGACCAGCTGGTGTAGCTCATTTACATTAACTCCCCCTCTGGACATCTGTAAATTCCTTTTTTAAGCCCACTAACTATCTTGGGGTACAGGGTGAGAGGGCAGGCCTGGCTGGATTCCTTTCTGACTGACTTCCTTTTGAAGCATCAGCTTGATTTACCCAGACCCCTTCCTGGCCTGGCCTGGCCTCAGCCTCTGCTGACCTCCCCATCAGATAGCCTATGCTCATGGCAGGCCACTTATCACCTCACCAAAGAAGCCTGGCTAATCCTGTTAGAGCTGACCGATCTGGAGAGACCACTAGCAGGCTGCCATTTAGCTTACAGAAAAGAAAGTCTTGTTACTTCTTTTCTGCACTAGTTGTAATTACTTATCTTTTATTCAGGCCATGGGCCTGTTTAGCAGAGCCCAGGGCACAGTCAGGGTCAGTTGCCACCAGTATCAGTCACAAAAATCAAAGATAACAGGCTAAAAGGGTAATTTTCTCACATAAAGTGTCCAGACTAGGTTATAATATATTATAGATATTGTAAATATACATCTGTGTATACCCAATGAATTTCCTTTATTTGAAGGCTCCACAGGGTAGACTTGAAAATGAACAAACTCTTGGATGTTTGGTGAGAGATTGTTTGTCAATCATCCTCTATTTTCAAGAAATGCCAACATGTTTTGCTCTCTCCTACAACTCGGATAGTGTATTGGGCCTTTATCAGGTCAGCACAGGAACCCCTAAAGTCTGTTCAACATACCCTTATGTACATGCAGGTAAGAATAAATCTTTACCGGGCCTATCAGTTTGACATTTGTGCATCACGAAACACAACATTTGGCAAGCTTATTCTCAAGAAACTGCAATGCATTGTCCTTCGTGTAAAACCTGCTCAGTGTCATGCTCTACAAAATCTTTCAAGAATGGTGAAAAAAATCTTTCAATGGTGAAAAAAATCTTTCAATGGTGAAAAACATCTTTCATGAATGGTGAAAAAACTGTGTTGGAAGTGTGAAAGCACATACGACACAACACACATAAAGTAAATGTGAGAGTGTTCTCTTGCACTATTCTTAAGGGGTTTGGGACCACTAATCTCACAGAGGGTAGACCACTTCTGTAGCCACACACTTAGAAGCAGTCTAGACTCAGTCACAGACATATAGTCAAAGAAATGTTACATAAGATGTTAATTAGGTGACTAAATCATGTCTTAGTACACTGTATGCCACTCAGTCATTAGGTAAAACCATGGTACAATACCTTAAAGAGCAGGTATGCTACCAAAAGGAGTCAATAGTGTCATAGGTCATAATGTTAGTAAAGTAACTCTCTGACTTGCTAAGGGTTATAGCATTGGTCCTATTTTCGCCCTTATATTCTCTCTTTCAAACTTCCAAAGCAGTACATTCCTTAAAGACTTAACAATTACTAGAGGTTTATCATTTGGGGAGTGAAATTCCACACCAACTTAGGGCCTGATTACAACCTTGGTGGATTGGATACCCCGCCACAAAGGTGATGGATACCCTATGCGCCATATGACAAGTTCCATTATATCCTATGGAACTTGTAAAATGGCGGGCGGGATATTCGTCACCTTTGTGGCAGATAATCCCATCTGCCAATGACGTTCTCAGGCCCTAAATCATGACACACCAGGGTTTATTTACAGGGTAAGGCATTACTTCCTCATTGCACCTTGAAATGGGGGATGATGCAGTAATAATGCTTGTTTTCCCCATTCAGTGTTCGAAAAAACACATTAATGTGGGTTTTCAGGGACAAATTCCAAGAGGCATTACATGATGACATTTTGGGAGGGAAAAAAGTGTGACTTGTGTATTCTTCTGGTTATCCATATTCGTGCATAAATTCCTGTTTGTACACAAACCTGGATTTATGCAGTGTGAATGGGGAGATCTTCCGAGTAGTACTGGTGCATTGTTCTTACGCTGCTTCAGTTAGTGTTACACAATTTTACCACTATGTTAACTTGATGTTTTTGTTAGGATGGCTATCCTTCCTGGTTCAGGCACCCGTTAGCTGAAACATTTATTTTCTGCACTTCCCTGGCTTTGCACCATTTTTTGATGTAAAACTGCAGATACCCTTTTGTGGCAATTGACAGAGCACTGAAGCTGACAAAGGCTTCATTTTGCACCAAGGTCAACATTAGTGCAAGAGGGCTCTTAGGGGCATATTTACAAGAAAGTGGCTAATCTGTCTGGAAGCGCAACTTTTCTTGTGTCGCTCCTGCCCCACCTAATGACACCATGTTTGCCCCTTCACTACAAAGTGTCATACCCTGGCGGTCATTAGCAGAATAGCATCAATATTTTTGGCGTTCTTGTAGCATTTTGCTGCACCACCATCAAAAATGTTGACGCTAGTGCAGCAAAGCACAGGAAGGCCCATTGATTAAAATGGGTGAGTCATTTAACACCTGCCCTGAGCAGGCATTAAAAATGATGGAAAAAATGGCGCAGCAAAAAGCTAATTTCACTGTGCCATTTTTTCGGGCCTTCCTGCGTCAGAACACCCCCCTTGCACACATTATGCCTTAGGTCCATATTTATACTTTGTTTGCGCCGGATTAGCAAATCTGGCGCAAACTTAACACCATATTTATATTTTGACGCTATCTAGTGTCAAAATATCTGAGTTTGCGTCATTTTCTGGATGCATGAAACCACCTTGCATCAATGAGATGCAAGGTAGGCGTTCCCGTCCAAAAAATGACTCAAACACCCGTGAGTCATATTTATCCATCTGGGCAAAAATGACGCACGCCTGGGATGCAGACCTGAAAAATGATGCTAAAGCCCGATTTGCATCAAATTTTAACGCCTGGGTCATAACAGGTGTTAAAATGGGGCAAAGACACCACTTCTTAAGGAAAACACACACAAGCAACATCATTTCTCAAGAAGGACGACATGGAGGTGATACTCATGCAGCATGCCAGACGACACAGAGTACAGGACCAACAGCAGCAGCTACCACCACACCAACGTGGACCCCAAAGGCAACGCAGGAGAGGGTCTTCAGGACCAGGACATACCTCCAGGGCCTCAGGGAACAGGATGTCATCCGGAGCTACAGACTCAATTGGCAAGCCATACAGCAGCTGCTGCGCCAAATTGAGCCACAGATAACAGCCAGGCTGCAGACACCACACAATAATCCATCAGTGACCAAGCTGCTAGCTGTCCTGCACATGTTGGCAAGTTGCTCATTCCAAACAACGGGTGCCCTGGTTGCTGGGTATCACAGGCCTCATTCTCCGCCTTCCTTCCCAAGGTCCTTGATGCCATCATCTCCCTCACACCCCACCACATCAGCTTCCCCCAACACACTGCAGAAGCAGAAGGAGACCAAAAAGGGCTTTTACAAAATACATGTCTTCCCGCATGTGCTTGGTGCTATTGACTGCACCCATGGCTGGATTGTACCACCTGCTGCAACAGAGCATCTGTACCACAACAGAAAGCACACCCACTCCATAAATGTGCAGGCCATTGTTGATCACCAGGGATTATTCACCAACATCTTGGCCAAGTATCCTAGGAGTGTACATGATTCCTTCATCTTTTGCCACAGCACCATCAATCGGCACTTCCAGGATGGATGATTTGGCAATAGCCTTGTTGTCGGTAAGTCCATAAACCTAGCAATATACACACGGCACAGCAACCCTGTAGGACATACAGAACATACACCACTACATTGAAACGTGGCAAGGAAGACACTGAGGTGTGACACAGGTAGTTATGTTGGACACCCTGACACAATGGGATACACACATATGGACAAATGACAGCTGCCAATAACAATAGATGCCACTCTAGAGCTACAAGGGACCAATTTCAAACCACACAGTGACAATGACATGGCCTGCACTTGAAGTACAACTTGGAAGATGTACCATTTACTATTCCATTAGGCCACATAGTCAATCCCACACCCTCCCAAGCAATAAGTAGCGTGGAAGGTGTGAGAAGGTAGCCTCTTTCTAGCGTTGTTACCCCCACTTTTGGCCTGTTTGTGAGTGTATGTCAGGATGTTTGTCACTGTTTTCACTGTCTCATTGGGATCCTGATAGCCAGGCCTCAGTGCTCATAGTGAAAACACTATGTTTTCAGTATGTTTGTTATGTGTCACTGGGATCCTGCTGGTCAGGACCCCAGTGCTCATAGGTTTGTGGCCTATATGTATGTGTCACTGGGACCCTGTCACACAGGGCCCCAGTGCTCATAGGTGTGCATGTATATGTTCCCTGTGTGGTGCCTAACTGTCTCACTGAGGCTCTGCTGACCAGAACCTCAGTGGTTATGCTCTCTCATTACTTTTAAATTGTCACTAACAGGCTAGTGACTAATTTTACCAATTTACATTGGCTTACTGGAACACCCTTATAATTCCCTAGTATATGGTACTGAGGTACCCAGGGTATTGGGGTTCCAGGAGATCCCTATGGGCTGCAGCATTTCTTTTGCCACCCATAGGGAGCTCTGACAATTCTTACACAGGCCTGCCACTGCAGCCTGAGTGAAATAACGTCCACGTTATTTCACAGCCATTTTACACTGCACTTAAGTAACTTATAAGTCACCTATATGTCTAACCTTTACCTGGTAAAGGTTAGGTGCAAAGTTACTTAGTGTGAGGGCACCCTGGCACTAGCCAAGGTGCCCCCACATTGTTCAGAGCCAATTCCCTGAACTTTGTGAGTGCGGGGACACCATTACACGCGTGCACTACATATAGGTCACTACCTATATGTAGCTTCACCATGGTAACTCCGAATATGGCCATGTAACATGTCTATGATCATGGAATTGCCCCCTCTATACCATCCTGGCATAGTTGGCACAATCCCATGATCCCAGTGGTCTGTAGCACAGACCCTGGTACTGCCAAACTGCCCTTCCTGGGGTTTCACTGCAGCTGCTGCTGCTGCCAACCCCTCAGACAGGCAGCTGCCCTCCTGGGGTCCAGCCAGGCCTGGCCCAGGATGGCAGAACAAAGAACTTCCTCTGAGAGAGGGTGTGACACCCTCTCCCTTTGGAAAATGGTGTGAAGGCAGGGGAGGAGTATCCTCCCCCAGCCTCTGGAAATGCTTTTGTTGGGCACAGAGGTGCCCAATTCTGCATAAGCCAGTCTACACCGGTTCAGGGACCCCTTAGCCCCTGCTCTGGTGCGAAACTGGACAAAGGAAAGGGGAGTGACCACTCCCCTGACCTGCACCTCCCCTGGGAGGTGTCCAGAGCTCCTCCAGTGTGCTCCAGACCTCTGCCATCTTGGAAACAGAGGTGCTGCTGGCACACTGGACTGCTCTGAGTGACGTCAGAGACTCCTGCTGATAGGCTCCTTCAGGTGTTAGTAGCCTATCCTCTCTCCTAGGTAGCCAAACCCTCTTTTCTGGCTATTTAGGGTCTCTGTCTCTGGGGAAACTTTAGATAACGAATGCAAGAGCTCATCCGAGTTCCTCTGCATCTCTCTCTTCACCTTCTGATAAGGAAACGACTGCTGACCGCGCTGGAAGCCTGCAAACCTGCAACATAGTAGCAAAGACGACTACTGCAACTCTGTAACGCTGATCCTGCCGCCTTCTCGACTGTTTTCCTGCTTGTGCATGCTGTGGGGGTAGCCTGCCTCCTCTCTGCACCAGAAGCTCCGAAGAAATCTCCCGTGGGTCGACGGAATCTTCCCCCTGCAACCGCAGGCACCAAAAAGCTGCATTACCGGTCCCTTGGGTCTCCTCTCAGCACGACGAGCGAGGTCCCTCGAATCCAGCAACTCTGTCCAAGTGACCCCCACAGTCCAGTGACTCTTCAGCCCAAGTTTGGTGGAGGTAAGTCCTTGCCTCACCTCGCTGGGCTGCATTGCTGGGAACCGCGACTTTGCAGCTACTCCGGCCCCTGTGCACTTCCGGCGGAAATCCTTTGTGCACAGCCAAGCCTGGGTCCACGGCACTCTAACCTGCATTGCACGACTTTCTAAGTTGGTCTCCGGCGACGTGGGACTCCTTTGTGCAACTTCTGCAAGCACCATTTCACGCATCCTCGTAGTGCCTGTTTCTGGCACTTTTCTGGGGGCTACCTGCTTCAGTGAGGGCTCTTTGTCTTGCTCGACGTCCCTTCTCTCTTCAGGTCCAATTTGCGACCTCCTGCTCCCTCCTGGGCCCCAGCAGCGTCCAAAAACGCCAAACGCACGATTTGCATCTAGCAAGGCTAGTTGGCGTCCTTCCGGCGGGAAAAGACTTCTGCACGACTCTCCAAGGCGAGAGGGATCCGTCCACCAAAGGGGAAGTCTCTAGCCCTTTTTGTTCCTGCAGAAACCTCAGCTTCTTCTATCCAGTCGAAGCTTCTTTGCACCCGCAGCTGGCATTTCCTGGGCATCTGCCCATCTCCGACTTGCTTGTGACTTTTGGACTTGGTCCCCTTGTTCCACAGGTACCCTAGATTGGAAATCCACAGTTGTTGCATTGCTGGTTTGTGTCTTTCCTGCATTATTCCTCTAACACGACTACTTTGTCCTTAGGGGAACTTTAGTGCACTTTGCACTCACTTTTCAGGGTCTTGGGGAGGGTTATTTTTCTAACTCTCACTATTTTCTAATAGTCCCAGCGACCCTCTACAAGGTCACATAGGTTTGGGGTCCATTCGTGGTTCGCATTCCACTTTTGGAGTATATGGTTTGTGTTGCCCCTATCTCTATGTTTCCCCATTGCATCCTATTGTAACTATACATTGTTTGCACTGTTTTCTAAGACTATACTGCATATTTTTGCTATTGTGTATATATATCTTGTGTATATTTCCTATCCTCTCACTGAGGGTACACTCTAAGATACTTTGGCATATTGTCATAAAAATAAAGTACCTTTATTTTTAGTATAACTGTGTATTGTGTTTTCTTATGATATTGTGCATATGACACTAAGTGGTACTGTAGTAGCTTCACACGTCTCCTAGTTCAGCCTAAGCTGCTCTGCTAAGCTACCATTATCTATCAGCCTAAGCTGCTAGACACCCTATGCACTAATAAGGGATAACTGGGCCTGGTGCAAGGTGCAAGTACCCCTTGGTACTCACTACAAGCCAGTCCAGCCTCCTACATTGGTTGTGCAGTGGTGGGATAAGTGCTTGAGACTACTTACCACTCTTGTCATTGTACTTTTCATAAGAGAAAAATATACAAAACAAGGTCAGTGTAAATACACATAGTCAAAAAGTTTTGCATTTCCTCTTTTCACTCTTTTCTAAGTGCTGAAAAGTACTTCTAAACTTTCAAAAAGTTCTTAAAAGTTTTAAAAGTTTTTTTTCTGTCTTTCCAAAAAGTTCTGAAAACTTTTTTCTCTTTTTCTATCACTTTAACTCTCTCTAAAAATGTCTGGCACAGGCCAAAGTGTTGATCTGTCCAAACTTGCATATGACAACCTTAGCTGGAAAAGAGCAAGGAGTCTCTGTATAGAGAGAGGTTTGAGTGTAGGGAAGAATCCTTCCTTGGAACTGTTACTTAACATGCTTAGAGAACAGGATAAGGCCATAGGTGCCCCATCTGTTGAAAAAGTACCTAATAGTTCCCAATCAGATTCAGGGACTCCCCCAGGAAAAGATTCAGGAAAGAAACTTCCTAGCCTGCCCATTACTAGACAATCTAGCATAGATGGTAATGATGATGAGCCACACCAAATAAATAGTGTTGTCTCACATCATAGCAAAAGCATATATTCTCACCATACTGGTAGTAATGTTTCTGTAAACCAAGCTGTTAGGGTGCCTTCTGTAAGGGACAGGTCTCCTTCTGTTCATTCCCATCATAGCTCTGTTTCTAGAAATGTCCCTCCCACCAACCCTGATGACAGAATGTTAGAGAGGGAACTCAATAAGTTGAGGGTGGAACAAACCAGACTGAAGCTTAAAAAGCAACAGCTGGATTTGGATAGACAGTCTTTTGAATTAGAGAAGGAAAGACAGAAGTTGGGTTTAGAAACCCATGGTGGCGGCAGCAGTATTCCCCATAGTCATCCTGCAAAAGAGCATGATTCCAGGAATCTGCACAAGATAGTTCCCCCTTATAAGGAGGGGGATGACATTAACAAGTGGTTTGCTGCACTTGAGAGGGCCTGTGTTGTACAGGATGTCCCTCAAAGGCAGTGGGCTGCTATCCTATGGCTATCATTTAGTGGAAAAGGTAGGGATAGGCTCCTTACTGTGAAAGAAAATGATGCTAATAATTTCCAAGTTCTTAAGAATGCACTCCTGGATGGTTATGGCTTAACCACTGAACAGTACAGGATAAAGTTCAGAGAGACCAAAAAGGAGTCTTCACAAGACTGGGTTGATTTCATTGACCAGGCAGTGAAGGCCTTGGAGGGGTGGTTACATGGCAGTAAAGTTACTGATTATGACAGCCTGTATAACTTGATCCTGAGAGAGCATATTCTTAATAATTGTGTGTCTGATTTGTTGCACCAGTACTTGGTGGACTCTGATCTGACCTCTCCCCAAGAATTGGGAAAGAAGGCAGACAAATGGGTCAGAACAAGAGTGAACAGAAAAGTTCATACAGGGGGTGACAAAGATGGCAATAAGAAGAAAGATGGTGAAAAATCTCAAGATAAGCATGGGGATAAGGGTAAAACCAAAGATCCCACTTCAAATCTTAAACACTCTTCAGAGGGTGGGGATAAAACAAATTCTTCCTCTTCTTCCCAACCTGCACACATTAAAAAGCCTTGGTGCTTTGTGTGTAAAAATAGAGGCCATAGGCCAGGGGATAAGTCCTGTCCAGGTAAACCCCCTGAGCCTACCACCACTAATACATCAAGCTCTAGTGCCCCTAGCAGTAGTGGTACTAGTGGTGGGACTGCTGGCAACAGTCAAGCAAAGGGTGTAGTTGGGTTCACTTATGGGTCCATAGTGGAAACTGATGTAATCAGTCCCAAGACAGTTTCTGTCACACCTAGTGGCATTGGCCTTGCCACACTGGCTGCTTGTCCCCTTACAATGGATAAGTACAGGCAGACAGTTTCAATAAATGGTGTTGAGGCCTTGGCCTACAGGGACACAGGTGCCAGTTTCACTTTGGTGACTGAAAACCTAGTGCCTCCTGAACAACACATCATTGGACAACAGTATAAGATTATTGATGTCCATAACTCCACTAAGTTTCTTCCCTTAGCTATAATTCAGTTTAGTTGGGGTGGAGTTACTGGCCCTAAGCAGGTGGTGGTATCACCTAGCTTACCTGTAGACTGTCTCTTAGGTAATGACCTAGAGGCCTCAGGTTGGGCTGATGTAGAGTTTTATGCCCATGCAGCCATGCTGGGCATCCCTGAGGAATTGTTCCCTCTCATTTCTACTGAGATGAAAAAGCAAAGGAGAGAAGGCCTGAAAACTCAGGATCCCTCTCCATCAACAGGTAAAAAGGGTATCACAGTATCCCCTAACCACCCTACCATTCAGGATACCATTCCTGTGGTGGGAGAAACCTCTCCTGGGGTGGCACCTGTTCCAAGGGAATCATCAGCTGGCATAGCTGAACTCCCTGAGGTAGAAGTACCTCTCTGTGGGATAACTAACATTGGTGACAAAAAGAGCACCATTTTAGTTAACATGGAGCATCCCTCCAACCCTCCCAGAGAAACTTTAGTGCAGAAACCCTGTACTGCCTCACAACACTTAGGACAGCATCCCTGCCCTAGTGTGGAGCTCATAGGACAGCATCCCTGCCCTGCTCCAACTCAAGAGAAACAGCATCCCTGTTCTCTCTTCCAGCCAAATGGACAACGTTTTTGCCCAGCTATGGCTTTACTGAGACAGCATCCCTGTCTGGCATTTCCATCATTACAAATAGGTTCAGTGGATAATTCCCACTGCTCTAAACTAAAACTTACTGATAGAAACTCTGAAAATACATCTTCACATTGTTGGTTAGCTAAAAAACTTCAAACAGGGTGGTTTACATCCCCACAGGGAAGTAACCATATAGTGGATGATAAACGGAGTAACCAGTCTATTGCAGAGCTACTCTCTACTTATCACCACTTAGACAATAAAGTCTCAACTGGCCAAGGTTAGCCTTATTGTCCTTCGTTTGGGGGGGGTTGTGTGAGAAGGTAGCCTCTTTCTAGCATTGTTACCCCCACTTTTGGCCTGTTTGTGAGTGTATGTCAGGATGTTTGTCACTGTTTTCACTGTCTCACTGGGATCCTGATAGCCAGGCCTCAGTGCTCATAGTGAAAACACTATGTTTTCAGTATGTTTGTTATGTGTCACTGGGATCCTGCTGGTCAGGACCCCAGTGCTCATAGGTTTGTGGCCTATATGTATGTGTCACTGAGACCCTGTCACACAGGGCCCCAGTGCTCATAGGTGTGCATGTATATGTTCCCTGTGTGGTGCCTAACTGTCTCACTGAGGCTCTGCTAACCAGAACCTCAGTGGTTATGCTCTCTCATTACTTTTAAATTGTCACTAACAGGCTAGTGACTAATTTTACCAATTTACATTGGCTTACTGGAACACCCTTATAATTCCCTAGTATATGGTACTGAGGTACCCAGGGTATTGGGGTTCCAGGAGATCCCTATGGGCTGCAGCATTTCTTTTGCCACCCATAGGGAGCTCTGACAATTCTTACACAGGCCTGCCACTGCAGCCTGAGTGAAATAATGTCCACGTTATTTCACAGCCATTTTACACTGCACTTAAGTAACTTATAAGTCACCTATATGTCTAACCTTTACCTGGTAAAGGTTAGGTGCAAAGTTACTTAGTGTGAGGGCACCCTGGCACTAGCCAAGGTGCCCCCACATTGTTCAGAGCCAATTCCCTGAACTTTGTGAGTGCGGGGACACCATTACACGCGTGCACTACATATAGGTCACTACCTATATGTAGCTTCACCATGGTAACTCCGAATATGGCCATGTAACATGTCTATGATCATGGAATTGCCCCCTCTATACCATCCTGGCATAGTTGGCACAATCCCATGATCCCAGTGGTCTGTAGCACAGACCCTGGTACTGCCAAACTGCCCTTCCTGGGGTTTCACTGCAGCTGCTGCTGCTGCCAACCCCTCAGACAGGCAGCTGCCCTCCTGGGGTCCAGCCAGGCCTGGCCCAGGATGGCAGAACAAAGAACTTCCTCTGAGAGAGGGTGTGACACCCTCTCCCTTTGGAAAATGGTGTGAAGGCAGGGGAGGAGTATCCTCCCCCAGCCTCTGGAAATGCTTTTGTTGGGCACAGAGGTGCCCAATTCTGCATAAGCCAGTCTACACCGGTTCAGGGACCCCTTAGCCCCTGCTCTGGCGCGAAACTGGACAAAGGAAAGGGGAGTGACCACTCCCCTGACCTGCACCTCCCCTGGGAGGTGTCCAGAGCTCCTCCAGTGTGCTCCAGACCTCTGCCATCTTGGAAACAGAGGTGCTGCTGGCACACTGGACTGCTCTGAGTGGCCAGTGCCACCAGGTGACGTCAGAGACTCCTGCTGATAGGCTCCTTCAGGTGTTAGTAGCCTATCCTCTCTCCTAGGTAGCCAAACCCTCTTTTCTGGCTATTTAGGGTCTCTGTCTCTGGGGAAACTTTAGATAACGAATGCAAGAGCTCATCCGAGTTCCTCTGCATCTCTCTCTTCACCTTCTGATAAGGAAACGACTGCTGACCGCGCTGGAAGCCTGCAAACCTGCAACATAGTAGCAAAGACGACTACTGCAACTCTGTAACGCTGATCCTGCCGCCTTCTCGACTGTTTTCCTGCTTGTGCATGCTGTGGGGGTAGCCTGCCTCCTCTCTGCACCAGAAGCTCCGAAGAAATCTCCCGTGGGTCGACGGAATCTTCCCCCTGCAACCGCAGGCACCAAAAAGCTGCATTACTGGTCCCTTGGGTCTCCTCTCAGCACGACGAGCGAGGTCCCTCGAATCCAGCGACTCTGTCCAAGTGACCCCCACAGTCCAGTGACTCTTCAGCCCAAGTTTGGTGGAGGTAAGTCCTTGCCTCACCTCGCTGGGCTGCATTGCTGGGAACCGCGACTTTGCAGCTACTCCGGCCCCTGTGCACTTCCGGCGGAAATCCTTTGTGCACAGCCAAGCCTGGGTCCACGGCACTCTAACCTGCATTGCACGACTTTCTAAGTTGGTCTCCGGCGACGTGGGACTCCTTTGTGCAACTTCGGCGAGCACCGTTTCACGCATCCTCGTAGTGCCTGTTTCTGGCATTTCTCCGGGTGCTACCTGCTTCAGTGAGGGCTCTTTGTCTTGCTCGACGTCCCCTCTCTCTTCAGGTCCAATTTGCGACCTCCTGTTCCCTCCTGGGCCCCAGCAGCGTCCAAAAACGCCAAATGCACAATTTGCATCTAGCAAGGCTAGTTGGCGTCCTTCCGGCGGGAAAACACTTCTGCACGACTCTCCAAGGCGAGAGGGATCCGTCCACCAAAGGGGAAGTCTCTAGCCCTTTTTGTTCCTGCAGAAACCTCAGCTTCTTCTATCCAGTCGAAGCTTCTTTGCACCCGCAGCTGGCATTTCCTGGGCATCTGCCCATCTCCGACTTGCTTGTGACTTTTGGACTTGGTCCCCTTGTTCCACAGGTACCCTAGATTGGAAATCCACAGTTGTTGCATTGCTGGTTTGTGTCTTTCCTGCATTATTCCTCTAACACGACTACTTTGTCCTTAGGGGAACTTTAGTGCACTTTGCACTCACTTTTCAGGGTCTTGGGGAGGGTTATTTTTCTAACTCTCACTATTTTCTAATAGTCCCAGCGACCCTCTACAAGGTCACATAGGTTTGGGGTCCATTCGTGGTTCGCATTCCACTTTTGGAGTATATGGTTTGTGTTGCCCCTATCTCTATGTTTCCCCATTGCATCCTATTGTAACTATACATTGTTTGCACTGTTTTCTAAGACTATACTGCATATTTTTGCTATTGTGTATATATATCTTGTGTATATTTCCTATCCTCTCACTGAGGGTACACTCTAAGATACTTTGGCATATTGTCATAAAAATAAAGTACCTTTATTTTTAGTATAACTGTGTATTGTGTTTTCTTATGATATTGTGCATATGACACTAAGTGGTACTGTAGTAGCTTCACACGTCTCCTAGTTCAGCCTAAGCTGCTCTGCTAAGCTACCATTATCTATCAGCCTAAGCTGCTAGACACCCTATGCACTAATAAGGGATAACTGGGCCTGGTGCAAGGTGCAAGTACCCCTTGGTACTCACTACAAGCCAGTCCAGCCTCCTACAGAAGGGGTGTGCAATGTGTGTTGCTGCAGGTCAAATACCATGAGACACATAGCATGATGACGCTGACTCACATCTAGGTGACATGGAAATACTGAGGCTGTATCAACATAACACATCACTCCTGGGGTGATGTTGCCAGCTAGCAATAAGGAAATTGACTGTGTTATGAACACATATTGATGTGACACTTATGCAAACTGCATACTGCTGCACATTCTGAAAGAGCCAATTCTCCATCTAGATAACAGATGTACAGGGAGATGGCACTTCCTGCTCAATACATCCACCTCCACAAGGCAGTTAGCCAGATTACCTGGAGCAAGTCTGGTAGTGTAGGTGCACGGTTGCACATGAGCCACTGGCAGAGGGAACCATAAAGGTCTACATAGAACCAAGTCACACATGGAACAATTGTGTATTGTCAATACTGAACACCTCAATGCTGCCAGCTTAGGGAGATGTGTTGGGCATTGTCACCAAGCCCAATAAAAATGCCTCTCTTCTGGTTTTCATCTCCAATGACATATGTCCAAGTGGATGGGATGTCCAGGACATGTAGTGCAACCATGTTACCACCACATTGGAATCTATTGTGTGTGTGAAAGTATCATGTCCCCTCCAGTGAACGCACACTAAAACATGTAGCTCACTAGACAACGCATAGGAGATACACACTGAGCTGCATTTTGGAAACTAAACCATAGATATCAGGTGAATGAGCCAAACACAAGTTGGCAAGTCAAACAACCCAATGCAGAAAGAACCTCACAGAAGCCCAGGATATCACACAATGCCACAAACACATAGGAGTCACAGACGACACAAGATATCAACTGCCATGCTACATGACATTCCTGGTGCAAGCAACAACAAAATACTTACTCCTATTTTCTTTTTCAGCTGATCAGGGTTCTGGGAGCCAACCATGGATCATGACCCCGTTCCCCAACCCAAGCACAGCAGCAGAGCGTGCCTACAATGAGGCACATCGGAGGACACGCATCATTGTTGAACGGACCTTTGGCATCCTGAAGTCCAGATTCAGGTGCCTGGACATCACTGGAGGCAGCCTCCTATATTCTCCAGAAATGATCTGCAAGATCATATTGACTTGTGCCATCCTGCACAACATTTGTGTTAGAAGGAATATCCCCCTATATGAACCCGAACAAGAACTGCCTGAGGAGGAGGCAGATGGTGCCAGGGAAAATGAGGGGGAACATCCAAACACAGCTGCAGGAATGTGTCGCAGACAGCAGATAGTTCAAAACCTTTTTCAACAATAGTCACTATAAACACATTCTTATGATATGGAATTAAACACCTTACTTTATCAATCAATCCTGCTCTGCGTACTTATTTATGCATCACATGTTCTTTAGGAATGTGATTATTACCTTAGGGAGCAGGTCACAAGACAAATCTGACTACTTCTGATGCTGCATCACATTTGATGCGTTAGATTGTACAGCAAAGATCACACACAGTTTAAAAAAAAAAACATCTTTTCTTTTTCAGATATGAAGGGCAAAATCATAGGACCACTGCATATGACAGACATCCACGTTGCCAACATGGTCTACTGTAGCACATGACACACAACTATGACATCTTCAATCATAAGGTAAATAAGCGTATCATACATGAGGCAGTGGATGTGAACAGGAATGTATGAATGTATGAACCGACCCCTGACATTAGTAAGTGTGACATTTGCTATCTCTGCAAGGAGCTTGTGTGACAAGAGGTGCATCAATCCTGAAAATGGATAGCATGAGGGTCCCAGGTATGACAAGAAATGGTCACAACACATGCCCTGCGCAGTCCATCCCTGGTAATAAGTCCTGCCACTGCCATGCTTTAAGCCTCTGCCCTCCCTTCTCTAGGGGGCACTGTAAATGGACTATCTGTACCCAGGGAATCGTCATCAACACTCACCCAGATTCTCATTCTGACTCCTGTTTTCTTCCCTTTTCTATATGGCATGCCATAGAACAACTACATTAGCCTGCATGGACATCAGGTCCCATAATGTACTGTCTGGTAGTCGGTAAGACCTGTAATCTTCCCTAAATAGCTTCCCATGGGAAAAGTCTGGTTGTTCCCTTATACTGGATTCTCTCCTCCAGGACTTGAGAGAAACTGAAGCTGCACACACCTGTGAGCTCTCTCGTGCAGCCCAGCCACATGACACTGCCCTGGCCTTGCTTCTGCCTGGAACTGCTTAGAAGCTGCCATTCCCTGAAGCTCCTCATCGTTCATTGGAGTACAATTAATTTGTGTACCAGAGCCCTTGTTGGATTCTGTTACAGTCCTGATTTCCTCTGAAACTGCTCTCTGTTTCCACAGTGTTGTTCCTGCTTGTTCCAGTCAGACTCTGTTCCTTTTTTCAGCCTTGTTGATGTTGGTTCCTGACTAAGCCTACTGTTGTTAGCCAGACCTGTTCCAGTCTTTGTGTCAACAGGAGCCTGTTCCCTGTGCCTGCATTTGCCTCCTGCATAGTTGGTTCCATTGCCCTCCATTTCCTCTTGGGGTATTGTGTCTGGTAAGTGTACTATCGGTCCTCAACTGTATAGAATTGTTTAATTTTGTATTTGTACTGTCACATGGTTTCCAGTAGGTTAATCCAGCCCCCATCCTTTGTCTAGTTTTGCATGTATTCACAGTGAGTGTGATGGCTGTATTCCTGGATTTGATACTGTGCCTCCAGCCCAACAAACAAGGACTAGTCTTGTGTATGTAAGGACAATCCATATTTGTTCCCTGAGGGTCCAGACACAGATACACTTCTGCTGCCACCTTTCGATGGGGCTTTCGTAGTGACTAGCTGTGACATTAATCTGCACAGAGGAACTGACGTTCCCTGTTGCTGTGGGAAGTTCAGAGCCCTACCCTGTGTACAAATGAGTGATAAGCCCTGCGTGTTTGTTCATTACTGATCCGTTACATATTTGTCTACAACAAGGTTGCTCTGTCTTCACTCTTCTGTTTTAGCCGCCTTACCATAGCTCCCCTAACCCCTTGAATGCCTTTAGCTGATCTTCGGCTTTAGGACAAATCTGCTTTAAAATATACTCTGTGAACTCAAGGGTTGCCCCAACAGACTCCTGACTAAACCTACACAAAACCGTAACACCATGGAGCCCAATACTGACACAGGGTACACATGCCCACACACTTGAGCTGGACACTTTTGTGCAATGCACCTCTCAAAATATGTGAACACATGCAGCATGGGCTGCTGGTCCACCACAGCCCCAGGAGGAACATAGGTAATTTACACTAGTCAAACTGACGTGTACATAACATTTGTAGGATTGGAATTAAGGCTCTGTGTCACAAACACTGTACCTACCAAACATGTTCAAATGCCTGACTTATGGGTAGTTTACACACAATTCACCATGAAGTGGTAGCCAACAATTAATGTGAGGGGTAACATATCCGACATAGCCCTCATCAGCCATCCTCGATCTTCCCTGTGTATTGTTTGTCGTGAGAAATGTAATGTCCCCAAAGTCAAACAACTACACACAGCAAATGAGTCCACACATATTACAAACACATATCATGATTGTTGTACCTCATTGATTGCCATCTGATCTTAATACCCATTTGTAACACATTCATACATGAACATCACGCCAAATGTATTGCATGCCGTTCCATCAGAAGCACACATATAGTTGTAACAGTCAATTCACACACAAAACACACAGGCCATGATTTATACTTTTGTAGCGCAGCCTATCCGTCATTTATTGATGCAACATCTGCGCAAGCTTACAAATTCCATTTCAATTTCCTAACTTTGCGCTGCTTTTGCATCAGTAAAAAAAAAAAGGGAATTCCTGCGCAAAGATAGTAGAAATGTGGGCTGCAGTTGCATGGTCTACCACATGTGGCCAATCACTAGAACACACACTGCAGGCCATACCATCCTATCTTCGTCTAGATACAGGCTGCATGCAAATGCGTAAAAAAAAAAAAAAAAGGCGTACTAAACATTAATGGGTCACTAGCAATAATTCCACCAGTGCATCCCACGCATGCGAATATCCATAAAAATAATAGTTTCCCGGTAATGCGTGGGATTTTGCCACACATGTAGCTTATGTGTCAAAAATATTCACACAAACACGTCAGAAAAATGCACGCAATAAGGAAAACGGAGCGCAAAGGGGACAGGAAGTGATGTAATAGGAAATCCTGTTTACAGACATAGACAGTGGGTGTGCTTTCACTTTCACTTTGCAGTCTGTGATTTTTCTTGGCTGTGTGGCTGTGTGTTGGTCTTGCTCTCTTGTGGATTGTGTATATTGTCTCTTGTGTGGTCTATCTTTTGTCTTTTGGTGTATCCTTATTGTATTTTGTACCTGTCTAAGTGTTTCTGTGTCTTTTATTGTTGTCTGAATTGTAGTGTCGGGTGTCTGTTTGTGGGTTAGATTAGTGTGGGTCTGTCATTGGGGTTTGTAAGTTTCCTTTTTTCTACTTTCTTGTCCTTTAGTTTTCATTTTATTGTCAAAATACTGTACTGTACCATGTCGGTAAGGGCGAGGCTGGGGTGCATGGGTGAGAAGGAGCTTGGGGCATTTGTGTGTCTGATGTGCCACTTCCATCCAATTATGCTGGTGGCAGGGGGCCTCACACGAAGGCAAGACAGCTAAGCTGGGCAAAGGTGCTCTTCCACCTTAAACGAGTATTCAACACCTCCTGGAATGAGCACCAGCTTAAGCATCGTTCGGCTGACCTGTTAGCCCGAGAAGAGGACCTGCTGGACCACCTGGGTTTGATGATCGGTGAACCTGTAGGTGAGTATCACATTGACAAATGTGTACACTAGAATGCTCCTAAATGAAAGTAGCAGATGTCTTGATGTGCTGCATGCAATGTTTGTGGCCATGTGGAATACAAGTTGAACAAACTGTTAGTGTACCAGTAATGAGATGTATTACACATGTTAATATATGTTAACAATGCAGTCCAGAGTTTCGTTGAGCCATGTCCGACCATTATTCAGGGCCATATGTAACAAGCTATTTATAATTTTTACAAAGTGCTTCGTTTTCTGAATTTTGTTGTTTACGTCAGGACAAATATTCATTCAAATGCACAAACCAAAATATTACATTGCACAATCACAAAACAGGGTTTTCTAGTAGCATTTAGGAATAGGCGTTCCAATCATGTATTTGAGTCACAGGCGGCTATTTGTTTTTTCTTGGGCACAAATGCTGGCAACAAGCAATTGCAGTTACCATCCGTTTCAAGTTAGCACTAATCCATTTGCAAAAGGGGAGGAGTTCCCATGGAATCTCTTGCTCTTTGTGAATGCATGGGGAAAAACTTTTTCTGAGCATAAAGTTGACTCCTTCCAAATATTTCGTAACCATTACATCCTGGTCACAGAGCCCAAAGGGGGCGCTAGCGCTCCCTCTGTGGGGTTTCCCCCCACCCCCCCAAGTCAGGGATGGAAGCTGGGGGGGATGGAAGCTCCGACCCCCCCAATCCCTCCTGTGATGTCAGCGCCAGAGCACACGCTGATTAGTCATGATAGAGCGTTCCGTCCTAATAAATTTCCTGTATTTGGACGCTCTTGGGTCGAAGAATCTTTTGACCAAGTGGGGCTCTCTTCACCCGAGATTAGTCAATTTAATCAAATCAATAATCAATAACGAACATAAGCAATGCTCTGATCAACATAACACTTCACAATTAATCCAGAAAACATTTCGGCGAACCATGACCTTTCGGCCATGAATAACCACACCAGTTCATCCAAAGTTAATGAATTTATTTCCCTATATTAACAAAGCTAGCACGATATAAATGTGTCTCAACACCAAATGATATATGTAAATGAACATTAATAGCTGTCCATAACGGCGAAAAAGATGCAATCTATGCAGCATTTGAATAACAATGCATTCGATAATAGCAACGCAAACCACTAAAACTATAATCTGTAATGGGCTAATTGCATACATTAGTCAGCATAACAAGGTCTCAAATTGCATCGTGCAACAAATGAATCCTCATCTAACCTCAAATTAGCATCTGCATGTGGGACTTCATGCAAAAAACAATTTAGCAACATTGATTTGGAAAACTCCTAACTAGGGCTCTTATCAAAATCAGCAGTTGGTTACCTAAAAAGAAACACAATGCAATTGTACATTTTCCTTTCATATTTACCAAATTCAATCAGCATTCAAGGTAGTCTTCGTCTCACAGGTACCGGTTTCGATCAGCATGGGACGGGGGCAAAGGGGCAGGGTGGACGGGGCAATTGCCTCACAGCGGCAAGATAAAAGGACAAAACTACTACTTTATGCAAAGGGGCAAATCAAAGTTAAAGTCTCTAGGGCGAGAATTACTTAAAGTCTCTTTCTCTCGATTAGAGAAAGCATCAAAGTCTCATTCAAAATGGCGTCGAACATCAATTGGCATCGTAGAAGATGGCAAAATGACGAGGTCGGCAAGATGGCCATAATGGCTGCAATGGGCAATAATGTCCTCAATGGGTGCAATGGGTAATGGCCGCTTTCTTCTTGTGCACCAGGTTTAAATAAACAACAGTTCAAATCCAGTAGGGTCTTCCATTGGAGGGTTCATAGGTTGGCTTCAAATTGTCCAATCAAAAACAACAATTTACAAGCTTCTACCTAGGCATACATTATCCTTGGAGTCGGGAACGTAAGTTGCAACATATTTTACCAATTAACTCACTTTCAGAGCTTCCATTGTCTGCACCTGCAGATTGACCTTGGAGGAAAGAAGAAGATGCCAGGCTGGCACGAAACCTTAAAGATAAGCATGTGAACCAATCTCACTGGAAAAGTACAGCTTCAAGCAAGAATACACGTTTTATTAGCACATTAGAAAAACACGAGCATCTAAACCGTGAGACAAGGCAACTAGGCCGAAGCCTCCACTAAAGTTATGCTAAGTTAAAACATTTCAAACAAGCAAATCATGGCACACGTTTACGGTTATGTCAGATTAGTACAATTCTAATACATCACGTTATATAAAGCACGCTTATAAATGTTGGCGAACTACTCTGAGGGCACATTTGTCCCCGTACAATCTTTATTAGTTCGGTTAAAGTCACACTTGATTATTGCGGCACTACGTTTATGCGCTAATAAATGTAAAACCTTTGTTTCTGCGTCATCAATCCCTCCTCTGATGACTATTTGTCATCACACAAAACTATTCCCACAAATTTTATTCCATTAAAATTCTGTCAGTTCTCTTTGCCTTTTAGTTCCCCTTGTTCTTGCCTTGTATTCTTCCGCCATTCTTTTCATCATTTTCTCTTCCTTCCTTCTCTTAATTCTTGCCATGATCATTAGTATTCCCCTCTTTATTCCCTAAATCCCAAAGATGCAAATTAGTACTATTAGTATTCCCTGTATTATTTTTAGTAATATTCCATTCCAAATGCCACCAAGCCAATTTCCCACTGAAGCAACTCCCTTTCCAACCTTCTCCCAAACTCCTGGTTCTTTCAATTCCTTCAAGTCTGCACTCTCTTTTGTTAGATTTGCAAGCATTGTTTTACTTAGTCATGATCTGTATAGAATCAGAGAGCTAGAAGCACTTATAAAGAAACGATTTAGCAATTAGTTACAAAGCTGAACGAGCGCAATGTTCACACAGTTTTCTTCAGGAGCCCAGTCACTTATCGGTTAGCAGCATTTGTCTCAATTCGGCAATAACTCAGTCTTTTATCAGTTAGCAACGTTGTCTCAAATCGGGTTTAAGAGTCAATCAGGTTATCAAAGTCTTATCAAGTTAGCAAATGTCTCATCCGGTTTAGCAATGTCTCAGCTGGTTGTATCACGTTAGATTATAGCAAGCAATGTCATTTATCATCCTTTCAATCAATAGTGTCCATAAAACTTTTCTTTTCTATTGGTATCTCTTCTTCTTCGTTCTCGAGGCTAAGAGATACAAATTCGTCGGTCCAATCGTCATTGACTACATATGCCCATTCTGGACCGGAATATCTCCTGTTTGGTATCCTTTTCCTTTTCAATTTTGCATCTCTCTTTGATTCTGCCTCACTGGTACTTTCCTCTTTGGCCAAGTCTTTTTCTTCACTTGATGTTGGTACCACGACAGACACTTCCTTTCTTTTCTCTTTCACTCTTGGCCCTTCACTGTCGTTCAACTTTTCTCTAGTTCTTAGTTTTACTGGTGATATACTTGGTCTTCTCTTTGCACTGTGTCCACTTGATGGACCTGCGATCTCTTCTGAGGAAGTTTGAACAGTTTCGTTCTGTTCTGCCTTGTCCCCTCCTTCTGGGGAGTCAATCAGGTTTTCCTTTTCTTTTTCTGTACCGTCTGCTTCTGGGAAAGCCCTCCTCTGATCAGGCTCTCCTGCTTCTTCACCTCTTTCGAGCCCTTTGTCACCGTTACTTTCTTCAGGCTCTTTGTTACCTTCAGCTGCTTCAGGCTCTTTGTTACCTTCAGCTGCTTCGTCGCTGTCTGAGGTTTCTCCTTGGTCTTCCCCAAGTGAATCGGTTGTTTCGTCCTCAGAGAATATTTCTCTCTCTTCTATTCCTGCCTGTTCGCTTCTAGTTCTGTTTTGCTCTGTCTCAGCGCTCGGCACTTTGTTATCAGGTACTGGCAGTTTCAGCGCTTCAACTTCCTCATCTGTGGGACACAACACCTTCTTTGTATGACTGGCGTGAATCCAGTTGGGAACTCCCGCACACTTCACAGCGGTAGTGGTCGTCAGGATCACTTGGAAAGGGCCTTTCCAACGGGGTTCCAGACACAACTTCCTCACGTGCTTCTTTATCACGACCCAGTCACCTGCTTTCAGTCTGTGTCCTGGACCTTGGATCGGTGACAAGGTGGTTGCTTCCACCTGATGAGAGAAAGAGCGAACCACGTCAGCCAGACCTTTGCAGTAGTCTAACACCATATCATCTGTAATATTCAAAAGCGCGTTTGCGGGAACTGCAGGAAGTCTCATGGCCCTGCCCATGAGAATTTCGTGCGGGGACAATCCAGTCTTTCTGTCAGGGGTGTTTCTCATTGACATTAACACCAAAGGCAATGCGTCAGGCCATTTCAAATTTGTCGATGCACATATTTTCGCCATTCTTGATTTCAGTGTACCATTCATTTGTTCCACCAGTCCTGAGGCTTCAGGGCGATAGCTACAATGCAGTTTTTGCTCAATGTTCAGCGCTGCGCAAAGTAACTTAATCACCTCGTTATTGAAGTGACTTCCTCTATCTGATTCTAAAGAGATCGGGAATCCGAAACGTGGTATCAACTCCCTCAACAATAGTTTTGCAACTGTAAGGCTGTCATTTCTACGTGTGGGGTATGCTTCAATCCAGTGACCAAAAATGCACACAATCACCAACACATACTTCAGACCTCCATGCACAGGCATCTCAATAAAGTCCATCTGCATTCTGCTGAACGGGCCACCCGCCCTGCCAATGTGGCTCACGTTCACAACCGTTCCCTTTCCTGGGTTCATCTGCTGACAAATGACACAACGATGGCAAACTGCTTCTGCAACTTGACGGAATCTGGGGTTAAACCAATCAGTTTTGAACAATCTTATCATGGCATCTCTCCCTAGGTGAGCCTGCCCATGATAGAACCGCGCTAGCTGCGATAAGAGACTATTTGGTAAAACAAATTTTCCTTCATTTGAAACCCATAACTCATCTGGTCTCCTTGTACATTGTGACTTAATCCAGGAAACTCTTTCATCCTCCCTGACGCTATTCTGTAATGCTTCTAGTTCATCCATTGTATCCACGACCTTCAAGGCAAATGCTTCAGCTGGTTCGAGTTCTGGTTCACTTATCAAATTCCATTCATCCCTGAGCAATATACAGTTCAAGGCACAACATCTTGCGACTTGATCCGCATATGCATTTCCCAGGGAAACATAGTCCTGTCCTTTTGTATGAGCACTACACTTTACCACTGCAATTTCGGCTGGCATCTGAATGGCGTGTAACAATTCCCTTATTCTCTCCCCGTTTTTCACTGGGGACCCTGAAGAGGTCAGGAAACCTCTCTGTGACCATAGTTGCCCAAAGTCGTGCACAATTCCAAACCCGTACTGACTGTCAGTGTAAATGGTAACCTTCATCAATGTAGACAGTTGGCATGCTCTTGTAAGGGCTACAAGCTCTGCTACTTGTGCGGAATAGACTCCTTGAAGCCAGGATGCTTCCAAGACACCTGTTACAGTACATACAGCATATCCTGCTTTCAAAATTCCCAACCCATCTCTTAGACATGAACCATCAACAAAAATAATATGGTCATTTTCCTCAAGCTTAGTATCCCTAATATCAGGTCGGGGTTTTGTGCAAAATTCAGTCACCTGAAGGCAGTCGTGCTCGACGTCTTCAGCGTTCTCAATTTCAGCATTTTCACCGGGAAGCAAGGTTGCTGGATTCAACGTAGTGCACCTTTTCAGCTGCACATTCGGTGAACCCAGAATTATTGTTTCATACCTTGTGAGTCTTGCTCCAGTCATGTGTTTTGCTTTCGGGAGCGGGTCAAAAGTATCTCAACTGAGTGAGGGACCATGACTGTTAATGGGTGTCCCATCACTATTCCTTCACTCTGAGTGAGGCTGATACCAACTGCTGCTACGGCGCGCAAACACCCTGGCAGTGCTGCTGCGACCGGATCCAAAGTAGCTGAAAAATACGCTACTGGTCTGTTTATGCCACCATGGGCTTGTGTCAAGACAGACAAAGAACATGCATCACGTTCATGACAAAACAATGTGAAAGGCTTTGTGTAATCAGGCATACCTAAAGCTGGAGCCCTGCACATGCATTCTTTCAATTCAATAAAAGCATCCATCTCATCTCCTTTCAGCTCAATTTCATCCAAGGCATCCTTCTGGGTCAGTTTCAGTAAAGGCTTTGCTAGAGTTGAAAAGTTGGGAATCCACTGGCGACAGTAGCTCACCATCCCCAAAAACTTCCTCACCTCCCTCCTCGTCTTTGGTGGACTCATTTGAAGTACACTTGTTATTCTTTCCTTCATTATTCTCCGTGACCCTTTCTCTATTTGATGACCCAAGTATTTTACTTTCTTCTGACAGAACTGCAACTTTGAAGGAGACACCTTGTGTCCATTCCTTCCCAAATTGTTCAGTAGAGCAATGGTGTCGGCTGTGCAGCCACTTTCTGTCTTAGATGCAATCAGTAAGTCATCGATGTACTGTACTAGGGTTGACTCGAATGGCAATTCTAACGCTTCCAAGTCTTTCTTTAGAATCTGATTGAAAATTGACAGTGACTCCGAAAACCCTTGAGGAATTCGACACCAACTGTAAACTCTGTCTAAGAATTTGAAACAAAAGAGAAATTGGCTGTCCTCATGAAGAGGCACCGAAAAGAATGCTTGTGACAAGTCAATGACTGAGAACCACTCGGCCTCGCAAGGGACTTGAAACATTATCACAGCTGTATTCGGTACTACAGGGCAGCATTTAATTATGATGTCATTTATTTTCCTCAAGTCCTGCACAATTCGGACCTTTCCACTCGGCTTTATTAGTCCCATGATTGGTGAATTACATGGACTGCTTAACACTTCTTTCAGTACTCCCTGTTTTAAAAACTCGTCAATGAGTTGGGCGACTTTCATGAGGGTGTCTTGTGCCATGTGGTATTGTGGGGTCTGGGGAAAGGTTACATTGGGTTTTACGGTAACTTTCACTGGTTCCACTCTTTTCACCAATCCCACCTCTTTTCCTGTCATATCCCACACTTCCTTTCCGACTGTTTCCCGTAATTCAGCTGGAATATCTTCTTCAGTTATCATCGGAAAAAGGTTAATCAGAGGATATTCTTCATCGACAGTTTCCATCTTATCCCCTTCTACACTGTCCTCTTCTTCCCCATCACTGCTCGTCTGAATTCTAATTCCATCGTTCGAACACATAATCGAACATCCCAATTTGCACAATAGGTCTCTCCCTAACAGTGCTATCGGGCTTGAGTCACATACCACAAAATTATGTGACCCTTGATAGTTACCAATTCTGACTTGTACTGGATCTGTGATTGGGTTCGTCAGGTGCCTGTTTGCTACTCCCACTACTTGAACTGTTCTCCCTGAGAGTGGCAAATTTGGTACTTCAATGCTCCTAACAGTTGAACGTGTGGCTCCTGTGTCAACCAAGAATGAAACACGATGACCCAGAACTCTTCCCTCCACATATGGACCCTTTTGATCAACTTCCAAGGATGCTGCAAGCACACAATTTCCCTCCTCATCTGAACTTTCACTCTCCCATACATTGTTTATTCCATTCTCACTGTGTAATGGGAACTGTTGTACTGTGCCATTTGTATTCATCACCTGACCCGAGACCTGTGGAGGAACCATCACTTGCTGCTGACTCACTGGTGCCAAAGGTATTTGCATTTGCTGATTAGGTACCATGGGAAACTGCTGTTGCATTGGCTGCATTTGCGTCATCTGCATACGGGGCATCTGCATCTGCTGCGGCTGCATGGGCTGTAATCCCTGCAGCTGATTTATGGTCTGAAAATTTGGGTTTGGACCTCTCATTTTCGGTCCCCTCATTGTCTGGAATGCATTGACATCATTGTTTTGCTGACCAACACCTGCACCTTCCTGCATCACTATCGGGCACTCGCGTTTCCAATGTCCGACGATTCCGCACACGTGACACGGCATCACCCTTTTCATTGCCTGCACACCATTCGGAATTGCAACAGTGTTCAAATTCGGACCATTACTCCCAAAGCCTCCTCTGCCTCTGCCTCTCGCCTGTGGCTGAAACACCATATTTCCCTGCGGCTGCGGCTGCGGCTGCGGTATCTGCTGTTGGAACCCTTGCAACCCTTGCAGACCTGTCTGAGCTGCTTTAAGTTGCATCACCATCACTTTCTCTTTCAACCTTTTCTGTTTCACTTCAATTTCGTCGCTACAGTATTTTGCATAATTCAACACCTCATCAATCGGTTTCGACTGCCAACAAATCAAATGCGTCTTTATCATCTGACTTATCTCTGGTCTCAGCCCTTCCACAAATCTAAACACAAAATGAAGCATGTCCTTCGCCTCTATTGTTTCCGTGCCACTGTAGTTCTTGAACGCCTTCAACAACCTCTCGTAGTAACCATGAATCGACTCTTTAGCCTCTTGGGCAGTTCGATCAATCTTCTGCCAATCCACATTTTTCGCGGCAACCTTCGTCTTCAAATGCTCAATCACCTTATAGTACAAGCTCATTACCATAGGTGATGGTGCACCCGTATCCCTGTCTCTCTCTGGTTCACTTGTCGGCCAACCTACAGCCCTTTTGCAGTCTTCCCACAAATCTGCCGGAACCACAATCTCAAAGAGGGTGTTCAGGTCTTCCCAAATACATTTTGCAAGCTTCACAAACCTATCAGTCTGTTGATACCATTCAATCGGTTTCTCTCTCAGTTTGGGAAAATCATCCGTAAAAGACTGAATGTCGCTTCTGTGCCACGGTACATGTATTAATTTTCCCCCTGCTGTCTCCCTCATTGGTAACATGGTTATTGCATTACTACTCTGTGATCCTTTCTCGTTGTGCTCTGAGACACTGTTTTTCCTCTTTTCCTTTTTCTTTGTCCATCTGCTTTCCCATTTGTCTAAGCACCTCCACACTTGTGCACTCTGCAGCAATTCTCTAAGGTGCGTTTTCATGCCTGCTGACCTCATGTGTTCAAAGTCTGTGGTCCCGAAATCCAATCTATAGCTCCTGCTCAAGTGTTTTGTCTTGTCTATCTCAACCCCGTTTTTGTCAGCTATTTCTTGCAACCTTCTATGTACCTTGTTCACTTCTCTCGTAATCCTAGGACATAGATACCTCAGCTCTTCTTCCGAGTAGGACTCTAACCTATTCAAACCCATAGTCCCTTCCACCAATTCTTCTGCTTCCATGTTCAACCTGACCTTATTCAGATAGTCTTCTCCCTTCCCACTGGCTGAGCTTTGTGTGGAATTCAGACTGTTGAACCACTGTGTCAGCTGTTGCGCATTCAACCCCATCAGTGTAGCATTCACATCGACTGCCATTGATGGTTGCGGCAACTTTTCAGTGTTCGATGATAGTGGTATCATCAGTGGGGGACTCGACCTCACCACTGTTGACTGAGCACATATGGGACTAAACTCCATCAAGGACCCAGATCCAGTTGGCAGAGCCGCTATCGGAGTTGTCTCTGGAGTGTTTTCTATGCACCTCCTTTCCGTCCCACTCTGCACCATTGATCCTTGACCGCTCATACCTGAGTTAGGCTGAATGTACAAAGGTACCGGTGGACCTACAGTAATGGGTAGGGATATCGCATCTGGGTTCTGTCCATTCCCCAGGTTCTGAGGCATGTTCATTCCCACACTATGGGTCATCATTGCCGGCATGCCCGTCTGACTCCCCGTCATCTGAGCATGTGCGGTTCCCCCCTGCATCTGCTTTTGAGGCATCAAAAACTGGGTTGATTCAGCTTGTGCCAATGTTGGGTTGCGACCATTCTGTACTCCCATTACGGTTGGATCTAGAATCATTCCCGTACTGTTGTCACTGCTGTAGTACCTTGGGACCTGCGGCTGATAATTTTCTGCTGTTTTCAATATAGGCACATCTGGATATATTCTCCTAACCTGCGGTATCTGCGGGGTAAACAGTAAACTCGGGTCCTTAGATCCCGATGGCGTTTCTGAACTCGGAGTTTCATTATTCTGTACCGGTGCCGGAGGGGCAGAACTGGTACTTGCACCTTGTTCACTCTCTGCATAAGGTGGTGGACGGTCGTTCAGCAATTGCATGATGAACTCCTCATCCTCTGACTCGTCTTCTCTCCTTAACTTTTCCTCGTCCTCTCTATCTTTGGAACACCTCCTGTTTGTCTTACAGGTAGCTTTCTTGCCTGTCGCCTCTTCTTCCTTAGCAATTGCGGGAAACAATTTTATCCCCTGCAATATATCTGATCTCCACACCTTCTGTGCATTATCCCACCTAGCGTCCGCTAGTGTCTTTTCTACCTTTCTTATCCTGGCCTCGAACTTCTTTTGCTGTTGCTGTCTAGCCATTAGTTCCCAAATCGCTGGAGCCTCAAACTGTGCTGGCCTTGGAGGTACCTTCATGTCGTACATCGCGAATCTCAAATTCTCTAGGATCCTTATATTGAATGTCCCATGGATCGGGAACGCTACGCTCCCATGTCTCTCTGTCAGCTTGTGCCATTGCTTTAGCCAAAGGCACGGAGCTACCCCCCTTTCCTCCATTACAATGTAAGCTGGTGTACCTTCGGGTGGCGTCTCCTCTCCTACGCTCGCTTTAATGTAAGACTCCCCCTTCATCGCACTCTTTAATGCTTTAAAAAATTTAATTTTCTCGTCTTTTATTTCACAAAGTTTGTAATCAATAAGTGACTTTAATTCCCGGAATACTCTTCGCTTGCCTTTCCCCTTCCAATCGAGCCCCACGGACTGCGTCCAATCCGTGCGCGGCCCTTCTTTGCAACCAACCTATCCCAGCGCGGCTCCTAGTGACGTCACACTCACACACACTGCGGCTGACAAAGCCTCGCGGCTTGTCCTCCTTCACTCCGCTCCTCTCGTAACAACTTCTGGCATGTATCGCGAGCAACCAAATAATAATGAAACAGAACTGTCGGTTTACTACAGGAAGGGTAACACAATCGCTTCAGGACCTTAGGGATTTTTCACTAGCCTCGGCAGTTATTCCATCTTTCTCGGTCCCCACTTTCGCAAGCAAATCCTGACCCGCAGACTCTGCTCTCAACTTGTCAATGATCTATTCTAGTGCACATAGAATTTGTCAAAGCCCGAAGTCGAAGTTTTCTTTCACTCCCTTATCACACGTACCGACTCGTTGACCACGCCCGGTCAACCTATTAAACCGACCAGACCACAACATAAAACAAGTGTCTCATACACTTTTCAACATACTCCGGAGTCTCTTGACCTCGCAGGGCCCGTCTCAACAACAACAACCACGTGGACCTTTTTCTGCACAAAGCGCCACATGCACATGAAGTTCAACGACTTCCCTACTCTCACACTCGGAGTCGCACCTCCGCTATTCTCTAAAATCCTTGCAACCTTTTCAAACAATCTGCGGCAATAAGCTGTGCAAGCGCAAAACCCTGACTTCTCTCATACCGTCACTAGTACCGCCAACGCCGATTTCACACCTCCATTCTCTCCATTCGCAAGCTCCGAGATCCCGGGAAAGTCGCGGGGGACTTAGGGCATCATCATTCTCTCAATCTGTTTTACCCAAGAAAAATCTAGTTCAACACCATATACCTCTCGAATGGGGTCTTAAAGAGCGCAACCGTTACCTCTCGAGCGGGGTCCCAAAGGGCGAAACCGTCCTCTGCTACCATCTACTGATAGAGCGTTCCGTCCTAATAAATTACCTGTATTTGGACGCTCTTGGGTCGATGAATCTTTTGACCAAGTGGGGCTCTCTTCACCCGAGATTAGTCAATTTAATCAAATCAATAATCAATAACGAACATAAGCAATGCCCTGATCAACATAACACTTCACAATTAATCCAGAAAACATTTCGGCGAACCATGACCTTTCGGCCATGAATAACCACACCAGTTCATTCAAAGTTAATGAATTTATTTCCCTATATTAACAAAGCTAGCACGATATAAATGTGTCTCAACACCAAATGATATATGTAAATGAACATTAATAGCTGTCCATAACGGCGAAAAAGATGCAATCTATGCAGCATTTGAATAACAATGCATTCGATAATAGCAACGCAAACCACTAAAACTATAATCTGTAATGGGCTAATTGCATACATTAGTCAGCATAACAAGGTCTCAAATTGCATCGTGCAACAAATGAATCCTCATCTAACCTCAAATTAGCATCTGCATGTGGGACTTCATGCAAAAAACAATTTAGCAACATTGATTTGGAAAACTCCTAACTAGGGCTCTTATCAAAATCAGCAGTTGGTTACCTAAAAAGAAACACAATGCAATTGTACATTTTCCTTTCATATTTACCAAATTCAATCAGCATTCAAGGTAGTCTTCGTCTCACAGGTACCGGTTTCGATCAGCATGGGACGGGGGCAAAGGGGCAGGGTGGACGGGGCAATTGCCTCACAGCAGCAAGATAAAAGGACAAAACTACTACTTTATGCAAAGGGGCAAATCAAAGTTAAAGTCTCTAGGGTCTCCCCCATCGCGCTGGAAGCAGATTGAAAGAGAAATGCAAAGCATTTCTCTTTCAATCCCATGGGGGAGTCCCGGAGGGGCTTCAATGGGAAGGAAATGTATTTCCTTCCCTTTGAAGTCTCTCCCAGGGTTTCAAAAGCCAGATTGCTTGCAATCCGGCTTTTGAAACCCCACTAGACACCAGGGATTTTTTTTTTTTTTTAAAGTGACAAAAGGGAGCGACCCCTTGGGCAAGGGTCGCTCCCAAGGGGGGCATTTTTTTGGGAAGGCCTTTTCTGCCCCCCCTGGGGGCAGAAACGTCTAGGCACCAGGGATCATTTTCTTTTTTTTTTCCTTTTTGTTATGTTTTCTTTTTTTTTTAGGTGGGGAGCGACCCCTTAGGCAAGGGGGGGCAGAAACCTCTAGGCACCAGGGCAAATAGTTTTTTTGTGTTTTTTTTTTTTTTTAAAGTTTTTTTAGAGATGGGGAGCGACCCATTAGGCAAGGGTCGCTCCCCTGGGGGGCAAATTGTATTTAGACCATTTCTGCCCCCCTTGGGGCAGATTGGTCGATTTTAGGTCAATCTGCAGAAACCACTAGGCACCGAGGATTTGTTTTTTGGCGCCAATGTCATGCAGGGGGAGCGACCCCGTAGGCAAGGGTCGCTCCCGGGCGGGGGTTGGGGTTGGGGGGGCAAATTTATTTTAGGTCATTTCTGCCCCCCCTGGGGTCAGATCGGCCTATTATTAGGCCGATCTGCCCCCGGGGGGGCAGAAACCTCTAGGCGCCAGGGCAATTTTTTTTTTGGCGTTTTTTTTTTTGTTTGTTTGTTTTTTTAGAGATGGGGAGCGACCCATCAGGCAAGGGTCGCTCCCCTGGGGGGCAAATTGTATTTAGACCATTTCTGCCCCCCTTGGGGGCAGATTGGTCGATTTTAGGTCAACGTGCCCCCAAGGGGGCAGAAACCACTAGGCACCAGGGATTTGTTTTTTGGCGCCAATGTCACGCAGGGGGAGCGACCCCGTAGGCAGGGGTCGCTCCCGGGGGGGGGTTTGGGGGGCAAATTTATTTTACGACATTTCTGCCCCCCACTGGGGCCGGCTGAGCTAGAGGCCAAAATCCACAGGTAGGCACTTTGCAAAAAACAACTCTGTTTTCTGTGAAAAAATATGTTGTGTCCACGTAGTGTTTTGGGCCATTTCCTTTCGTGGGCGCTAGGCCTACCCACAGAAGTGAGGTACCATTTTTATCGAGAGACTTAGGGGAACGCTGGGTGGAAGGAAATTTGTGGCTCCTCTCAGATTCCAGAACTTTCTGTCACCGAAATGAGAGGAAAAAGTGTTTTTTTGGCCAAATTTTGATGTTTGCAAAGGATTCTGGGTAACATAATCTGGTCAGAGCCCCGCAAGTCACCCCATCTTGGATTCCCCTAGGTCTCTAGTTTTCAGAAATGCACAGGTTTGGTAGGTTTCCCTAGGTGCCAGCTGAGCTAGAGGCCAAAATCTACAGGTAGGCACTTTGCAAAAAACACCTCTGTTTTCTTTCCAAAAATTGGATGTGTCCACGTTGCGCTTTGGGGCATTTCCTGTCACGGGCGCTAGGCCTACCCACACAAGTGAGGTATCATTTTTATTGGGAGACTTGGGGGAATGCTGGGTGGAAGGAAATTTGTGGCTCCTCTCAGATTCCAGAACTTTCTGCCACAGAAATGTGAGGAACATGTGTTTTTTTAGCCAAATTTTGAGGTTTCCAAAGGATTCTGGGTAACAGAACCTGGTCCGAGCCCCACAAGTCACCCCATCTTGGATTCCCCTAGGTCTCTAGTTTTCAGAAATGCACAGGTTTGGTAGGTTTCCCTAGGAGCCGGCTAAGCTAGAGGCCAAAATCTACAGGTAGGCACTTTTCAAAAAACACCTCTGTTTTCTTTCAAAAAATTGGATGTGTCCACGTTGCGCTTTGGGGCATTTCCTGTTGTGGGCGCTAGGCCTACCCACACAAGTGAGGTATCATTTTTATCAGGAGACGTGGGGGAACGCTGGGTGGAAGGAAATTTGTGGCTCCTCTCAGATTCCAGAACTTTCTGCCACAGAAATGTGAGGAACATGTGTTTTTTTAGCCAAATTTTGAGGTTTGCAAAGGATTCTGGGTAACAGAACCTGGTCCGAGCGCCACAAGTCACCCCATCTTGGATTCCCCTAGGTCTCTAGTTTTCAGAAATGCACAGGTTTGGTAGGTTTCCCTAGGTGCCGGCTGAGCTAGAGGCCAAAATCTACAGGTAGGCACTTTGCAAAAAACACCTCTGTTTTCTTTCAAAAAATTGGATGTGTCCACGTTGCGCTTTGGGGCATTTCCTGTCGCGGGCGCTAGGCCTACCCACACAAGTGAGGTATCATTTTTATTGGGAGACTTGGGGGAACGCTGGGTGGAAGGAAATTTGCGGCTCCTCTCAGATTCCAGAACTTTCTGCCACAGAAATGTGAGGAACATGTGTTTTTTTAGCCAAATTTTGAGGTTTGCAAAGGATTCTGGGTAACAGAACCTGGTCCGAGCCCCACAAGTTACCCCATCTTGGATTCCCCTATGTCTCTAGTTTTCAAAAATGCACAGGTTTGGTAGGTTTCCCTAGGTGCCGGCTGAGCTAGAGGCCAAAATCTACAGGTAGGCACTTTGCAAAAAACACCTCTGTTTTCTTTAAAAAAAATGGGATGTGTCCACGTTGCGTTTTGGGGCGTTTCCTGTCGCGGGCGCTAGGCCTACCCACACAAGTGAGGTATCATTTTTATCGGGAGACTTTGGGGAACATAGATTAGCAAAACAAGTGTTATTGCCCCTTGTCTTTCTCTACATTTTTTCCTTCCAAATATAGGAGAGTGTGTAAAAAAGACATCTATTTGAGAAATGCCCTGTAATTCACATGCTAGTATGGTCACCCCAGAATTCAGAGATGTGTAAATAACCACTGCTCCTCAACACCTTTTCTTGTGCCCTTTTTGGAAATACAAAGGTTTTCTTGATAGCTATTTTTTACTCTTTATTTTTCAGCAAATGAATTGCTGTATACCCGGTATAGAATGAAAATGCACTGCAGGGTGCAGCTAATTTAATGGCTCTGGGTACCTCGGGTTCTTGATGAACCTACAAGCCCTATATATCCCCGCAACCAGAGGAGTCCAGCAGACGTAACAGTATATTGCTTTCGATAATCTGATATTGCAGGGAAAAGTTACAGAGTAAAACGTAGAGAAAAATTTATGTTTTTTTCACCTCAATTTCAATATTTTTCTTTTTCAGTTGTTATTCTCTGTAGGAAACCCTTGTAGGATCTACATAAATGACTCCTTGCTGAATTTAGAATTTTGTCTACTTTTCAGAAATGTTTAGGTTTCTGGGATCCAGCATTGGTTTCATGCCCATTTCTGTCACTGACTGGAAGGAGGCTGAAAGCACAAATAATTGCAAAAATGGGGTATGTCCCAGTAAAATGCCAAAATTGTGTTGAAAAATTGGGTTTTCTGATTCAAGTCTGCCTGAAAGCTGGGAAGCTGCTGAGTTTAGCACCGCAAACCCTTTGTTGATGCCATTTTCAGGGGAAAAACCACAAGCCTTCTTCTGCAGCCACTTTTTCAATTTTTTAAAAAAAAAACGAAAGTTTCACTGTATTTTGGCTAATTTCTTGGCCTCCTTCAGGGGAACCCACAAAGTCTGGGTACCTCTAGAATCCCTAGGATGTTGGAAAAAAAGGACGCAAATTTGGCTTGGTTAGCTTATGTGGACAAAAAGTTATGAGGGCCTAAGCGCGAACTGCTCCAAATAGGCAAAAAAAGGCCTGGCACAGGAGGGGGAAAAGGCCTGGCAGCGAAGGGGTTAAAATACTTTCTGGTTACCCCTGCTGAAATAAGGCTGCAATTAAACAAATATTTACATTCCAATATGAAAGCAGTCACAGACATGGTGGCCTGCTGAGCCCAGCAGGCCAGCATCCCTGTGAGTGCCGCAATTCCCAGGGGATTTGCAAAATGAGACCTACCTCATCATTTTTCAAGCAGTAGGTTATTTGCTACCCCATTTTTGAATTGCAAACAGTGTCATTTCGAGTGCTCTACCTCTGATCATCCAACTTGCTAATTGCTAGTTGCTAAGTCTCGCAATGTGTGAATCACAATACCTGATATAGGTGCATATGTCCCTGAGTGACACATTTCAGGTGCAATGACTACACCTGTGCCCATGCATTCTGTCAATGATAATCAGCTAAGACACTGTCAGCATACCATATTTTCCAGTTTTGGGACAGCAAAGTGGGCAATCTATGTTTAGCAATACATTATCATAATTACGCACACACGATCCCTGCCATTATGTTGTCATAGGGGACATATACGGCTTAGGGGACATTTGTTACCTACATACAACTGTGCCACATCTGTTATGGTCCATGGAATGCACGATAATTGCTGACAGAAAATTGACCCACATTCTATCACACAGTTACTCATTGTCCCTTGATGCACAAGCCACAATACTGAGTCACTTGTATTGCAGTGCACCAGGGAAGAGCCATTGCAATTGACACCCAATTACAAATCATGACTTGGAGTACCATCTGAAATGGATTAGCCACAAAACTTTGTAGTCAGGTTTAGCACCACATGATTGTTAGAGCCAGTGCATGTGTGCATATGTGTGTCTCTCACTCACTGGAGTGTCAGTGTCAATGAAAGTTTGCAGTGGTATGTCTGTTGGAGTGTCTGATCTGCAGCTCAATCATATAAAATGTCACTCACTGTGATATGTTGTTCCCAAGTCTGTACAGTGATCAGACACTAAGCATATATCTCCTTTCCATGTCCTTACAGGTGGACCACCCCCCTATGCCATCGGGGAAGTGGCTCTATTCGAGAACCCAGACGTATCCAGTAAGTGTGAAAATGTCTGACCTGTGTTGTGATTGCAGCTGTTGTGTGATTGACTCTTGTGTGTTGGACTCATTGCAAGAAATGATGAGCTGGCACGTGATCTGATATGTGACTTGACTGGAGGCTGACATAGTGTTCCAAGTGAGGTTAGACATTCACTGGCAGAGAGTCATATCTTGGGAGTCTTGTTCTGCACAATAGGCAGCAGCAGGAGAACAAGGTGATTGGTAGCCACATGTAGGCCCACATTTGATTTGGAGGTGGTCCAGTGTCAGAATATTGACAGCAAGTCAAACCCTAATTTACACTAGACAGTGATGCATCAGTTTTCCACACAACATTGTGCATCCCTGTATTGTAATGTACATGTAGGACTGTATGGGGGCCTGTCCCCTAGCATCTAGCCCCAAATGTTGTACTCCATTTATGTGGCACTTATGTGGTATGTAATAGGCATGTATTCAGGTCAAGGCCAGATGTGTTCTTGCATCAATGTGGGTGATTTTGGAAATGTGTTGGCAGATCAGATGTTGATGGTTGTCCACAAATTGAAACATGAATGTAGATGTGATTGACCAATGGATACCTCACTCCTAGTTGGCAGGCCTCCTCACGCGTGTTCCACTCACTAAATCCATGTATAGCTGGACATTACTTTGTGCTTGTCCTTGATGGTTGTGATGATGTATTGCATGCCCATCCCCCCTGAGGCACAGGGGTAGGGGGAGAACATATATGTAGGTAGGTGTGATGGTCACAGTGTAGATGACAGACATCTAATTCAAGAATGCATGTGTCCCAAACAACACTGACCCGTTATGATTAGCAACTGCATACCATCCTGCCAATTACATATACAAATCACAGGTCTTATGTGCCTTGATGTTGATCCAGATGATAAGTATTAGTCGGCCTGGCTCATGTTAAGTACTTGCTGCATTTGCATTCCGACACATTGCAATACATAAATGCACAGATCTTGTTGTGCTTTTCTGTGCTTTTAAGTTCTTGATGGGTGGGCTGCGTTGCCATTTCATTCCTCATGGACAATGTATCATCTGTACTGTGTTTTGGACTGCATGTGCAATTTGAGGGAGAGTGTTAGATTATCATCTGTACATGCATCAGACAATGATGACACTAATGTTTGCCTGTCTCTTTTTTAAAGCTGCCAACATGATTGCCGCAGAGATTAGAGAGTTCCAGAGGTGGGCAGTGAGATACAGGCATATCCTGGATGTGGAGTCTGGCTTTAGAATGATGGCAAGAAGCTATCGTCAGGAGAGAGCCACAGGAGCATGGTGGGCTTTTAGCCAAGGGGGCCTGGCATTTGCCACAACAGGTGTCTCCACCACCCTGACTGCAGGCAGTGGCACAATGGCCCCCAGTATATCAGCACCACCTGCTGCACCCTCAACCTCGAGAGCTACAGCCACAACACCTGCTGCATCGTCACTTCCAGCACCCCCGACCACGGCACCTGCAGTTGCGACAACATCAGGGATGCAGACCACCACAGCAGCTGCTTTGGACATGGCTGCAATCAGGCAGCTACAGAGGGACATGCGGACGGTCCTGAGGAAAATGGACAGTCTCCAGCGGGACGTTGATCGGAATAGTCGGAGGCTCAAATCCATTAAAAAAAACTCTGAGCAGGGCAAACCTCTAAGTCCTGCATTGCCTCACCCCTAATTCCGTTCCCTCCCTCCTCTTTCCTTATTCTCTTTATAAGTGGGTTTAGGAGGTTTAGTGATAGGTTAGAGTAGGCTAGTAGTTTAGATAGGATAAGTAGGTTGGGGTGGGGGATTATATTATTACATGTTAGTTTGTGGGTGGGTGGGGGTTGATGTTGGGGCTTTTGTGTATTCTATAATAAAAAAAGAATATATATATATATATGTTTAATATTAGTTAATATCTGTTTAGGTTAGTATATGTTGTCTTACATGTGTCCCGTCATATAAGGGGGGTGGGGGCAAATGTTTTGAGTGTTTAGTTACATATGGTAAGTAAGTTTGGCATAGGGTAGTTAGGGCCAGTTGTGGGTAACGTATAGTTAGGATAGGTTAGGTTAGTATATGTGTGTGACATAGTTTTAAGTTCTCCTTTATCCATAGTTATCAAAGTTGTAGGTACTCCATTGCGGCATGTGTCATATGCTTGGGGATCTGGGCCTTTGTATGAGTGTACAGTGTCTAGTTTGTGTTGGCCTGTGTATTCCATCCTGCATTCACATCCCTCTCTTGACATGTTAATTCCCACTTCCACTCAGCTGTCACATTGACAGCTACAATAAAGCAACATCTCTATGCATCTGCCATCCATTGTACCCACCACTCAAGGTGACTGTGGTTCCCATGTATTGGACAGGTAGGTGTGATTTTTAAGCTGTCATCGTTTGGGTCCTGTGTTGGAATCTTGGGCACTGTGGGACGTCAGCCTGCAGCCTGATTTTCATGTGAACCCTGATAAACTGAGTGGTGTCAATTTATTGTGAGGTTAAGCATACAAAATTCACGCCTATAGGTTTAAATTGTACTCCCTGGTGACGTTATTGGCCAAACACTCTTACACACCCATTCCTGCTGTATGTTGTGGGTTTGGCATATATGTTTTGAGTAAAATGTCACATGTAGGGGATGTGGCCAGCATTGAGTTTAATCTTGCAGAAACCTTGGGCCTTACATATACTATTTTTACACAGCATTTGACTCATTTTATAGTGCAACAGGAACACAAACTTACAAATTACAATAATATTTTTTTAGTTTGTGCTACTTTCACTTCAGAAATGAGCCACAAGCAGCACAGATGATTTAAAAATCCAGACCCTTGTGCATAAATATCTGCCCACATTATGTCTGCAGTCTTGTATTGACACTCTGTGACCATTGACATGTTACATGCATCACAAATCTCCAGCAAAGTAGTTGTGTCACACTACACAGAGACAAAGTGGTTGTGTAGGTGCTGTGTCTTTTAAAGTGCTGTAGTGCAATATTTACATAGTCCAGGTTTGTGAGTTTATTAGTGTGAAGCATTCTATTGTGAGGCAACACAGGTGCAAGGTTGAGGGACATGTCATTGGACATGCTGAGATAGAGTGTCATTTAGTGCAGAGGAACATTAATTGCCAATTGGGTAGTGAGAGACAATTGCAGTCCATAGTGGTAAGGTTGACAGTGTGTCGGAGAAGAGTGCATGGACAAAGGAAAAACGGTGCCCATGTAGCATGGGCTGGTGCTAATGGGTACTACTACGGGTGAAGGTGATCTGTTCCACATCTTCATCCTCTGATGTGTGTGTCATCTCCTCTGCCTTTGATGGTGCTGGTGGTGGGTTTGAGGGGGCAACACACACTTGAGTGGCTGCAGGAGTGGACTCCGAATTCCCGGAAGCTGCCAACTGTGCAACTATATAGGGTAAAACTGCAGCAAGGAGGAGCTGCTGGTTATTGAGTATGGCAGCAACATCCCTGTGGTAGGCCGCCATGTTTGCACTGAGGGAGTTCAGCTTGTTGTCATGCATGTAGCTGCAAGATTGGGAGGCCAGGTGTTGTGGCAACTCCCTCACTGCAGTGGTGAGGACCCTCACACACTGTTGGAGTCCTTGTGTGACTTGCATGGCTGCTGACTGTTCTGCTGATGTCATTGTGCACATGCGCATCCTCTCAAGGCTGGCTGCCATAGTTCGCATCCCCACCTGCACCTCCTTGGCCAGCTCCTGCTGTACTCCCAAAACTGTCCTTTCAAAGGTGGTCCCAGTGTCCTCAGAATCCTCAGCTGTGTTTGAGGTAGCAGGTCGTATAATTGGGGCTGTGGGTGGGTCCTCTTGGATGGCTGCTACATTTGTGCTCCTCCTTGCGACTGGAGGTGGTGTCTGGAGGGTTCCCAGGACATCTTGGAGGGTTTCCTGGCTAATGGTATCAGTTCTTCATCCATGTCATCAGGGTAGTCCAGGACAGGCAGATCCACAGGAGAGCCATCGTCCTCTGCAATGAGATATTGTAAAATTAGTGTGTCTTTGTTGTGACAGTTGTAATGTGATGTCACTGACTTCCTATTGGTGGAACATTGTAATCTGGGTTCCCATTCATTGTTCCTGTCATTAATGTTTGCATTCTCTCAGGCCTATGCCCCACCTGCATGTCACATGTAATGTGGGCAGTTTGGGGAATTGTCTGTGTCACATCCTCTAGGTGTAGGTTCTGTCCAAATTGTGGCTTGCCACCTTCTTGTCCTAATCAACCCTCCCTCTGCTTCTATTAGCATGGTGAGGCCTTGCAATGCTTGTTGGTGTGCTGATGCCACATGCACCACACATAACAATATGGCCCTGTCCCAGTCTATCATTTTTCACATACACCTATACAGTGCTGAGACCAAGGACCATACCATGTATTGTATTAGCATGACACTATACAGGTGTCAGCATTGGTAGTTTCTCATGTTGATGTTTGCGTATCTGTGCTACATTGCATTGTACTGACAGGCCTGGCAGAATTCCATTTCCTCTTATGACTGTGCAGGTGTGTTTCCATAGCTACACACATATGTCCTCCCCCTCAATGCTGTTGTCTTAGCACTATGACACTTGAGATGTTGCATGGTGGAATTGCAGCTATTGTGACATAGGCACTAGGGTAGACCCTGGAATGTGCAGCATGGGTATGAGATTACTGCTGTGTACTTCATAATGTATGTGACAGTACCTGATGTTTATTGAGTCTATGGACATGAGCAGTTGACAGGAGTTGCATTCGGATAGTGATTGATTGGGATTGATCACATAATCATACTGAACTCTCATTGTGAGTGTGCTTGTGCTATGGGCACCTAACTGTCATTTCCTAATTGACCAGCACACACAGCACAGGTAGTAGTGGCAAGTGTTGTCAATGGTAAATGAGGCTTGAGCCAATGGCCTGAGACTAGGCATTGTCCTCTAGTTTACATTTTGACAATACTAGCTGTCCTGTGACAGCAGCCCAGTTTTACGTTCTACCCTACCTTCCAGGTCTGCTACAGCATTTCCAGCAGCCTTGGCACGGTGGTGTACCCCAATGCAAAGGTTGTTGGTGTTGTGTTCTGCTGTGCCTCAGGATGCCCCTGCACAGCCAATGAACCTGTGTCGTGCCCCTTTGCCCTTTCCACTGCCTGATTTCCAGGGCTGACATGCATTGTGTAGTAGATATGTACCTCCCCCTTCTTGCACGTGCCATGAAGGCATTGTAGTCCCTCATGCAACTTACCCTGCATATGTGTTGTTTCCTGGTAGTCTGTTCTGTCCTGTCCTGCGAATCCTGTGACGATCTCCTCCGGATGACGGCTGCAACCATCTCCTCCATCTCATCCAGGGCCTCCTGCGGTGCTGGACTCCCACCTCCGGTCTGCAGTGCTGCCTTCCTGTTCCTTGCCATGTTTTCCTTTGTCCTCCGCTTGCAGTCATGCCACTGTCTCTTACACTCTGTGACGGTTCTCCTGACCTCTACCACACTGTTAATCTTGTCCACAATTTGTTGCCAAATTGCCTCTCTCCTTCCAATTCGCAATTTAGAGGTGATGAAGAGTTGATGCTGGTGCTCTGTCACCTCTCTGACCAGTATTTCATGCTCCTCAGCGCTAAAGCGACAATTCCTCTTCTTCTTGTCTCTCCCCTGAGTCTTGTCTGTGTCCTCCTGATTGGTTCCTGGTTGTCTGGGGTCTCTCCTGGCTTCTGGGATCCATTTTGGGGCTCCTTAGCACTGTTTGCTTCATTTGCGTCACTCTTTGATGCTAATGCAGCAAAAAATGGCACATGTCCGTTTTGTGACATTTTCCATGTCGCAAATCAGATTAGAGTCATTTTTGCTATGATAACGTCATTTTGCCTTACGACAAGGCGCAATGGTTAGCGTAAAAAAAATTACTCTAACCTGTTCTTAGAGCCACCGTGCCTCAAAGTATAAATTTGACACACGGGTGGCGTTAAGAAATGGCATTAGCCCGTGTTAACATTCTTGACGCAAAACTGCAGTTGTGCAGTTTTGCGTCAAAAAGTATAAATCTGGCCCTTAGTGTTCTAATTACACAAGAGGCGAACACATCCGTCAGAAGTGCTGAGTACCGAAGGGTGATGTGTGTCTACTTGCACTTGCAAAACGTCTTCATGAATGAGCAGGAAAGAGCTGAGCGTGCTTAGTCTGTTCCTATCAGCCCTCCAATTTAAATCTCTCATTGGAAATGCAAGTGCATATGGATGCAGATGAAAATAACAGATGGTCCTCCCGTTTTCAAAACACCACCACCGCGAGATTTCGTTGCAGAAGCAGCGTATCTTGGAGTCTAATTTAAGGCTCTGGAGATATGGGTGCGTTTATCACCGTGACTCAACATAAAGGCGCGCGTGTGATTAACACCGAGATAATTGCTATGTTTTTTGAGCATTCTGAATGCTATGTTTTGAAATGCCAAAATGTCTTGACTCAAAGACATGGCAACGGGCATGCAAATGAAAAACAGTGTAATTTTTTAGGCCCAGCGTATATATTAACTCTGTACTATGCAGATAGCTTAACATCTGTGTAGAATTTATGTTTGTTTCACAACGTTGTTTCTTGTAATACTGCAAAATTCATTATTGCTTTAAAAAAACAACTCTTCTTTTAATCAAAGTGTGGGCATAAAGCGTTATAATTTGGTAGCATTATTGCTCTCTGCTCAGGGTGGTAATTGCACTGAATGTCTTCTTAGTGTGTTAATTGCTTGTAATTACTAGCTTTGCAATTGTGGGTCTGAAGGGAGGATGCATAAGGAGGGTGAAAGCACAATTTAGAAATACAGCTTCTTAACCTACCAGGGTCCTAACCTCATGCAACAAGACCATATTGACATGTTCGGATCTCTTGTCTCGCTTATGTCCCTGGCAGTGCTTAATTTGCAATACAAAAGTGCCATGGCTCTCGTCAGGATGCCACTCCAGCTTGCATCACCCATTGTCTTTGACAGCGCTGCCAGTGATATAACTACTAGCCATCAGACAACTGCAGGGCTGACAATTCAAACTGGTTGAGGCCCACAAAGCCATGAGAATGTCTTGGGATCACTGATTAGTTGTCTTTAATGTATAATGAATTAATAAACAACTCTTGTTCTGCTCATCTTTAAACTATGCAAACAGGGCAACCATGTGGCAGCTGTCATAAATGCCGGAGTTGACAATTAAGTGCTGGTGCCGAGCCCCGGAAACCACCAGTTCAAATTAAGCACTGGCTTCACACTGTCATTAACATTTAATGTGCAGGAAAGTAAAAGTACTTAAGGCCTTATTAGAACCTTGGTGGATGGGATACTCCATTGTGGAACTTGTAACATGGTGGGCGGGATATCCGTCACGTTTGTGACGGACTGTACCATCAAACAAGGACGTAATAATTCCCTAAATGCCAGTGTTATCAATATTCTGAATGGATGAGCCAATTTCAAAATTCCATTTGGGATGCTAATCAAGTGTTATTGTCCACATCTGCAGTCAATACATGTTAATAACAGGGGGATAATTAACAGCGTTTGTTGCCGTGCAGGTAAAGGCAATACACTTATTAGCTCCCCTCCATCCAAAAAATACAGAGGCCTCTGGGAGCTTCCCCATGCCTGAAAGACAGGAAAATAATGGTTCCTGTTTCCTTAGGTGCTCCTGATGACGCAGAAATGATGGTTCTACATTTATTAGTGCATAAACGTAGTGCTGCAATAATCAAGTGTGACTTTAACCGAACTAATAGACTTCCTTGAATGCTGATTGAATTTGGTAAATATGAAAGAAAATGTACAATTGCATTGTGTTTCTTTTAGGTAACCAACTGCTGATTTTTGATAAGAGCCCTAGTTAGGAGTTTTCCAAATTAATGTTGCTAAATTGTTTTTGCATGAAGACCCACATGCAGATGCTAATCTGAGGTTAGATGAGGATTCATTTGATGCACGATGCAATTTGAGACCTTGTTATGCTGACCAATGTATGCAATTAGCTCGTTACAGATTATAGTTTTAGTGGTTTGCGTTGCTATTATCGAATGCATTGTTATTCAAATGCTGCATAGATTGCATCTTTTTCGTCGTTATGGACAGCTATTAATGTTCATTTACATATATCATTTGGTGTTGAGACACATTTATATCGTGCTAGCTTTATTAATATAGGGAAATAAATTCATTAACTTTGAATAAACTGCTGTGGTTATTCATGGCCGAAAGGTCATGGTTCGCCAAAATGTTTTCTGGATTAATTGTGAAGTGTCATGTTGATCAGGGTATTGCTTATGTTCGTTATTGATTATTGATTTGATTAAATTGATTACTCTCGGGTGAAGAGTGCCCCACTTGGTCAAAAGATTCATCGACCTAAGAGCGTCCAGGTACAGGTAATTTATTAGGTTGGAACGCTCTATCACTCCTTCGGGCTCTTCAGAAGAAACTCCTCAGCTCACAGATGGATGTCTGGGGTCCTCCCTTTGATTTTGTTGAGAGGGAAGTCCCAGTAGCAAAAAAGTTGAAAAATGTTTGTTTACATTTTTTCACTCAGATGTATCTATGTTTTCCTGAATGATAGCAGTAATTTTGCTACATAAAATGACTACAGAAACACCATCAATTAAAACATACAGACAATGGGGTACTTGCAAATGTAGTGGCACTGGTGTTTCAGTCCTTTAGTCAAGTATCATGGGCCTGTTTCGGGGCAATCACCATTTATTGTCAGTTTTTTTAAGGAAGTTGTCTAGATTCACAGAACGACAGTCTTGGAGGAAAATTATTTATACTTATATTTATCAGAAGACTATGCCTCAAAACATGCGAATAGGATTGTTATAAAATGCTCACATTAGTAAAATCAATATTACATGCATATTTTATTTTGTAATTATAAAAGTTGTTATTAATCTTGGTTGCAAATCTAATGCAAATGCCCGACTGATCTTGAAGGCAATTGGCATGAATGACAGAATCAAATAGAAGATCATTTTTCATGTTTTTTTAAAGAAAGGTTATTAACAGTGAGACTCGTAAGACAATTGTGGTCATGCCGCAAACCATCAGTTTACAACAAATGTGCAGTGTGAAGAACTTTCACTTGTATTTCAGAAATGTCCAGGAGTATTCCCAATTCAAAATCATGCTTCAGGACCTTAAGTAAATAATTAACAGTGAGGGAGACAAGAAAGGAAGAAAGCTTTATTGTTTGATGCTAAATAAGTCTTTGCTCAACATTTTTTACCAAACCCTACCTGCACTACAAAACAAGGTGAGGCAGCAGTGAATGAGCTTCAATAAGTTATGAAGGTTAAAAAGGCATTGTAAAAAAATCCAGAATTTTTGGGAAAGTGCACAGGTCTTACACACAGGAAGGTGTTTGGGGGAGGTGTCCATTTCATGTTTTTTTCAGCTCTAACTGCTTATTTACTGCCAAACATACCACCTTTTATGCCTGCCAGAAATTCAAAGAATTAATCCTCCAAGATGTAAATGAATTTAGTACTTCAGCTCTCTCTCTGCAGTGACTGCGGAGAAACCCATAGTAGCAAAGCCCACTCATCAGGGTGGCAAGTAGTAGTAGAAAGATATAAATATGTTAACCTTAGGAGAGCTCAACAATGTGTATATTTGTGGGCATTTTCAAACCAACCACATTCCACTCTGGAAATGGTTGGAGATTTACTCTAACCCATGGGAAGCGGAAAGGTCCGCCTTTAGATTTGGTGGGGACATAGAGGAACGGCTTTCCCTAGGGATGTCAATTTGGAGGCAAAAAAGAAAAAAAAATTGTGTTGGGACACTGGGATGCATTGCCCTATTTGTAATTCTACACTGAATTTAATTAAACACAGAGAAGTAGGAGCTTGGGGTGGCATCACATCACTATCGAAGTAACTCCTGGAAACCAGGGGCTGGTGTACTGCTGGAAATGTATGTGAATTGTAAAAAGTAGTGTTCTGCAAGTGTACATGGGTACATTTGTAAGGGTTCAGATCTATTACCTTTTGTGAATTAGCCCCACTTTATCAACATGCACATGAAACTGTTGCTGCTAATGTAGAAACTTTGCAGAGTTTGATGTAAATCTGCTCTTGTGGAGGCATATTTAATGGTATTGATCAGGTATCTGTATGCTTTTACATCGAGCTATGGAATGCCATGTTAGGTACTTCACTAGGTAAGGTGAGATCTATAGAATGGTCAAGGTTGTCAACTAAACAACAATGGCAACTGAACAACAACAGCAAGGACATAAGGGTGGAAGTGGTGCATATGTATACAACAGTAAATGGACAATAAAATACATGTTCTTTGGGTACAGTGGTTCATATCTGTTGTGATATCTGTTGGACTTGGCATCCTTGGAAAGCTTTCCCCTGACATTTTGCTTTCAGACCTCCTGTTTCTGCTGACTTCATCTTTGCTGGCCTTAGGATTCTGCACACTCTACTATTGCTAACCAGTGCTAAAGAGCTAGTGCTTTGTGGTCGACAAGTCTCTTCTCTTTCTCTCTCGTTACCAAAAGGTCTCAGACACACACATAGGCCAAAGAAAGAGATGCAGGATGGCTTTCAATACATTTATTAAAAAGACTGCAATCTGCGATAAGCTGTATGAGTTGCAAGTATTAGGGCAATGAGACATAACAGGATTAGAATGGTGGTGACCAGCGAGAAGAAAATAAACAGTTGACCATGTTAGAATGACATAAATGTAAGAAGTCTACCTAACCCTAACTCCTAAGAGAGAGTATATCAGTGATAGCCCAGTCTGTCCATACATAGTCCATGAGAAGCACCCACCCCCATTACCTGGAAGATAGGGATTTGCCCTCCGTCTCCTGGGTTGGTTGCAGGGACAGGGCCGAGGTCAGCGATAAAAGTGGTATGCAGCATGGACGGAATCCTGGCTGGAATTACCCCCCTGTTGTCCCTAGGCCTCTACAGGGTTTTTATAAGAAACATATTTTGATTCTGTGAAAATTCCTGACGTGGGCATGTGCCTGACGTGGGCATGGGCCTCAATGTCAGACTGTTTGCATACTGTTATGGCTGTAATTGCTAGCTGGGTTATCATGTAATGTTCTTGTCAGCCTTGGACAGAGGTACATGATGAAATTTCATGCACAGAATAATAACAAAAATGCTTTTGCAGAAGCACCAAGTTGCAGCTGATTAGAAAATAAAAACATCCCTACTGAAAGCAGGCCCACTAAAAATTAGTAAAACTGAATAAATAAAATCAGAGCACATATGTAGGTGAAAGGGCACATGCTGCAGGCCTAAGCGAAGCTAAATATGTGTGCCCATGCAGACTGTACAATTAACCCTTGATACCCTCCCCAATATCAGGACAAGAGTGCAATTCTAAAACTAAAATGGTCTTAACACTTAAAACACTAAAAGCATGTCTAAACTATATATAAAAGAAATAAAATGTCTAAGAAGACAAGCAAGGCGGACCAACAGGCAGGCCAAATTAACAGGTAATTTAGTCATTGAGACAAAATGCCAATAAATCAAATTCAACAATAATTATGGTCCTGCAGGAAATCTCTGATGTCTTCAGTGGTGATGGAAAGCCAAGAAGGATTCTACCTAGGGAGGTGACAAGTTGACCAGTGCCTGAACTGCAAGGATCCACGTAGCATACGTGCGCAGAGGCCTTAATCATAGGACCAGCTGATACCCAATTGTCATATAGTCCATTGGCATATTTAATTTACCTATAAGTCCCTAATAAAATGCAGGCTCCAGAGCTGTAAATGAAATGCAACGTGTGCCTGCAGCACTGATTGTGCCACCCACTTAAGTAGCACTTTAACCTTGTCTCAGGCCTGCCACTGCAGAGCCTGTGTGTGCAGTGGTACCCTGCCATGTTAACCCGGCTAAGTAAACCTTTTTCCAGGCCCAAACCTTCCCTTTTTATAAATACAAGTCACCCCTAAGGTCAGACCTGGACAATCCAGAGGACAGAGTGCAATGTTTCTAAAAGTCAGTACTGTTAAGTTTTACATGTCCTGGTAGTGAAAAACTCCCAAAGTCATTTTTCACTACAGCAAGGCCTATCTCTCATGTAGGATAACATTGGGATTACCTTATTACATCTAATGGGTGTAATTCACAATTTGGAAGAGATACACTTTTCAAGTTTGGTGTCTCTGAAATCACAATTTAAAAACACAATTTATGGTGAGGTTGGATTTTAAATTGAAATTCTGAAACTGCCACTTTTAGAAAGTTGGCATGTTCCTACTTCAGCCCTTTGGTCCCTGATACCTGTCTCTGCTCACATGTCTAGGGTGGAGTGACAGCTGGGCTTTGTGTATTCCTCCTAGATAGCCACCCACAATGGGAGCTTAGACGTAATCTGATGGGCCTTGATGGGCCATCATGGGCCGGATGGGAGGGTGAAGCTAGGCACAGCCGGTCTTACACTTGAATAGACTGTGTACCGTTCATACACAAAGGTCTGCATAACCCCTTGTAGTGAGTCTGGAGCCAGTGCGGGAAGGACAGGGATTTCAAAAGCATTTCTTTGAAGTCTCCCCCACTTTAAAGGCACAACTGCATATAAGTACTGTACCTCTTACAACTCCACTTCAGTACACTAATGGACTTGTGAATGCACGAAGAAGGATTTTTGTGCTGCTGAAGAACTGCCAGTCTGCTCAAGTGCTGCTTTGCTGTTCTAATCTGTTGCCTTTGCCCTCCTGCCTGGGAGTTAGAAGGACTGGACCTGCATCTCTCCAACCCAGAGTGACCCCAGGAGCTAGCTGGCTGGCCTCCTAATCTGAAATCTCAGGGACATAAAAGACTTCCAAACACCTTGCTTCTGCACCTGGCCTCTGCCATCTGTGAGTCTGCCCTGCTAAGTGGTGCCACCCGAGTACCGGACCCTTGAAAGTGGTGTTTACCCTAGCAGATCTAAAATATCCTCTGCTGCAGGAGAAGAACTGACGTATCACCTCTGCTGAGTGGAGCAGAACAACGAGTCACCTCTAGTGCGTTGGTCAGAACTGACGTAGGATTTGCATCTCCCATCGCATCATCTTGACTGCACTACGCGTCCTCAACTCTGGCCTTCGCATCCCAAACCCCTTCAACAAGTTCCCCGACATTGACATATCAGGATTGCACACCACAACCAGGGTTTAAAGTGCTTTGGTTCAGCAAGCCCAACAGGATCCCAGTAGCTGTTTTACGCTTCATTACAGTCGTCCAAACATTTGAATTTGTACGGGTCCAACGTGATCAGATATCCCAGGTTGGAGCTTCTTGTTTGTAAGTGCTATTTTACAGTTTATGCTTTAAAAATTCATATTTCAAGTTCTAGTTATTGTATTTTTGTTGTTTTGGTATTTGTTTCATGTATTAAATCTTGTGTTATTTTTCTAACCTGGTGTGGAATCTTTCTGTGTGATGTTTCCACTGTTTTACTGTCTGAAGTGTTGCACAAATACACTGCCTCTAAATTAAACTTGACTGCTCTGTGCCAAACTAACCAAGGGTGAGCAAAGATTAATTTAAGGCTTGCCTGACCCTTACCCTGATGAGGCTTGAGGTTGCTGTTGAGTTCAACCGACAACCCGAACTCTAACTGTATCACATCTAGGAAGTCTGACAACCTACATTCTCAAAAATCCTAAAAATTACTGAAACAGTTGACCTTCAAAAATTCTAAAATAGTTGCTTTTCAACCACCTTACTAATCATATCTCACACCATCTGTTCTCATAAATCATTATCCTGCCTGTTAGGTTCGAAACCACAAGCCATGGAACGTTACATAACACTCCAACATCACTTTGCCAATGTTTGCCAGGTTGTCGTTGATGCTTACTTCAATTTGCGTCTACCTGTTTATCTGTGGGTTTTCTCAACGCTGTCAGGAGGATATCAAAAGATGAACAACCCCTTATTTTTGTAAGTGAAAACTCCCTAGTTACACCCAAGAAAAAGTTTTCTTTTTGTAAAAGAAATCTCACTCACTGGTGTTTCTAGTGGCATGCCGATCATTGAGTTCTCCCTGATACGTGCTGTATCGGAGCTTGCTTTTAAGCTTATTCCTTGAGGGACCACTGAAATGGAGGATGGGAATCTAAAGGTTAAAAGTGCCTGTACGGTTCCCCAAGTCTGTGACTTTAATGTGGGTCCATTTAGCAAGATTAAAAACAGAAGCTGATGCTCACACGTTTAAATTGTTCTAGCATCCATGGTCTACATGTTTCAGCTGTTTACGCTAACAGCGGGAAAACCTGTGGTTTACCTTAGGATTAAATCTAGATCACAGAATTACCCAAATTATTAAGTCACAATATATTTGTCAGAGCACATTCAGTCAAATCATATTCATGCAAAACACAATTATATAAACCCATCCGAGAGGACTTCTTGATTTCTGTGAATATAAAAGAGTAAGAAAAATCCCAAAAGTTGTGTTAGACTTGGCATCCTTGGCGTGGCCTCCCCTAACTTTTTGCCTCTTTTTCCCAGGTTGTTGATGTGTGCTGGACTCTGTTTTTGCTGTTTTTGATACTGTGGGCACTTTACCAATGCTATCCAGTGCTAAAGTGCAAGTGCTCCTATGTAAGATGTATGTGTAATTGGATTTCCATGATTGGCATATTTGATTTACTAGTAAGTCCCTAGTACAGTGCACTAGAGGTGCCCAGGGCCTGTAAATCAAATGCTACCAGTGAGCCTGCAGCACTGGTTGTGCCACCCGCATTAGTAGCCCTGTAAACATGGCTCAGACCTGCCATTGCAGTGTCTGTGTGTGCAGTTTTCAACTTCCAATTCGATTCGGCAAGTGTACCCACTTGCCAGGCCTAAAACTTCCCTTTTCTTACATGTAAGGCACCCCTAAGGTATGCCCTAGGTAGCCCCATGGGCAGGGTGCAGTGTATGTATAAGGTAGGACATATACTAATGTGTTTTATATGTCCTGACAGTGAAATACTGCTGAATTCGTTTTTCACTGTTGCAAGGCCTATCTCTCTCATAGGTTAATATGAGGGCTGCCTTTAAATATTAAAAATTATAAAGTGCAGATTCTCTTTGGAAGCAGATAGAAATGTGGAGTTTAGGGTCTCTGAACTCACAATCTAAAAATACATCTTTCAGTAAAGTTTGTTTTTAGATTGTGTGTTTGAAAATGCCACTTTTAGAAAGTAGGCATTTTCTTGCTTCAACCATTCTGTGACTTTGTCTGTTTGTGGATTCCCTGTCTGGGTCAGTTTGACAGTTGGGCTGTTTGCACCTCTCCTCTAGACACAAAGGGAGCCATCTGTGCTGGGAGGGAGGGAAGGAGTGGTCACTCACAACTGACAGCGATGTGCCTGCCCTCACACAATGCAGTCTCCTACCCCTTGGTGTGTGTCTGAGACCTGGCATGGGCAAGGCAGGATCTTACAAACAAGAGAGACTTTCCTTTGAAGTTTGCCGTCTTCAAAGACAGAAAGGGGTATAAGTAGTGGACTCAAACTTCCTGAAAAACATATCACTTCTGGATTCAAGAGGAACCTCTGCCAAGGAGAAGAGATAAAGAGCTGAGGAGAAGTGCTGCCCCTGCATGTGACTGTGCTTTGTTAGGCTATCTTGCAGTTGCTGCCCCTGCCTGTGAAGGGGACAAAGACTTTACTTTGTTGTGCATTCCTGCTTGAGAAAAATCTCCAAGGGCTTGAACTGAGCTTGCCTCCTGTTGTTGAAGTCTCATGGCCATCAAAGACTTCCCCTGCCAGCACCAGGACTCTTTGCTGAGACTCCTGCCCTGCCAAGTGGTGCCCTATCCAGTCCCTGGGCCCTTGAAAGGTGAAGTTGGCAGACAAGAACTGGAAATCCATGCACAGAATACAGTGCAGGGATATTTACGCCACACCTTCCGCAACGCGGCTGACAAACGATGCGCCGCCGGCTTCGCGGCTGAAATCCATGCTCCACCTGCATCTCGGCTGGGATGTTTATGCTAATCAGGTACCTTGCATAACAACAGCATTCTCACTGTATTCTAAGGATTAAGACTCCTATTCTTTTGAAAATTCATATCTTGACTTGTGTATGTTGGATTTTTGTATTGTATGTTGGTTGTTTTGGTATTGTTTTGTTTAGATAAATATCACTTATGTTTCTAAACCTGTGTTGTGTCATTTTGTAGTGGTTCATTGTATTACTGTGTGTGTTGGTACAAATACTTTACACATTGCTTCTGAAGTTCAGCCTGCTTGCTTGTGCCAAGCTACCAAGGGGATGAACGGGGGTTAACTGAGGGTGATTCCACTTTACCCTGATTAGAGTGAGGGTCTTTGCTTGGACAAGGGGTAACCTGACTGCCAACCAAAGACCCCATTTCTAACAAGTTGTATGTTTATTTTGATAACTGTTTAGTTTTTGTTATCGTCTATTTTTTAAACGTGTCAAATGCAGACAATCATACAGATAAGGAAAGTATTGCACATTTCTATCCTACTACCCTCATTGTATTCACCTCAATCTTGGTAGTTTGTGATACTGGTGACCGACAGTGAATACTCACATGCACACTCAGAACTCAAGTATCAGTGTGTCTAGAGTCGGGCGGACCAGTGTCATTCTGACGCTCTTTCCATGCACATGTTAGGATCTGTATATTTTGCTTGCTCCTTATTGTATTGGAGGGGAGTGTGCCTTGTGGCCACACAGTGTAAAACAATAGGAAAAATGTGTACAAATTCTCAAATACATATGTTATCTTAGATCTTCGTTACCTATAAAAAGCCAGTCTCTTAATTAGTTACTCACTTCAACACAGGAACCCATCCTTCAACATAGGTACCTTCTACAGTCCCTGAAAAGGTGGAAAGAGCCATGGATGGCGGTTCCCTTCATGGCACCAGTGAGTTCTGTTTCATTTGACACCATCAAGGTCATGACATAATGTGTCAAGTCACCCAGTGGTTCCTGTAGCCATCCGCATCCTTATGGGGATATTCAGGCAGTTATATAGTAACAAGGGGAATCCTAATGCATCCCATTCTCATTGGGCATGCATCAAATTCCGCCCAGATATTTTTGTACATAATTGGTGTCAGAAAAGGGTGAACACTGAGATCTCACAAAATGGCACAATTGTTATGGCAGAACCTGTGTGCCATTCACATAAAAATGCCACACCTATATCTAAAATGTTCTCAAACCTATGTGTTGGAAATGGCCCACTCTACAGGGTCACCCCCAAACTTTTTATCCTTTTACCTTCCACTTTTTGCTGAATTCGATTTTGTTGGCCTTAGGACTCTGAGCACTTTCCCACTGCTGACCAGTGCTAACATGCATGTGCTTTCTCCCTAAAACATGGTTTGACTAGTATATACTTAATTGCCATAGTTTATTTAATTATGAATAGGGCAGGATGCTTTGTAATGAAAAGGCAGAACATATACTTTCAAGTTTTACATGTCCTTGTAGTGAAAAACTACTAAACTTGTTTTTCACTACTATGAGGCCTACCCCTCTCATAGGTTACCATTGGGGATTCCTTATTACATTTAATAAGCTGCAGTTCCTAATTGAGAAGGAGTAGATATGTAATTTTTAGTCCCTATGGAATTGTAATAATACACCCTCTTTAATGGGAAAGCCAGATGTATTGTTACAATTTTGAAAATTCCACTTTTAGAAAGTTGACATTTTCCTGCTCCTAGCCCATTGTACTTGCACCCTGTCTCTAATGGCAAGAGGAGTATTTTTTTTTTTCAAAAGCAAAATCACGCTTCAGGATTTTCTTTTTGAAAACAAAAAAAGAATCCTTTTGACAGGCAGTCTGTGCATCAAACTTTAAAAAACATTGAAAAGAACTCCTGTGACACAGCTTTCTGCCAATGCTTTAAAAATGACCGGAGCTTGGCGGACATTTTGAAATTTGGTGGGCATAGAAGTCTAACCTGGCGGAAGTTAATTCCGCCAGCCAGGCAACGGAGACTATTCCATTTGCTAAATATTGAATCGGGCCATTGTTCGTAGCATAACACAAATTTATATTCTTTCACAGATATTAAAAGGTATCCAACATTGCCCATCATTCATCCTCTCCATCGTGAGATTTTGAAGCTTCATCGGAACTAGTTTCATAGTCAGGCATTGAGCGTTCTCTGTGTGCACATCTCATGCCAGGTAGGGCCAACACTGTGAACACTGCCAGCTTTTTGCACATGAAATAAACTCAACACAGGCAGGCAACCGCTGAATCACCATCATTAAGCCCTTTCTCCAGGTCCACACTCATAATGCTCTTCTGAGAAGCAAAAATAACTGAGAAGCCGAGTCTGCAGTACTAGACTCACCAAATCCCTTTCACACAGCTTTTAGAGCTGTGCTGACCTAGGTCTTGTAGGTTGCTCCCTGCTCACTTCTCCATGCTACTTCCCAAATCTGCTGTGGAATTCGAACACTTAAAAGAAATAGACTTGTGCCTTTGGAATGCTGCTCTCTGGCTAAACCCTCCACCAATTTGTAGAGGGTGACAATCCTCCAAACATCTAGCAGCAGGAGCCAGCAAAGACCTTTCTTCCACTGGCTGAAGTAGCCAACAAGGTTCTGATCTGCCTGCATACTGAGACATGTAAGATCCAGATGCTGATTATCTATCATAGACTAGAAACAGCAATAGTCTATAACGCTCCCCTGCTGTGATAATGTTGAAATTCTGTGGTGATCATGAATATGCATGCAAGTGAAATGCGAGTATGATGGGAGTAGCTGTCCTAAAGCCTCAAGATAAAACTAAACCTGCTGTTATGGGAATTAGATTTTTAAGTGTACAATGACGCCTGACTCATTGGAAGATCCTCAAAAATCATTGATGACTGTGTGAAGGGCATACTATGAAGACAAGCGTGTTGATGAGTCCTCTTGTTTCTCAGGCAGAGCATCCTGGCTTTTCCACTGGCCTCCAAACATGTACAAATTTAAAATTGCTTCATTTTACCCCATTTAACGTCATCTTACATTGCTAATTTTCTATAAAAGACAAGCCTGTGGTTTTTTTTTCGGAAGAGTGATGCAATGTACTAGGAATGAATAATCCTCATGAGTGGACTTCTTCCTGTTGTAAACATTGCACTAGTTTTGCTTATTAGTTTCAATGAGTCTAATAAAAGGAATAGGATCACAGGTCTAACTATATCACAGATATCTTATTCAAAACAAGCACTGGCAAAGCCAACCGACCTGACTTTTTCTTAGGGAAATTGTTTGGTGAAAGCTGAGCAACTGGGGGTTGGCTGCCCATCCTTCAGTCCTAGAAAGAACATGTCTAGTGAAGCAACATATTGGGTTCAGTAACATGGAAGCTAGGAGTAGAGGCCCTTTGCTGAACAGTTTGCATTAGCAGGGTTAAGCTATACCCCCAAATAAGAGTAGTGAGAAAAGAAGTCTGAAGATGGATTTTGCATTGTAAATGTCGAATTTAGGCACACAAAGGGCAATACTGCATAGTATACACTCGTGACAAGGGAATAGTATTTTCGTTGCATTTTAAAAGAAAGCCTATCATTTTGCAAATCTTTTATTTAAGATCAAAAAGTTGTGAATTCATCAACATCTAATCATGCCAGCAAAATAAAACAACAGAACACACAAAAGTGAATAGCAATACACGCAGCTTAGTGAGTAGTTTCTTGCGTAATGGATGTGACTAATTGTGTACAAAGAACACAACTTCTGTAGTGCAGCTTTCTTCAAGTACCTTTCTATAATGTATCTCATCATCAATGTTTAGTACAGTATGGTACCGTAAACCAATTTATTCTGTTTTAAAAAAAATCTTTCATGTTTTTGCTTGCAACAGATGTTCAAAGAACATAGGACCTTTTCATTCCCTACTGTTAAATTTTGCAACAGATGAAGTTCAGCTGGTAAGTGTTTTGCAGGAAAAATGCGCCTTTTCAAGGATGTAAAAATGTGTACAAAACAAACAATACGTGTGTCTGACATTAAAGTTAATTTATTATCTCCTCTTATATTATGCAACTAATTTGCCCTTTAATGCACTTCATAATCTATCTTCCTTCCTTCCCACATTATATTACAAAAAACACAAGAACCAAAAGGATATCTGAGTGCGCTACATGAATTGACTTTAATCTCATATTCTAAATTACCTTTTTTGATCCCTATGTTTTTATTTAATTTTATGAAGTAAACTTCCGGTTTTGGATCACACTGCATGCTCTTTTGGGGGAACCGGAAGTCCATTCAGTAATGCTGAGCAGAAAGAGTAGCATATATAAACAACACTGAACATGGCCCCACCTTACACTGAGCAAAGCAGGGTAGTATGACGTCCTAGTGGACTTGCAAGTAGCAGGGATGTACATGTCCATCATCATATCACGGGTTGACTTACTGGTTAGCATATAGGTTGTTGTTTGTGTAGGCGTATTGTCTATTTTTTCTTAACTCCACCTTTATCACTGACATTTACAAAAAGGATCCGACATAATATGAACCTATCCATCACTTACAACACTCTTTGGCCCATATTTATACTTTTTGACGCTAAACTGCGCTAACGCAGTTTAGCGTCAAAAAATTTAGCGCCGTCTAACGCCATTCTGAAGCGCCATGCGGGCGCCGTATTTATGGAATGGCGTTAGCCGGCGCAAGCAGACCGGCGCTGCCTGGTGTGCGTGGAAAAAAACCACGTAGACCAGGCAGCGCCGGCGTTGGGAAAAAATGACGTTAGGGCGTCTTAAAATGGGGCAAGTCAGGTTGAGGCAAAAAAATCGCCTCAACCCGATTTGCGCCATTTTTTTACGACGCCCAGACGCCATTTCATGACTCCTGTCTTACTAAAGACAGGAGTCATGCCCCCTTGCCCAATGGCCATGCCCAGGGGACTTGTGTCCCCTGGGCATGGTCATTGGGCATAGTGGCATGTAGGGGGGCACAAATAAGGCCCCCCTATGCCACCCACATTTTTTTTAAAAAATATAAAAAATTATACTTACCTGAACTTACCTGAATGTCCCTGGGGTGGGTCCCTCCATCCTTGGGTGTCCTCCTGGGGTGGGCAGGGGTGGCAGGGGGGGTCCCTGGGGGCAGGGGAGGGCACCTGTGGGCTCATTTTGAGCCCACAGGCCCCTTAACGCCTACCCTGACCCAGGCGTTAAATAGTGGCGCAAATGCGGGGTTTTTTGACCCGCCAACTCCCGGGCGTGATTTTTGCCCGGGAGTATAAATACGACGCATTTGCGTCGCCGCCATTTTTTTAGACGGGAACGCCTTCCTTGCATCTCATTAACGCAAGGAAGGCGTTCACGCAAAAAAATGACGCTATTTGCCAATACTTTGGCGCTAGACGCGTCTAACGCCAAAGTATAAATATGGCGTTAGTTTTGCGCCGAATTTGCGTCGAAAAAAACGACGCTAATTCGGCGCAAACGGAGTATAAATACGGGCCTTTATGTGGTGAGCTCCGCCTATAGCTATAAAACATTTAAATCATTAGTCAGTATCCTTAGAGACCTTTAGACCTCTTCTTGCTTGTTCTACAGCTAATTAAGTGTTATTTCCTGTAAACATACATACAACGGCAGTCCTCCTCTTCAAAGATTTACACAACTCATGTCAGGCGTAAGTCGACGCAGTTTATTAGAGTCTTGATTTCCTTCCACATTATCTAACAGTTCCAGAGAGGATGAGGTGATAGACAAACCATTATTGCATCTGCGCTTCTTGCACCTCTAAATCTTGTTGTGGACTGTCAGCTCTCACCAAAGGTGTGAAACTGAAGATAGCAACAGAAGAGCCAACATCGATCATCCAGCATGAAGCACGAGGTCAACTCAAGGTTCCCTATGTGGCGGAAGGGATGTGCGAACATATTCTAGCAATTGTAGCGACAACCAATGTTCTGTGAAGCCATAGTGCATGTGATCCACAACAGACATAATGACTTCGGAGTAAGGGTATGCCCATGACCCTCAAGGGTTCCTTGCTTCCACCACATAAAGGGCCAGATGTAGCAATTTCCGATTTTGCGAATCGGAAATTGCGAGTCGGTGCGATTCGCAAAATCGGATGCAGTACAGTGTCTCAGACACCGACTGCGAGTCGCTATGGGGTCGCAAAGACCCACCTCATTAATATTAATGAGGTGGGTCGCATTTTGCCACCCCATAGCGAGTCTAGGCACTCACAGGGATGGTGGCCTGCTGAAGTCAGCAGACCTCCATGTCTGTGACTGCTTTTTAAATAAAGCAGTTTTTTTTTATTTTGCAGCCCGTTTTCCTTAAAGGAAAGCGAGTTGCAAAATAAAAAAAATAACAAAACCTTTTGGTTTCGGTTTTTCAGAGTAGGCAGTGGTCCCTTGGAGCACTGCCTGCTCTGAAAATCCCTTACTGGCAACATTCACAAAGGGGAAGGGGTCCCATGGGGACCCCTTCCCTTCTGCGAATGGGTTACCACCAGTGTGACACTGGTGGTAACTGCGAATTGCTTTGCAACCGCATTCGCGGTCACAAAGCAATTTAGCATAGCGATGCGAGACGCAAATAGGAAGGGAACACCCCTTCCTATTTGCGAGTCGCATTCACAATTTGCGAGTCGGTACCGACTCACAAATTGTGAATGTGCATCGCAAAAGGCATTTTGCATGGCGCAAACTGCGATTTTCGCAGTTTGCACCATGCAAAATGCTTTCTACATCTGGCCCAAAGAAACTACCATGCATACATATCCAAAGGCATGGAGACGGGGTGATTCTAAAACGTCACCGTTATGTTTATTCTTCTCAAGGAAGATGTGTTAATGTCAAAAACCTATTTCCCAAGTGATTCCTTCAAAAATAGAGGTGCTGCATGCAGTGCCCCAGACTTATTGCATTGCCTTCCCTGTTCCATTAGTTTGGAACTGCAGATACATACTGCAGACATTGCAAATTATTGTGAATACACAGAAAATCATCACTCTGTGGATGCTCACCCTATGTTCATCGCCCCTTTCTCCGTGAATACTGCGTTTCCACACCATTTATCCCTTAAGATTGGGACTGTGTAAAATATGTAAAGCTGAAGTATTGTAAGAGGCTTCCCAGTACAGAACATTTTAAACACCCTAACTTTGTGAATCAGGATGTATTTAAATGCAATTATCCGGCTATTGATGCTTGGAAAATGTTTTGATAATTGACTGTAGTGCCTGGGGATGCAATTAACAAAACAGCAGGGTATCTCTTTTGCCTAACTCTAAATGAGGGCCTGGCTACTAATCCTACTTATCATACTGCAGCTGTCTAGGCCCTTTTTCTGCCTACTCTGCAATTCTCATCAACTGAATGTAGATACACTCAGGAGAAGGCTAAACCCTGTTCCAAGTGTTATCATGCAACACATGTAACCCAAGACCTGGTTCTGTCTAGAATGAGCCACATCTGCTGCGTTAAAAAATACCCTCTTCTGGGTATGAATTTTTCCCTGGAAAGCTGTGGGTGCTGCAGGCCAATTTCTGAGTGTTAAGATTTGTGTTTATGCAAAGCCCTTTCCGCCTGAGAAATTATAGAAAGTGCACAAGTTAGCTTGCAAAAATCCTTTTGAGTTAGTGCAATTGCATTCATTTTTTAGGGGCGAGTGCAAAGCGCTCTGTCCCTGGTTTAATCTCCCTATGGGCTTTTAACCACGCCGACCGGTTTGGTTGGTTCCTTGGCTTGCCTTTTAAAATTCGCTTAATTTCATTAGTGAAAGGCATGCATACGTCATGCCTTTTCTGGTGTTTAGCCCTCCTCGAGTGCACCGGTCAACTACTGAAAACATACGAGGCTCCATGTTTTCCGTGCAGTTTCTGGACCACTTTTCCTCTTTATTTTGTAGGCAGCATGATCTTGCTGGGCAGTAGTTAAGCAATTTGCATGACATTGACCCCGTTACATGGCTAATTGCACTTTTGACGGTTACATGGATAATTGCACTTTTGCCAATACGTTTCACTGCAAGCGAACTTCTGTTTCCTTTTGTGTATCTCTGTCATGCTTCATGGTGGCCATGGGTTAGCTTATGTGAAACTGTTTTACTTTTCAGTTTATGTGGCAAGAAAAGTCCGGTTAGGAGTTTAAAACCCGAACTGCTCTAACTCGAGCAAACGGGAGACCCTTGCATTGCAAATGCCTGTTTTGAATTGTCTTCTTCTGCGGAGAAAATATATTTTTTCATGTGGTGAAACGTCTGTCCCTATAACCACCCAGAGAGTGGCAGGATTCTACTTTGGGGACGGGTGCTGGAAAAATTTGGAAAAGCCAAAAATCACGTTGTTTGAAGGAATGCGCAATCTTTGCACGCCACCCCCACACAGAAACACCCACTCTCATCTCCGGTATAGCTGCTTTGCTCTCATGTAAAATCACACTAAACTCACATTTTATTATGTCTAAACAAATGAATTTGCGAGAGCACATTCCTCTTTTGTAAATTGCAAAAGTGAATGTGCACACGTAAATAAATCTGTTTGATCACGCAAGTTAAATTTAAGTGTAAATGAAATTTGGAAAACAGGGGTACTAGTGCTTACCTATGTAAATGATATCTGGTGATGTTTTAGACTGTAAATAATAATTGAACACACACCTTACAGAGGTGAGAGAATGTACTCTACATTTGTATCTACTTAATGGTCTGTAATAAACCAGACATACTGAGGTAGTGGCTCTCCAAGTTTTACTTTTTTGCTTCTTTCTATAGGTTTTTCTGATTCTCTTTTGGTGGCCTTAGGGCCCTGGGCACTTTCCCACTGTAAGTATAGTGTGGAAGTGCACACGCCCTTCCTACATATGTTAGGAAGTGGGGCTAACCAGTGTGTGCACACTTCTGCCAAGAATGTTGTCAAACATGTGCTTAGCCCGCTATTTCATGCCAGTGTGTGTGCGCTTTCACAATGGTGTTTTAACATGTGCTGAGACTACCATTGCAGGCCAGTGTGTGCGCGCTTGCACAATGGTGTTTTAACATGCGGAGCCTTTCATTGCAGGCCAGTATGAACGCACTTGCACCAAGAAGGGTTTCTAAATGTTGTGGAGTGTACCCATGTGTTTTCACTACCTCTGAGGGCTGCTCTCCCCATAGGCTAACAAGGGGGAGTGATTGAAATCACTCCCAACTGCAATAGTGAATTGCAGTGGAGCAGCCTCAGGTTTCCTTTCTTTGGATTTGCAGTGATAAACCTCTTTCTAAGGTAAGGGTGGTTTTGTAATTAGTAGCTGAAAAATGCCACTCCTGAAAAGTGATCAAAGACTGAAGGTTTGGGTCCTTTTAATGTCAGCAAGACTAGGCTCCTGTATAATATCTAACACGAGAAAAGCGCCAGTACTGACCTTACTTATATAGTCTTCCATTTACATGCATGAACACATCATTAAATGAATGACACCACCATTTATTCGGTACTTAGTACATGCTCTGTTCATTCACATTTACACAAAATATAGTTGTGCAGAAGTGCAAAAAGCAAGACATGCCATTACATTAACATTTTGTTTTGTGAGTAGCCCAATGGACATACAACATGACACAACATTTTGACAAATAGCAACAAAACAATGAATATATTACAACATAATGGTATGTCCTAGTTCAGAAATTCAACACCCATTAGGGGCATATCTCTGCTCCATGGTAAATGGTTGCCCCTATCCAATGGGTCACGACCAAAGGGTACCAATCAATTGTCCAAATAAGTGCTAAACAGTGAAATCACTTATTACATATTTGACTGCCATATTCTCTGTAAGCCCATGACTTTTACAGCGCTCCCTGGGTTAAAATACTGTCCCACGTGAGCCTTCTCGTTCACTAAAAATGCACTGTTCAGTTTCCTTTGGTTGAGATGTTCCTGCAAATCATAAGCATGCACTTCTGTAAAGAGTGTGTTTATCTGCTCTAAAATTTGTTGTGTGCCTTCTGCCTGGCTCTGGTCAACACCGGGGTTTGGGTGAGCACATCTGTGCATTCCCCAGTGACAGCTATAAACAATAGGCCTGCAATTGGAATGACAGACCTCTACCATTTAAGAGTCTGTCTGGACAGACTGGAGCAGGAGGTTTAAACACTTGGCCTCTGGGTGGCAGATCATGGCCCCACTAAAGTTTAAGATCTGCATCCCATGGCCACAAGGTAGACAGGACTTAAATGTAGTGGAGACATCAGTGGTTCAAAGAGAGAACCTTACACACTACAGTATAACTACTGGTGCTAAACTGCAGCAGGATAGAAATACACTTGCAGGGAGGTGGGCCCGGAGACCCTCAACTGCGTGGTGCACACTGCCAGAGAAATCTGTTGTGCATAAGGAGGATTACTGCCCTTGAAAGGGACTTCACACCGTTCCTGAATCATGGCTGGCCTGGGCAGACTGCCTGCTGCTGTGTGGCACCCTGAAGTGTGCTTTCCAAGGAGTTGTCAGCTTGCCCCCTGTTTTGGAGGTCTCAGGGACATCAAAGACCTCCAGCGAGGGACCCACACAGTCTGCTTGTGACACCTGGAGAGTGATGCTCTAATAAGTGCCCTAATCATCGGCTGGATTCCAACTAACTGCTTGGAGTGACCATGAAACTAAGAAGCGTGCCTTGGGACCCGATTGCCTGGAGCGGAACCTGAAAAGCGTTGCCTGCATCTGAGAAGTATGACCTCTGTATTGTGAGGCCTCAGCACACATAAGCATCTTGTTGGCTGTGAGCAGATTTATCGGTTATGGGACCCCACATGGCCTTCTGCGTCGATTGTGCTGCATGTCTCTTGTGAGTTGCACTGACTGCATGCATATTGCTCATGGTGTCTGAGTCACAGGTTGCGACCATCAGAGGTGGAGGTGTAACCATAGTAGTGCCTAATTCTACCTCTTGAGGCACTACTGAACATAGGCCAGTGTGTGCGACTCGTACCAACGTGCACCGGGCATTGTGCTTCATTTCCATGGCGATACTGAATTTGCATCTCTTCGGTTGTGTGATTGGAACTGTTTGGTGCAACTCGTATCAACATGCACCAGGCATTGTGCCTCATTTCCCAGGAGGCACAGGATTGGTAACTCATCATCTTAAGTGATTGGAACTGTCTGGTACGACCTATAACAATGCACACCATGCATTGTACCTCATTTCCAGAGAGCCACGAAATTTGCAACTCATTGTTGTGTGTGAAACCAGAATTGTCTGATTCAACTCGGATCATCGTGCAGCAGACATTGTGCCCAGACTGTCAGGGTGCAACTCAAATCAATGTATATCTGACGGGATGCCTCAACCTTTCAGGAAGCTCCACAGCTACATTTACCCCTGCATCAATCATTCCTTTTTTGCCTTCTGTGTGGCAAACTACTTGCCCCTTCCTCACCCGCCCCAGATGATATTGGTGTACCACATAGTATTGCCCGGACTGGACCTGGGTGGTGAGAGTAACTGACTAGGCTGACGGAACACTTCTGAAAGCAATCAGAAGCAGGTCAAGAGACTGTGTGACTTTTTCTTTCCTCCCTGTGCTTCACCGAACCGGGCTGATGCTGGAAGGCACATTAAGGAGTCCTTTAATTGAACAAATTATTGCCCTCAGCTGCTTCCGTTCCGCATCCTGTTGGTGAACTTCCCGAGTGGGGGCCATCCCCTTTTGTTTATCAACTGCCTCCTAATCAGACCACTACCTACCCCCAACCTTCCTCCCTGGGATCCCCACTTAGTGTGACTCGGGCCGAGAGTGGCCTAAGCTCCAGGGGGGTGATCTCTATCATCTGTGGGTGTTTGGTGCTTGGGGTGAGATGTAGGGTGGAGGACTTGGGTCACAGGGTCTGCATTGTTCTACCCATTGACCTGACGGATATCAGTTGCACCACATTACAGTGCCACATGCATGTGTGTGTGTGTTTGTGTGTGTAAGTGTGCTCCATACAGACCAGGCTAATATCCATAGCAGTGAGTGGTGTTGCTGAGTAAATATGTGGGAGTGCTTGCAGGAAGACCGCCCGCTAATGATTAGATTGACCGGGGGTGCTGCTTTACATGTTGATTTCTTGCCAACTGGATACTACATTTGACATTAATTCTACCTGTGCGGCCTTGGCCCTCAGTGCTGCTTAAAGTGTTCTCAATATCTGTGTGTACATATTACTGATATTGGGGTGCATCCTATAACTGTGTGGCATTGCATTATATTAATTGCTGGGGTGGGCTAGTTCTGACAATGTATCACACCGCATAAGGGTGCTGGGGGGTAACATAGGATTTCTTCCAAGTGTGCATGCTACTGATGTCATTTTAACGTGGCAGGGCTTAGTACTGCTAGTAATGTTACCAAAAGTGTTAATTAATGTTTGTGTTGAATACAAACTTTGTTTACCTATCACACATGAGAAGTCTCTTTTGTGGTGCTCAGCGTCTTTATTGTGTGAGAACTCTCTGCCAATGCTTTACACATTGCCTCTGTGATAAGAAGTGCTAGGTTCTGTCTGGCTGTGGCCTGCCACAGCCAACCAGAACGTGCCACCTCCAATTGTCTGCATGACCTCTATCACTGTAAACTTTACAGGACCTATTCATGTGAGTTTTTAAGGATTTGTCTTCTGAAATGTAATATAACCACATAGCTTTTATTTTTAAAGTTATGTCAACTTGTACATTATCAGCTAGTGCTCAATGGAATAATATATTTTTTTTTTCTGTAGGTGGAGCAAAGTCATTCATGGGGGCTAGTCAATATTCCTGCTTAATGCACAGTCTTTTCACAATCTGTGGTAACATACTCACCTGATAAAATGAGATTAATTTGCATCCATATTGCAGTTTGGTCAGTATTATGCCTAGCTCATGTGCATAGCCTGCCAGCTTTCTTCACAGTCTGTGACTGTTTAACTAATCAAATGTGGAAAAGAAGTAAATAATGGTAGAGGTTAGTGAAGTATCATTCTGTCCAAATGCTGCCCCATCAACATTGGCCAAAACTTACAATTCACGGAAATTCAGAAAGCTCCTAGAATCCACCATGAGTTTTGGTGCAGAACTTGTCAACTTCACTCATTCATTTTAATGCCAAAGAATATTTTTTGCAAAAGTCTCAAGTTACCTATGAAGAGCAATCAGTCTTCTGACTGACTCTTTTAATCTTCTTTTAAGTCGGGCACAGCCAAACCTTTGTTGTATTCATGAACATGGAAGGTTTTGGGTGTTCCCATTTTAGCCACTGGTTGCTTTGGGTCACCCCCCATCAGACATTACTTGTTTGAATTGTCTTTCGCGTTTGAAACAGCTCAGAAAAATATTCCACAGGTTTACATTTTGAGATTGTTAAGAAAGCAATCCATCTCAGTGATTGCAATTGCTGCTTGCAGCTGTGCACAACAAAAGACTTTCCTGCAATACATGCAGACATAGCTCAACCCCAAATAACTACCAGCGTTTCCTCATGCAGTGCTAGAGCCATTTAAGGCCATGGGTTACAGATTGGTTCAGTAAATGTACGAAACTGGGTTATTGGTTGAGGTGGGTGAAACCTCTTCTCAAGCAACACCTGTGCTTACCTTTTGGTAGCTTGGTACAAAAGCACTCAGGCTTAACTTAGAGGCACAATGTGACGTATGTATGCAGCACTCAAACAGTAATAAAGTGAAAAAACAACACATGAAAACTTTCACACCAACGAGAACATTTCAGTAAATAAAATGACACAAGAATGAATTAAATCCAATCAGTATTTAGGAATTTAAAAACATTTAGTGCAAAAGTGTGGCTAAAATGTTAAAGGATCTGGTCAAGTGAGACTGTGGCAAAGTCGAATGTTAAGGTCCACCATAATGAAGCATGAGTCTAATACACAAGGTAGATTGGGTATAGCCTCAGCTTACTATCAGACTTGGTGAAAAAGTTAAGGAGAAGATAGAGTTCAGTGGGGTAAGGCCACTGGCTGTGTCCAATGAGGGGATGTCGTTGCCAGGGAGCTCTGGGCAAGGTCTCGGTGAAGCCATTGACAATGGCTGGAAATAGCAGGTGAAACCAGATTTCTAAGCTGAGGAGGACATCATCATGGGAGGCCTGTTGCCGTGAAGCCTGGTAAAGATCTTTACCTTCAGACACCTTTTTAGAAGTCCAATCCTCTATCAGAAAGAAGCTGAAAGCCATAGCCAAAGAGGACTCCACAAAGCCGGATACCATTGTTCTGAGGACCTGCTGAACAGAATATTCTCCTGCGGAGCAGAACATAGTGAAAGTTACCACAAAGTCAAGCTGATAGGCAATGCACCTTGGGTGGATTAATTAGCAGGAAGTTCTTAATTCTTCTGTCAGTTCTCCTGGCACTTTTTGGTGAAAACATTTTTAAGTCCCAACTTTTAAGATTAGGTAGTAGTAGCACCTCTAACACAATTTCCAATGTTCTAGGACTTGGGGGGCAGCACTTGGCTGTTTAGGACTCACCCCAGCAGAGGCCAGATGCAGGATGCAAGGTCTCTGGAGCTTGGTATGTCCTCCAAGAGCTCACACAAGAGGTCAGGGAACTAGCCTTTGGAGTCACTGCAGTATTCCTGGGTTCAACAAGATGGCCCAGTCTCCTTCAAATAGCAAGGCAGGCCTCAAGCAGCAGAACAGTCCTTTGAAGAACCAGACAGGCTTCAAGCAGTAGGGCAAACCTCCGTTAAGTAGCAGACCAGTCTTCAGAGGTACAAAGCAGGTACCAAACAGCAGGGAAGTCCACTGGAATACAAGGCAGTACTTGTGAAGGCTTACACAGGTCCAGGAGTGTACTGAACAGGTTGTTCAGGATGTCCAATATGTATACCTGGGGGCAGCCTTAAAGTGAGTGTGATAACCTTGCTGCCCCAGCTTCTAGCTCTGGAAAGTTGTTTCTTCCCCTACCAAGGTTCCAAGAGGTCTGGGGTGAGAAACGTCTGTTGTCAGGTTACTTTGTGTGCATGCTGCAGGTAGCCCTTTGAAATTTAAGTAGGTCAAGAAACAGCTCTGTCCCACCCGTCCTGGCAGTATGGCCTATCCTTCCAAGACCTAGACCTCATTTGTCTCACTGTCTGGGAGGCATAGACAAAGGCCAACTGCCAAGCTATTGATAGTCATGTGAGCCAGAACACAAGCAGCAGGAACCAAATGTTTAGGACAAAAAAATTCCAGCTTTTTATAATTGGCATTTTCACAAATGTGACTTAAAATCCCATTTTACTATTATAGAGGTTTTAAATTACAATTAATTTGAGTCCAAACTTGATATCTCTATCTGCTCCCAATCAAATGTTAGCATTTACTAAATGTAATAAGGTAACCCAAAATTACCCAATAGGAGACATAGGCATTAGAGTAATGAAAAACAAATTAAGCTGTTTTTTTCATAAGTAGGACACATAACAATCACAAATACATACCCTACTTTTTAAGTGCAACGCACCCTGCCCGATAGGCTCTTTAGACCCTAAATTAAGTGTTTTGAAAAAAAAGGTTTAGGCCTGGCAAAAGGTTTCTTGTGCCAGGTCAAATTGTCAGTTTTTACTGCAACTAAGACATATGTAAATGTGCTACTTAAGTGGGTGACACAATGAGTGTTGCAGGCCCTGGGTGCATGTAGTACCATAAACTAGGGACTTATACGTGAATTAAGTATGCCAATATGGTGTAAACCAATTGTATCATGTTTACGGGGAGAGCACAAGCACCTTAGCATTGTTTAGCAGTGGTAAAGTCCTAATGTCAATAGAAATGAGATCTAAAAAACAGGTGGGGTGAAGGCAGAAAGCTTGGGGGGGGAGACCACATCAAGAATGACAGGTCTTACAGTAGACTTTGCACTATAGCAGCTCTCTGAAGCAAGCTGTCTGGGGCCAAATGCTACAATGTTTTTCAGCACAATATCACTTTCGGCAAAGAGTCTGGAGCTGTCACTGCCTTTAAAATAAATAGTCAAAATTATATTTTTTCCATTTTTTCCATATTTAGTACCATGTTAATTCTGGGTTTTCAAAAAGTCTATATTAACACAGAAAATATTTTGGAAGTTTTGCTGTGGGTCCATGAAGACTAGCTGCTTTCTTACTGTGCAAAATATGACTATAGATTGAGAAAGATGGCTTTCACTTGCTAGGGTTTAATGGTTCTCATTTAGTTCTAATTTCAAGTAAAAGGTGGTTGCCTCTTATATATGAAATATCACCTTCCTAGAATTAACTAGAAAAAAACATTTTAACTGTGTTTAATCCCTGGAAGCAATCACATCAGTAATAAAGGCTCTTTCTTATGTTGAAAAAAAGGAAATCTTAAAGTGTATTTCCTCTGAAAAGGGTCTGTATCAGTGGAACTACCTTGTTACAGAAGAAGTCAAACCTCTAATCTGGAAATCTTTAATCAAAGAAAGCACCATCAGAGGTGACCAAGTGTAGCATCAGCTAGCATACTTTGTTGAGAATGCATCAGATCGCTGTCTGTGAAGCAGTGCAGGACCAGCATTTTAGGGCTGTGCTTACACCTGCTTTCTTCACCTCAAATCCTGATGAACTGGGATTTGATTGACCTTTTCTCACATACAGTGAAACCTGAAACATCTAACTCTACTAAACTGCAGGAGGATGTTTTGGAGCACATCTTGTGTGAATAATAGGTGTCTTTCTTATAAAAAATAAAAAAAATACACAGGTGGTGAGAGCCATGTTTAAGTACTTTTGGTTGTTTTAGATGAGCCTTGCTTAAGTTCTTTTTATTTGTAGAACTTGATTTGAGACTGTGGTTGCCGGGGGGGGGGGCAGCAGCAATCACTTTATGGGGACCAACAATTAGCTTTCTGCTCGGACATTTACCAGGAGCAATAAAAGGAAAAACAAACAAAGTCAAAAGACCAGGAAGAGAAAGATGAAGAAACCAGCACAATTTAAGTAAGCAGGAAAATGCAAGAGTGAGATAAAGGAGGATTGAAGAGACATGCATTAGATTGAAGACTATGAAGCCTTGGTAGTGAGTGTGACGACATTTAGTTGCACTGGCCATGGGCTGCTGAGCAGATCTTTGGCCACAACACTAAGGGAGTGTTAGACCTGACAGCCTTAGGGTGGACATCCCTCAACTTTTTGCCTGCCTCTCTCTACTTTTCTGATACTGTTTTTCCTGGTTTTAGGACTCTGCACACTTTACAACTGCTAACCAGTGCCCAAGTGCATATGTCCTCTCCCTTAAACATGGTATCATTGGTTCATTCCCAATTGGCATATTTGATTTACTTATAAGTCCCTAGTAAAGTGCACTACAGGTGCATAGTGCCTGTAAATTAAATGTTACTAGTGGGCCTGCAGCACTGATTGTGGCACCCACATGCATAGCCTCTTAACCATGTCTCAGGCCTGCCATTGCGAGGCCTATGAGTGCAGTTTCACGGCCACTTCAACTTGGCATTTAAAAGAACTTGCCAAGCCCTAAACTCCCCTTTTTCTACATATAAGTTACCCCTAAGGTAGGCCCTAGGTAACCCAGAGGACAGGGTGCTAAGCAGGCAAAAGGCAGGTAATATACAGGTGTATTTTATATGTACTGGTAGTGTAAAACTCCTAAATTAGTTTTCCACTAGTGTGAGGCTACTCCTTTCATAGGCTAGCATTAGGTCTGCCCTCACATACTGTTTGAGTGATAGATTCTGATCAGAAAGGGGTAAATAGGTCATGTTTAGTACGGCCAGAATGGTAATAGAAAGTCCTGCTTATTGGTGAAGTTGGATTTTATATTACTATTTTAGAAAGGGCACTTTTAGAAAGTGAGCATTTCTCCGCACTTAAAATCTATCTGTGCCTTACAGCCTGTCTCTAATCCACATCTGGGCTGGGCTGGTTGACAGCTCCCTTGTGCATTTCACCCAGACAACCACAAACACAGGACACTCAGACACATCTGCATTTATCTGCATACTGAATGGGTCTTCCTGGGCTGGAAGGGTGCAGGGCCTGACACTTACATTTTGAAGGCTAGTGGTCTGCCTTCACACAATGAACTGCCAAACCCCCTACTGGGACCGTTGCAGACAGAACTGTACTGAAAGGGGACCTTGTGCACATCAAAACCACTCTTTAAAGTCTCCCCCACTTCAAAGGCATTTTGGGGTATATATACTGGGTCCCTGACCCCACCAAATCAGATACTTGTCGACCTGAAGCTGCAACCTGTCAAGAGGAACTGCCTGGCTGCCCAAATGACTCACCTGGACTGCTTTGCTGTGAATGACTGCTAGCCTGCTTTTGCCCTGCTGCTTTGCTGGCCTCTGACTTTGCTTAGAAGTGCTCTCCAAGTGCTTGGATTGAGCCTGCCTCCTATTTTCTGAAGTCTCAAGGCCAAAAAGACTTCATCTCATCAAGGAAATTCCTTGTGCACTGAAAATCGACGAACACCCTTACCGAAAACGATGCACAACCTGCCTGACGAGAAAATCGCCACACAGCCGCACATTGCCTTCTAAGGTAAGTCTGACTGCTCAGTGCCACCAGAGGGTGGGCGCCGGATAATTTGGATTGTGTGTGACTTATTCTAACTAGGATTGTAGTACCTATTTGGACAAAGGTGTATACCTCTGCAACTAGAGACCCATTTCTAACAGGGAGTGATTACGAGAGTGGCGGTCTATAGGCCGTCACACAAGAGGTGGTGGTCTGACTGCCACATTACAAACCTGGCGGTCGAACCGCTAGGGAACCCTAAGCTCCACCAGGATCTCAGATCCCAGCGCTCTGGAGGATGGTGGTGGTCCTAATCTGCTAGGGCAGCGCTGCCCTGGAGATTACGACCCCCTTCTCCTCCAGTGGTTTCATGGCAGTAGCACAGCCATGAAAAGGCTGATGGAGAACGGGTGCAGAGGGCCGCCATGGCCAGCACCTTAGCAATGTCCCACTGAAAACAACACAGAGTGACTTTAATGCCTGCCTAAGCAGGCGCTTAAAAAATTAAGGTGTGATGGCGCAGAATGACGCAGTGAAATCTTGTAGATTTCACTGTTCCATTCCTATGGGGCTTTTTGCAAAGAATTCCTACCTTGCATACATTATATCTGGCACAGGTATAATGTGATGCAATACTTTACAATGGCTCAATGATACCATTGCACCAGTTTGTAAATGTGGCACTGTGTGAGGGACTGTTTGCGTTGCAGTATCGTAAAACAAATATGCCATGTGACGCAAGAACCTTGTAAATGAGGCCCTAAATATTCTACAAAGTAAGCACTGTTTATTTGCTATGTGCTATTCTTTAATATGGAAGTACTGCGGAAAAAGCTTTAATTGCTGGATTCTGCCTGCAGCAGTACATGGTCATGGTTTACTCCAGCCAGACCACTTTCCTGCGATTGGTCCTCATTAAAGAATAAATGTATCTTCAATCTACTAACTTGTATTGGTGTGGGGAAGGCTCTTAACAACTTGCAATAAAGAATTAACAGGAGACTGTGCTGTATTCCGCAGTACAAGTTCAACATTCAGGGATCTAACATTGTTGGAAGCACAACAATGATAATTGAGAGTTTAGACGTCCACGAAGAAGCCCAAAATAGAACATTTGACTGAGTCAAGGACTGATCTGAAAGGGAATAGACGAAAGAACAAATTACCCTCCAATTTGTATTGTATCCCTAAAGGACCAACACAGCACTGGAGCTTGAAAAGATGGATTTAGCGGGGTAGGTCTGGGGTGCATCCAGACAGAGTTGTTGTTTGTTCTTTGGAAACTTTTATTTTTTCAAAATGAGGCCAAATGGTACAGTTTACAGCACAATCTTGAATCATCAATTTTGTGATATTTCAGTGAATATATGTACCATGACAATAGACAGAGATGTTGTTAGATCTCTCAGCCTTAGCGTGGTATTCCCCCCAACTTTTTCCCTTTCTCCTCCATTTTTTCTTATCTCGTTTTTGCTCACATTAGGGGTCTGCGCACTTTACCACTTTTAACTAGTGGTAAAGTGCACATGCTCACTCCTTAAAAGATGGTAATTTTGGCCTACACCAATTGGCATATTTAAATTACTTCTACTTTCCTGTTAGAAGTTGGGTTTTTGGAAGGCAGAGGTATGCACCCTGTCCAAGCAGGAACCACAATCCTAGTCAGGGTAAGTCACCAACATACCTAAATTAACCTGTGCTCAACCACTGGTAGCGTGGCACAGAGCAGTCAAAATGAAGTTAGGAGGCATTGCGTTAAGTATTTGTGCAACTCTTCAAAGAGTAATATAGTGATAACAGCACACAAACAATACCACACCTGCTTAGAAAAATAGAGCTTATTTTAATAAATAAATCACGACCAAAACTACAAACATACGTTAGACCTGGCATCCTTTGCGCTGTTTCCTCTGCCTTTTTGCCTCTGCCTCCTATATTTTTCACTGTGTGCTGCATTTAGTTTTTGCTGGTTTTATTACTCTAGGCACTTTACCACTGCTGACCAGTGCTAAAGTGTAAGTGGTCCCTTTGTAAATTGTTACTATGATTGGTTCTCCACAAGTTGCATATTTGATTTACTAGTAAGTCCCTAGTATAGTGCACCATATGTGCACAGGGCCTGTAAATCAAATGCTACTAGTGGGCATGCAGCACTGATTGTGCCACCCACAGTAGTAGCCCTGTAAACATGTCTCAGACCTGCCATTCCAGTGTCTGTGTTTGCAGTTTTAAACTGCCACATCAACCTGGCAAGTGTACCCACTTGCTAGGCCTAAACCTTCCCTTTTAGTGCACGTGAGGCACCCCATAAGTAGGCCCTAGGTATCCCCATGGGCAGGGTACAATGTATTTAAACATTAGGACATGTACTGGTGTGTTTTACATGTTCTGATTGTGAAATACTACCAGATTTGTTTTTTACTATTGCAAGGCCTAGCTCTTCCATAGGTTAACATAGGGGTTGCCTTTAAATACATTTTTAGTGTCATTTCCCATTAGGAGCAGATACTGATATGGAGTTTGGGGGTCTCTGAACACACAGTTTAAAAATGCATCTTTTGGTGAAGTTGTTTTTTAAATTGTAGGTTTGAAAATGCCACTTTTGGAAAGTGGCAATTTTCTTCCTTAATCAGTCTGTGCCATACATAGCTGCTGAATACAGGTCTGGGTCAGAGTGACAGTTGGGCTGTTTGTGAATTCACTCTAGACAGTCACACAAAAGGAGCTGAAGAGTGTCCTGCATATCCTGATGGGTCTTCCTCGGATAGAGTGGTGGGAGGTATTGACACTTGCACCTGAATATGGCTGTGCCTGCCCTCACACATTAGTCTCCAACCCCCTATAATGTTTCTGGGGCTAGTACAGGGAGAGGCTGGGCCTTGTGTATTACAAAGACTTTCCTTTGAAGTTTGTCTACTTCAAAGGTAGAAATGAGTATAAGTATTGGACTGCTGATCCCACAACTTTAGAACACTTCTGGATCAAGAGGAACCTTTGCCAAGGAGAAGAGCTGAATAGCTTTGTGGAGGAGTCCTGCCCCTTTGCTGTGTGTGCTTTGCTGGGTTGGCCTGCAGTTGCTGCTCCTGCTTTGGAGAGGATAAAGACTGCTTACCTCCTGTTAAGAAGTCTCAGGGACAGCAAAGACTTCACCTACCAGCCTCTTGGTTTTCGTGCTGAAGACCCTGACTTGCCAGGTGGTGCCCATTCCAGTTCCTGGGCCCTTGGGAGTGAAAGATGGCCTGAAAACAAGACGAACCAGGCACATCGACTCCAGACTACTCCAGAACCGGTACCGGTACCGCTGCCCAACTCCCTGCTACTGCCTGCACTGAAGCCGTGGTCCCTGCTGGAGTGTGACAACCGCGACTGACCCAGCAGGCCCGACACCCCTGCTTCACAACCAATGCGCCTCACCTCCACTGCTTCTGCAAGGACCTGACGCCTTCCCCCGTAAGGAACCGATGCCTCACTTCCTGCGTAGCAGCACATACAAACGCCACACTGGCACCAGCAACGCCTGACCTCCCTGACTCTCTGCTATGTCTTTGACTCTTACTCGTTTAGAAAGTACTGTACCTGAGGTCCATGTGGCTCCATGACCAGCACCGGACTCCCTCGTGAGTGGTGTCGGACTGTTGGGAACAACTCTGTAACAACGTTGTGGTAATACCAGTTGGAGCTATTGTGTTTCTAAGCACTTTATCTGGATTTAATCTTTAAAAAATCATATATTTGCTTGTGTATGTTACTTTGATAAATATTTAATATTTTTAGAAACTGGTCTGGTGTCCATTTGTAGTGTTTCACTGTGTGACTATGTGTGGGTACAAATACTTAACACATGGCCTCTGAGATAAGCCTGACTGCTTGTGACTCCCTTGCTGTGACTAGAATGACAGGGCACAAACTGACTGCCAACGAGCGACCCCATTTATAACATTGGTGATCAGCGGTGAGGATAGGACCTGTATTTGTACTTGACATACAGTGATTGATGTACACTACTGTCTTAGTGCAGACCATTACATGACCGCTGCTTTTTCCTTTAGTTTTTTTTCTGCTTTCCTGAAACTTTGCTACTTTTCAAACCTTATCCACAATTATGTCTCAGTCTGGTGAGCCATCAGTTGGGGCTGCAGAAATAGTGTTTAAACAGGAGAGGTTGTAAATCTTACGGTACCTCCACTCAAAATGTTCTGTAAGGAGTTCATTTGTTCTATTAAGGGCCTCAATAGGAAGGAGGAGCTGCAAAAAGGTGCTGAGGGCCTGGTTGGCAGCAAAGGAGGAGGAAAAGCCTACAGAGGAGGAGAATGTTGTTGTGGATGGAGAGGAGCAAAGCATACATGGTGACAAGGTGGATAACCAGGACCTGCCTGGAGGGGGGGCATTTTCCAGAGCAGGCAGCAGTGTCTCTTCCAAGGGGATGACCCCAGAGGAACTAGGGACAGACAAGCAGGGAGGAGACATCATTTGGCTCTTAAGGAGCTCAGGTTGGAAGCAGGGAGCAAAAATGTGAAATGGAGCAACAAGAGAGGGCAAGGACCATTGCTTTGGAGGAAAATAAATTGCTTTTGGCACCTGAGTTCAGTATGAGGGAACTGGACCTCAAGATCAAGCAGGCTGAACCCAGCACAGATAGTAGCAGCATACTGCCAGTGCAGTCTGAGATGAGGGTGCACATTCTCAATCATTTGGTAAAGGATTACAAGATGGAGGTTGACATACACTTATGGGTTAAAGGGTATGAGTCAGCTCTCCACATGAACAGGGTCCCTGAGGTACACGGGTGGCAGGTCTGTGGAAGCACTTTCAGGGAGAGAGTAGAGACACCTTGGCAGCCTTAGGGGATCCCCAGGGGCTCACCTACTGTACCATGAAGGACGCTTTATTAAGCAGGTATGGTCCCACCCCATAGCAGTACAAGCAAAAGTTCAGGTCCTACAAGAAGTTGTATTCCCAAACTTGATTAGAATGTGTTACTTCTTTTGCAGAGCACTGTATGGTTCGGTGAAGGGCAGCAAGGTGACGGATTATGAGGAGTGGCCCAATTTGATTGCATGGGAGCACTTGCATAGTCTTTGTTTACCAGAGCTGTGCCAGCACCTGATTGACAGCAAGCGGACTGACCCCAGGAAGCTTCCCCAGGAGGCGGACTGCTGGGAGAGTACTAGAGTCCACAAGAGGTATGGGGGAGACTTTGCCGAGGGTGAACAGGGTCCGCATCAGAAGATGTGGGAGGGCAAGGGTAACCAGGGGGAGTTCTCTAAAGAGCTGCAACCTATTTCCCAAGGTAAGGATTTGCATCCAACAGGCGAGAATAAGCCTTGGACTTCGACAGGGAAGCTTGCAGAGAAGGGACTTCCAAGTGTTAGCCATGTGATCAAGAGGATCACAAGAGTGGGAACCTCAAGTGTACCAAGTGTGCACAGTCACTCAGTGGTGCACAGTCACGGGGGTTGGCCAGTGTAGTGCTTGGGGAGGAATTGGTTCCAGGAGAAGGGTGAGAGCCAGTTGAGTTGACCATTGTACCACTAAATGACAATGAGATGGTCCAGAGGTTGCTCGTGCCTGGGAACTCTAAGAACTTCAGGCAGTGGATGGTGGCTCTGAGAGATACGGGAGCCTGGTGTCTGACGAGCAGGTGGTCCCCAGTGTGTTTCACCAACTGGTTGCTCTAGACAACTCTGAGTGCCAGTACAAGGTGGCGCAGTTTCCCTTTGAATGGGGGGGCATCTCAGGTTCCTTTGGGATAGCTGTGAATCCAACCATGCCTGTTGATTGTTTGCTAGGTACTGACCTGGAGGATTCCCCTTGGCATGAGGTGGAACGCAGGTCACACTTGGAGATGGTGGGTCTGCCTGAGTGGGCATGTGTGACTACTCGGTCTAGGGCAGCCAATAAGGGTGATCAGGAGGACCTGGAGCCTGAAAGAGTGGCCCAGGTGCCTGCCAGGAAGAGGAGGTGTGGATCCCCACAGTGGAGTTGATGCGTTGATCCTTTCCATGCAGTAGTGAAGATGCGTACATTTTTCAACAGCAGTGATGTGTCGGGTCCGAGATGAGCCATTTCCAAAGGCGATGCGCTGAGGTGAATCTGCTCTGGAAAGATGATACGTCGGCTCCAATCCACACAATGGTGGCCAATGCACCAGTTCTAATCCACACAATAGGGTCAATTAACCAATTCCGATTCATGCAGTGGCGGCGATGCATTGATTTTGACTGGAGCAGCACTTTAATCCACATTCCAAGGGCCCAGGACTGGATTGGCATCACTTACCAGGGCTAGACTCACAGTTGGTCGAGTCCAGGTATTGTACCAGGTGAGATGGAAGTTTTTTGTGTCCCTGAGACTTCGGAAAAGAGGAAGCAAGCCAACAAGCCCTTGGAGTCAATTTGGTTCTGGGCTGGAGAGATCTAAGTCCAGTCCTTCTTGTTCCCTGGAAAGGGGAAGTAGGGAAGCAGGCAGCAGATCAGCACAGTAAGCAGAGCAGTAGTCCAGCAGAGTAGCAGTCCAGCATTTTGGCAGTCCTTGTGGCACCACAGCAGTCCTTCTTCCAGGCACAGTATCCACTCTGCTAAACTGCTGCTCTACAAGGAACTGCTGGCCTGCTGTGCTTACCTGCTGCCTGCTGCCCTCTGGCTGGAGAAGAGACCCGGACCCAGGACCCCAGAGTTACTCAAAGGGCTAGCCTTCTTGCCTTCTGATCTGAGCCTCAGGAACTTAGCAGGCTACTCACATCTCCTGAAACCGTCTTCAACGAGGGCCTGGCCCTGAAGAGGCACTTCTCCAGTCCTTGGTGTGGCTCTCAAGCTCTTAAAGTCGAGCCTTTGGGCCTTTCTCTACTGCTCGACACTAGAATTGTGCCGCTTGTGCAGAAAATCTGTGCTAAACACCACGTTTGTCTCCTCACACAGCAAGCATCATCCACCTATGTGGATCGCCAATGCGAGACTCCGGCCTGCTCTTCGCACCACATCTGCCATCGCCAGTGACGCTCTACTTCCTCCTGATGACCTTCTTCCATGCTACCAGGACTCTCAGCACAAAACTTGAGAAGGTAAATCTTCAGTAGGACTAACGTAGGACTGCATCTGACATGCGCGCCATCATGGTCGGCTTGAACTTTTGACTTTGACCTGGTCCAGCATGTCCAGATAGCTGTGTTGGAGCTTTATGCATTTAGGCACTAAATTTCAGTTTATTCTTTAAAAATGCAAAACTCTGATTCTAGTGACTAGAATTTTGTGGTTTTGGTCTTGTTTTATTTATTAAATTCAGCTTTATGTTTCTAATCTTGTTTTGTGGTGTTTTCACTGTTTTACTGTTTGCACAAATACTTTACACATTGCCTTTAAGTTAGGCATGACTGCTCTGTGCAAAGCTACCGGGGGGAGGGGGGGGTGAGCACAGGCTAATTTGGGGTTTGCTTCTGCCTTACCCTGAGGAGGATTGCGGTTGCTGCTTGACCAGGGCCCAAACCCCAGTAAACCAGTAACCCAATTTTTAACATATATGCCTTTAAGTATAGGAAATATATGCTTGCCTATATATATACCATTACAATATTATGGTAGTCAATGCTTTGGCTGCAATGTTTTTGTAGCACAATGTTTTTGTACTGATACCACAGGGTGCTGTAGTTACCCTGTTTGACAAATACTTCAAGAAAATGAGGGGGTATCGTACAGGATTTGGTGCATGCCCCACTAAATGCGGTATGTATCAGAATTCCATGCTTGAGTTACCACTGCCAATTCCGGCAAATTTGAAAAGGAATTAGAATTTTGCTCTTACGTATAATTAGGGTCTGTGTCCTGATTTTCCATGCTTATATATACCTCTTGGTATTATTTGTGGGTATTTGGTTGCCTAGAACATACATTGATATATATTCACATCAACATATGGCATATGGCCATTACACAAAGGAGCACAAAAACCTATTTTTAGCCAGACATATTTGCTTTACTAGTGGTTTTCATGTACTGGGACTATTAGCTCGCCTTTCTATAAAGAACTGAAGTGCCAAGTGATATGGAACTAAGGTCTTAAGGTCCCTCTCTGGTTGCAGACATTGACTGATAATTCAAACTATTTTTTTAAAACCCAGCGAGGTGGGCACCCACAAAGGTTTGACTATGTAGATTGTTATATTGATATGTAATATATTTCTGAAGATTGACACTGCCTCTTTTACTACTGGTGATTCTTCCTCGGGTTAGGAGTCTCATAAAGGTAACTTAAATTAATGTCTAAAACATTGATTGAAATACATGTCTGGCCCACTTTAACTATTGAACCACACCATCACTCGGGTTCATATTTGTGACACTTTAACTATTCATTCTCCACTGTGTCGACTCCATTGTGAAGCACAATTGTCCCTTTTTGTTAACCACCCTGAATCATGCTGCTGTTGATAAAACAAATCATTATTTCAACATCGTCTAACTCATCACTAATGCTTAAGCCTGTTCCTGTCCCTTTCCAAAAATACATATTTTAACATTTTAGTATTAATTACATTAATTTTAGTTAACATAAAATTATGTAGCTTTAGCATAAATCTATTGCTAACCACAATCTATTTTAAATGTTTAACCATATTAATTTAATTTGATTTATTGTACTATATTGCAGATTAATTGGCCTGTCCCTAGCTGTAACAGAATAATTTACATTTCATCATATTTATGTTAATGAATTTACATTACCTTCAATTCGGCTATCAACAGACCCTTACCCTAATCCCAATCAAGGTTAAATGTTTATTTCAATTAAAATAAATTCGATGATACCAATGACTAGTTTAATTGTCCTTACCATAACTCTGCTCCTAGACAACTCTTTCTGTAATATTTCATTGGACTATGTACTTTCATTTATCTATTAGATCACATGAAATTAGGTATACCTACGCCCTACCAACGGCAATTATATATTTTTTTTTAATTAACTAACGCTACATAATTTAATTATATTTTCGATTTTTTCATTTATGGTACTCTTAACATAGCGTATTGCCAGTCTTCACTCTAACTGATCCAAAGGTAATTATTTTAATGTATGATCTAAATTATATGTTATCATTTGATATCAAATGTATGTACCAGTGAATTAAATTAAATGAAATACACTAAAAACCGTTATTTCATTACGTGAACTATTTTATTTTTTGAGTAGTTAAGCACAATATCATTACAGCCGAGGTAATGTTGCTGTGGAGGTTAGTTTTTCAACTCTATGGTCAGAAGAGATCACTGGAGAGAGAGATGATAACATTTCCCCTGCTTAGTGGCCAGGCCAGACCATGGTTAAGATGAATTCGACATTTGATGAAAAATAACTACATATTTGACTTAAAGTCCAAATGTGTCCAAGGAGACATGATGGAACACAGCCAGTTTAAGAACACAGTCGCATTTGAAGGGTACTCAGATATTTCTGTCCATGAATTCTAAGTGACTTCTCAGGCAAGGTGGGAGTGAGATAGTTGTGTCCTTTGTGTAATGTGTATTTTCTCTAAGATAAAGACCTCTGCAGTTTATCTTTCATTGCCATGCAGACATTCAGCAGTGTTGCTCCCACGCGACATCCTCCCTTGTTACAGCCTGATTACTGAATTACATTGTGCATTACAATGCGAGGAAGAACTTTAATTGTCAACAAAAAAGAGTTTCACTACATTCAGGTCCACCATGTTAGGAAAGAACTTCGAAACTGAAAATCTTGTTGTCTTCTTGTGTGAACCTTAATAATGGAAATATTTCACACCTGTCCCCGCTGTATTAACATAGATGAAACTCGCTGGTAGACACCAGCAACAGAACTAAAAAAATAGACCTCATCCAAGTAACCATAACCATAACCATAACGTTTTTGGCCTAATACACCAAAAAGATATAAATTGCACCTTTGCACTTAGCCCTAAGCACGGGTGTAGCTTAGTGTGTTTCGGGAATTCACAAATCATTTTAGTGGTACGCCCCCAAAGCTGCCCCATTCTCCAGCATTTTACTTGTAATATTCTAAGACACTCGCTGTTTCCCCCAATGCAGAGATTTTCAGTTTTACATGGGACAAAATGTTTAAAAGTGCAGAAAAAGGGGATAGGATCGTGGTGTTGGAAAGACTACAGGATGAGGGGGGGACAATGACGTTTGAAGAATAGACATGAAGGAACAAAAAGAGCTTCGGGAGAGTGGAGTGAGACAAAAAAGACAGAAGTTAAAAAGATCTTCTTGTAATACTGATGGTTAAGTGTCTTTCTTATTTTTTGTTTTATTTCTTTTCTTCCATTCTTTCTTTTAGGGAGTTCTGAGCTGTTGAGTGTTATCAAGTCATATTTGTGTTGAGATCAGTGTTGGGCACTTTTTGGAACCTGATAGATGGGTCATGGAGGGGTTTCACATTGTAAGGCCTCTCTCCATGCCCTGTCAATATGATGACTGGACTTACAGAATTTCCTCCAGTCTTCTTAGAGGCATTGTATAGTGAAGCGTTGGTTGTTTTGTCTTCAAAATGCATGTACACCAAGTCTACACAAAGTCTGCTTCCAGTGACAGGGTTGTGGAAGATTGTAAGAATCCAATGACTTCTTTTCCATGGTTGCTTCTCCAAATGTCCAGAAGAATACGATTCCTCCCACTTTCAATTGCACCACTTTTTCAAGGGTGTGCGCGTGCTGGTTGTCTTGTTTATTGACAATTTGTATGATTCTCTTGGTGTGCCCTCAGCTGTAGCTAGAGAATCTTCAAAATGGTTCTTCCAGGTTAGCGAGTTAGACACTCTAGGCACCTAGAGGTTTTTACTCTGGGGATTGGTCTCTTTCCCATAATTAATTGTTTGTTTACCAAGCCGCTGACTGAATGAAAGACAGCTGCCACAAGCTCAACTCGGATAAGATAGAGCTCCTCATCCTGGGCCCCACCACCTGGGATGACTCCTGGTGGCCCACTGTCCTTGGAACTGCCCCATTTCCTACCAACCACGCACACATTCTCGGCCTAATTCTCGACTCCTTGCTGTCCATAGCCCACCAAGACAACACTGTCTCATCTTTGTGCTTTGACACACTCCGCCTGCTCTGGAAGATTTTCAAGTGGATACCCATCGATGCAAGAAGAACTGTCACCCATGCACCCATTCACTCGTCAGAAACTCGACTACGGCAAAGCAGTCTATGCCGGCGTGAACAAGAAACTCTAAACAAGACTCAAGAGAATACAGAACGCCAGGACAAGACTCATCCTGGACATCCGCTGCCACAGCCATATCTCTGCAGACCCGAGACCTACACTGGCTGCCTGTCAACAAACACATCACTTTCAAACTCCTGACACAAGCTTACAAGGCTTTCACAACATCGGACCTGCCTACCTCAACTACTGCCTCTCCTTCTACTCACCCCCCAGGCAACTCCGCTCTGCTCAACTGGTCCTCGCCACCATCCCTAGGATCCAGAAGAACACAGCTGGAGGAAGATCTTCTGCTACCTCGCTGAGCAGACCTGTAACACGCTGCCGCTTCACCTAAGGCAGTCCCCTTTGCTGGCTCAGTTCAGGAAGGATCTCAAGACCTGGCTGTTCGACTTATCCGGGTGACAAGTGCGCTATACAAATATATTCTTGATTGAACATCCTTTATGCTCATAGACCCCAAAATGTAACTTTTGATTTAATTTGATCTTAATTTTGTGGGATTGGTATAGTTGGCACGGTATCTTATAATTTCATTGAGCTACGATTGTCTGGCATTTTGAATTAAATTATCTGCATAAAGAGACCACAGAGTTTTCTTTATTTTTGGTACATCTCAAAAGGCTTTTCTTATCTCAGTGTACATGTTCTGATACATCTTAAAAAGCAAAGGTACCCTAATAAAACCATGCTTTCCTCAGAAAACGGTTTGCTTTTTGCACCATTCGTGCATATTCTAACCTGTGCCTCTGAGTTAAGTTTCTCTTCTATAGCTTTATAGCCTTCGGTAGAGGGCTATACCCAGTGGTGGCTGGCAAGAACTTAGAGTGGGGGGCAGGCAAATGGGTGGTGGATGGGAGCATGCATGCAAGGTGAATGACGACAGTAAATACAAAAAAGAAATAGCCACTTACCTTGCTTGCTGCATGACGTCTTCGCTATGGTCCGTGTTCTGCTCTGTCTCCTCCAGGGTCCCAGGCTCCAGCAAATAACCCTAACAAATCCTGGCTCTGCTTTCATGCTGTTAATCAGCATGAAAGCAGCCCTAGGATTGGAGGGAGCGGGCTCTCAAAATGCTCTCAAGAGCACTGAAGGCCTGTGCTTTCTCTAAACCAGCTGTCTAAGACAGCTGGGTGAGAGAGGTTTAAAATGCACATGTCTGGCTGGCCGTCACTAGATGGCCTGAAAAAGAGACATGCATACTTTAAACCTAACTGCCTTGTCCATCACTCCTTCCTGCTGCTGCCACTCAGCAGGCCCTGCCCCATCCTGACACTTGGTTCGGGAAGGGTTGAAGAAAAATAAAATGGTAATGAATTAACTTCATTAAAAAAAAAAAAACTTTGGGGGTATTTCAGTGGGGTGACGCTCTTCCGCTTTAATGGAGGAGCCTCCTCTGGCTATACTGGCCATTGAAGGCTCACTCCACCATTAAAGGCTTGAACCGAAGATGGGCTATAAAGCTATTAGAACATTACACCCCATCAGGGCAGAATGTTCTAATTAGTAAAAGAAAGGCCTCATGGAGCCTGGAGGGGGTGGTTGCAATCCCTTTGCTCTCATTGAGGCCTTTGTTCCCAGCTGTTGCTGTGAACAACAAATATTGGAATGTTGATGCTCTGGCCTTTTACCAGCCATTAGAATCCCGGAGCTACTCCATTGTCCTCAATGGAGCGCTCAACATTCCAATGTTATAATATTCTCAGGAGCACCAGCAAAGCCCATTATTTCCAGTTTGGATCACAGCAATTGTCTACTGACAAGGTCAAGTACTTGGAAACAATCCAAGAAAGCATGAAAACAGGGTCATCTGTCCTTTATAAGAGAAATCATAGACAATGTACTATACACTGAAAATATGATCTGCGATAGATGGCCTCCCCTGAAGCTACCCTCAATTGGATTGAAGATGTGATTGTCTTCGACGCATAACTCCATATGCTTCAGGATGATTTTCTTGAAGCCTTTTCAGGATGTGAAATAAACTGATGGGTCTGTAGGATTTGGAGTCGGACAGTTTGCCTGATTTATGAAGCAGCATGAGCACACTTGTTTTCCAAACTTTAGGAAGGTGGCATTGTTAGTAAAAAGTGCAAAGGCTTTTGATAAGTATGCCTCCTTTATTTTGATTGGTCTTAAACAGCGTTTGCAGCCATATCTTGCTGTGTTTCAAAGTCATGTGTAATGTCAGATCTCATTTTGTTGTTCTATTAAAGTTTTTTGTTGGCTTTCATTTTGTTGTTCTGTTAAAGTATTTCCTCCCCCTGTCACATGCAAATAGGAAGTCAGTTGTTTTACATTGACTGGCCATCCTGCAACACATTGTAGTAACACTCACAAGTAGAGGCATTAATAAACTAGTGAGCCTAAGCCACTGTCTCAGTGATCTGAATTTCTCTGGGAGCCTGTGTGCCTATTCACCTCTCATGCCCGTTCTACTAATATTTATCTAAAAGTCTTACTAAAAGTCTTACTTATGCTCTGGGGTAGTATTATTGGTATGCTTGTGAAAATATAGGAGATGTGGCAAAATCACCATCTTTGGCAGCTTTACCTTGGCCAATGTGGAGAATGGAAGCTGATTCCAAAACAAAATGTGCTCTATAGCTGTTGCAAGTGTTAGAGGGTAGCATAACATCCAGTGATAAAACCATTACCGCCTAAACTTTTGTCACTAGCTTAATTTTTCATGGCTACCTAATTTCTGCTAATATTATTGGACCATCTGGTCCTGAGTGAGCAATTGCTGCAGGTTGGTATATAAATGACGCTTTTTACAGTTTGGGTCTATAGGAAAGCAGCCTATTTGACCTGGTTAGCCCCTATTATATGAATGGTTTCAGATGTGGCTTTGACTGTTATTGCACTGGGCCCCTGCTAAGCAGGTCCCCAGTGCCTGATCTCTTTCCCCAAACCTGCACAGTTGTTTTGCACAATGGGCAACCTCTTTAGCTACCACTGTATGTCCCTAGTAAATGGTACCCCTGGTATCTAGGGCCTGGGATAGTAAGGAACATCTCTGAGGGCTACAGCACCAATTGTGCCACACTCAGGGACCCCTTATAAAACTCACACAATACTGCCATTTCAGACTGCTGGTGTGTGTGTTGGTGCATGCTAAATTGAAAACACAACTTGTCACACACCCCTGTGTGCCAGGTCCGCTATCGCTGCATATGGCAGAAGTAAGTCAGCCCTAAGGCAGGGTGCAACCAAGCACATGTGAGGGCATATATGCAGGAGCAGATATGCCCCTGATTTGTCTCTGTCAATTCTGAGACATGGTAAGTGCACAGGGAAGCCATTGTAAATGCATGTGCTGAAAATTGGTCATTACAAGTTTCCCAGCTGCACAATGGATGCCCTGAATCCTGGGATGTTAACATCTCAGAATAATAAACCCTCACTCTCCCCAGTGATGGATGTGTTAAAAAAAATACACAGCGGACACCTTAGATGTGCCCCCGGAAAACCTACCAGCTACTAGTGTGTTGACTGACTGGTCCTGTCCAGTTTAGCCACCATAGATGTGTTTCTAGGCTCTACAGTGAGAGCAAGCGCTCTTGAGGGCCTGAGACAAAGACCTTTACTGGGCAGAGGTGTGACCTCCTCTTCCAGACAGGATGGACATTCCAGGGCAGGAAGCTTCAAAGGCCTTGCCACCTTTGTAATGCCATCCAGGCCTGATCCCACTTTTAGCATCTGCACAGGTGGGAAAATGTGTTAAATTAGGATGAGTGTCCACTTCATTCCAGTCCACCCCTAAGGTGGATGAGCTGAAGTGGACACAACTTTTCAAATTCTTCCATCTTGCTTGGAAGATATTAGGCCACTAGGGTTAGGGTTATGCCCACTTCCGAGTGGAAGTGATCAGAAGAAAGGTGGAGTCACCCTAAAGGTGGTCAGCCCATTGGCTACCACCTGGTACTCCCTGTAACGCCCCTCAAGTGAGTATTTAGATGTCAGCCCTGAACCCTAGAACTCACATTTTGCCAATCTAAGAAGACCTGGACAAAGAAGAGTTGCTCCTGCAGAAGACGAAAAGAAGAAGCAGCTGACCACGCCAGACTGCCTGCTGACTTCAAAGGATCCCACACAATAAGCCAACTCGTCCAGCCTTCAATAAAGAGTCAAGTGTCCCATGTGCAGTGTACCTGCCCTCCAAGAAGAAACTCCATGGAAAAGACTGCAGCTGCTGGAACCACAGAAACCCAACACCTGAAGAGATCACTGCACCCAATATCCAAGGCCTGAGATGAAGCCAACCAACAGTGCCAACATGGTTCCCCAGATGCCCAGAGATAGAGTCCAGTGCAGTGTGGTCTCACCCATCTTGGACTCTCCCAACATGCCTGCATCCTCTGCACACAGGCCCCCTCTCCCACAGACTTGTGGACAGAGAAAACACGACATCGCCAGCAACCACTGCACTCATGACTCCTGACCCCAGCTGAGGTGGGTCACCAGCGCCAGTGATGTTCCCCGGCTTCTAAGAGCTCGAGTCCACCTTGGGTCCACCCTTGCCGTACTCCCCGGCTACACCTGCTGCCTCAACACACTGGACCCCCTGACCATGAGTGCCTGGATGAGAAAACCCAATGCCTAAAGACACCCCTGCATCTGTCGCTCCTAAACATAGGAGAAGACGACCAAAGGTGCACCCACATCCCCGAGCACCCCAATTCTACTACTTACCTGCTTGAATTGTCCCTGACTGGCTTCTTAGCCAGAACCTGCAGCCTGTATGTCATGAGGTCCAACTCCCATAGACAACCATTGGGCACCAACACCTTACTGTACCTCCGCACCCGGCCGACCCAGAGCCGCCTGTTGGTGTGGTTCTGATAAGTGCCCAGTACTTACCTTTGCTTCCTGAGGCTGGCTTTGTAAGTCGTTGTTAACCCTGTATTTGCTGAACATTGTTTTCCTCTATAGGATAACATTGAGAAGAACTCTGAAAATTGTACTGTGTTGATTTCTGAAACTGCAAAGTATTTATGCTTAAACATCTACTTATCTGATTATGAAGTTCTTGGGTTTGGAACATATGTACAAAGAATTGTTATTTTGTTATTTTTCTAAATTGGTCTCAGAGTTATTCTTTGAGTGTGTGTCTCATTTATTGCGTCTGAGTACAACAAATACTACCCACTGATATGCCTAACTGC